>NW_019725425.1:1078580-1078820 GCF_002891405.2 Cryptotermes secundus
TCCTCTTGCACTATTCACGCAGTCCCACCCCACACCCTTGTTTTCGCATAAAACCCACGCTCCTCTTGCAGTCCGCGGTCGTATTCTTCCAGGACAATCAAGTCAGCAAGTAGAGAAAGTGAGGGTGGGCAGACACATTGAACTTTCCCATGATATCAGAGAAATTCAGGAATGAAAATGACGTTACATACGAGGTTGATGCATTTGTGCATGTCGTACTAAGCAGGGTATAAAAACAGT
>NW_019725425.1:1078934-1091778 GCF_002891405.2 Cryptotermes secundus
CAGTGTTTTCAAACCACCTTCTCCCGGTAACTTAAGCACATCTCCAGGTACATCATCATCTCCTGTAGCCTTTCCATTCCTCATTTCTTTGATAGCTTTTTCCACCTCACTTTCTAAAATATAGTGTCCTTTCTCATCTGTATCTACTTCTTCCGGTTCCACTTCCAAGGTTTCTAGATAATGAGGTTGATCATACAGCTCTGTAATATACTTTATCCAAATATTCAGCACTCACCTCTGATCTACTATTCTATTCCCCTGGGAGTCTTCGATGCCAATATTTTGAATCCCATGGTTCTCTTTCCATCCTAGTTCTTTTGTCTTCATGTACATCAAATCATAACGTCCTGTCCTTTGAAATTCTATAATCTCATTACATATCTTCTCAAGATATTCCTTTTTGGCCCTGTCCGTGGCTCTTTTCAATTCATTCCTCAGTCTCCTGTATTTCCTCCTGCCTTCTTCATTGTTTACATTCTTCCATTTCCTTTGCTCCTCCATTTTACTCATCATCTCTTGTGTAACGCATGGTTTTTTTGCTATCTTCTCAACTTTACCAACCAATTCACTAATAGTATCTAACATGCATTCTTTTATATTGTTCCACTGCACTTCAGCATTTCCGCTTTCACTTTCAATTGCACTGAGTTTCTCTTCTAGGCTCTCCTGCACGCTTTGTCTTTGAGCATATAACTTCCTCAAATTCCATCTAAGTCTGCACTTTTGGAATCTTATAATTTTCTTCAACCTGGTTCAAAACTTGGCAACCAGTAAGTTGTGGTCAGAGTCCATATCTGCCCCAGGCAGCATCTTCACATTCTTCACACTGTTTCTGAATCGATGTTTCACAAGGATCTAGTCCAGCTGATGTCGCCTCCAATCCCCAGGGTGATTATATATATTGCTGACAAATTCTAATCCTTTAAGCACTTGGACAAAAGAATTTCAAGAATGATGTATAGTTCTGGTATTTAGAAGTGACAGTCCAGGAAAAGCTGCGAAGTGGATGGGCAGGTCCATTCGTGAAAGTTGAGGGGTGTTGTGATTAGTCATTCGTTTGTTTTCAGTGCGAGCAGACATCTCAAGTTCAGTTAAAAGCATTCTTCCTTGTACAGTCAAGTTAAAAAGGTTTGACTCTTGGAGTCGTATTTGAGTGTATTATTCTCTATTTACTGTATTAATATTTTATTTTATTGTTTCTTTTTATTCGTTGATTTTCTTTTTTGTTTATTTATATTTGTACATTCATTCATTCATGTTTATTCATCCTACAGGTCAGATTACATTGATGTAGGGCATGTCACATGATATAAATTATAAAATTAGCAAAAATACAATAAATTCTTAACAAACTAACAAAATATGTAATGATTGCTTACATCTAGCACGTATCATTATCCGGTATTTAAGAATTTGTCATTCATATAGTCTTCAAGTGAGTAGTAACCCTTAATTAGTAAATTCTTCAGTTCCCTTATAAACTCATTTTTATTTTCAAGTTGTTTTATATTATTAGGTAATTTATTATAAAAGATACAACCAGCAACTGAAGGTTTACTGTTATAAAGTTCTAAGTTATGCACGCATTTATTTTAAAGTAAAGTAAAGCTATCCCTGTACCAGGCCATGAAGGCCCACAGGGTTGTGAGATGTTGAGGGTCCCACATTATCTAGACAATCGGCTCAAAGTTGGCGGTAAGGTTGTCAGCCTTACGCGCCGTCCGCGCTTTACTCAGCAGGAAAATTATTTAATTAATTCCTGGTACTCATTAACCAGCAAATTGGACTTAAATTTGAGGAAGAAACTTGTGAAATGCTACAGTTGGAGCATAGCTCTGTATGGGGCTGAAACATGGACACTTAGGGCAGTAGATCAGAAACATTTGGAAAGTTTTGAAATGCGGTGTTGGAGAAGGATGGAGAAGATCAGTTGGACCGATTATGTGAGAAATGAAGAAGTGTTAATTAGAGTCAGTGAGCAGAAGAATATTGTACATGAAATAAGGAAACGGAAGGCTAATTCGATTGGTCATGTTTTACGCAGAAACTGCCTTCTAAAAGAAGTTATTGAAGGAAAGATAGAGGGGCGAATAGACGTGACAAGAAGACGAAGAAGAAGACGTAAGAAGATGCTGGATGACCTTGGGGACAGAAGAGGATACTGTCATTTGAAGGAGAAAGCTCTAGATCGCATTAAGTGGAGGAATTGTTTTGGAAGAGACTGTGGACCTGTTGTCTGATAGATTACTGATGATGATGACTCATTTCTGTTAGAGGCTGAGTAAACCCCAGGGTCTAGTGCAGCTGGAAGGATTAGGTCAACTGAAAAAAATCCAATGACCTCATCGGGATTTGAACCCGCGACCTTTCGGCTAGTAACGTAGCCCCTCAACCACTACGCTACCGCAGCAGTCGCGGAAGTTTCTAATACCCCTCACTAGGAAACATTAGGTGGACAAGTGAGTAGCGTGCGTTTGCTGTCGAAGCCTATTTTTCGAACAAGCATTCCTACATGACGGCGCAGCGTGTTCTGTACTCACTTCGGAATTAAGACCAGAGGTCCGGTTCCCGACTGGAAATCGAATTTTTGTGGGTATAGAACTTTAGGAAAACCGGGAATGTGGTGAAAAATTCATCAGGACGACAGCGCACCGTTACGACGCCAGAAAATGTGGAGGCAGTTCGACAGTCGATTTTGAGATCTTTTTCGAACCAGCTCTTGAAGAAATGCACCTAGGAAATGTCTGGTTCCAACATGATGGTGCCACGGCGCACACAGCCCGAGCTTCGATGACAGTTTTGAGGACAAAGTTCCCCGGATGGCTCATCTCACTTTGAGGTGACATCCTGTGGGCAGCGCACTCACCTGATCTAATGCCATGTTATATTTTTATGGGGATACCTCAAGGCAGAGGTTTTAAAACATCGCCCCACAAACCTGCTTTAGCTGAAGAATGTTATTTGGCAGGAAGTAGCCCAAATTCCGGTGCACATGTTGGAACGCGCAGAGGGGAACTTCAGAAAACGGTTGTATCAGTGCACAGAGAACGGTGGCCACGACATTCAAGATATTTTGTTTAAAAGTACATGATTTAAAACTTTAAAGTATGTTCTTTCATTAGCTAAAATAAATGTTGTCTAACAGCAATAATTTTTCTTTTATTCACCTTCAAAAAAAGGAAGTTTCTGCGCCCCACCCTGTATATTATTTAGAGAATCTCTTTCATGATTTACAAATTTCCACAATACTTTTGGAATGTTTACTGATCTATTTATAATATTCTGAATATAATTTTTCAGTTTTTATGATTGTATTGTATTCTTCTTTATTGCTTTATAAATACATTTTTTCTATCTCCTTTAACATGAAGTAAATTGAGTGGAAAAGTGTTGCATTCACAACCAAGAGAAATTGTTTGTAATGTATATAAATATATTAAAAAGGCTGAGCCAACAATTACAGTGAAAAACATAGGAGTGGAAGTAGCAAAGGCAACAGGTGTATCGGAAAGTAGAGTCAGAAGAATAACAAGAGAAACAAAAAATATCGAATCTGGGACTTCTGCTTCCTTTTCAACACCCCATAAAGAAAGACCTAGGAAATCTATACTAGCCACTTTGGACGACTTTAACAAGTCTGTGGTGCGAAGAACAATTAATGACTTCTACAGTCGAAAAATGGAGACCTACCCTGAAAAACATTCACGAAAAGTTGAAGAAAACGTTAGATTTTCAGGGATGCATTTCCACATTAAAGAAAATTATTTTGAAACTGGGGTTCCGCTGGAAGAAAACAAAAAATAATCAGCAGATACTGGTGGAACGATATAATATCAGAGCCAAACGTCTTCAGTATTTGCGGCAAATTAAAGAATATATAGAAGAGGGCGGCCCAATCATCTATACAGATGAAACCTCTATTCATTCATCGCACACCACCCCATATGCATGGACTGACGGATCCATCCAGGGATCATTTTCCCCTGTGTCCAAAGGCCAACGGCTCATTGTTATCCATGCAGGAGGAGAACAAGGTTTCATCCCTAATGCCTATGTCTGCTTCAAATCCCACCAAAAAACAGGAGACTACCACGGTAACATGAACTACACCAATTATGAAAAATGGTTAAAGGAGTGACTTATTCCTAACCTTCCCCCAAATTCTGTCCTTGTCATTGATAATGCTCCCTACCATAATGTAGAACTAAACAGAGCCCCTAACTCAAATTCAATTCAAATTCAATATCACCTTCCACCTATTACCTTCAATAACACTGATTTTTCATCAGTGCGGAATCCAGACATACATAATATGATGCTACCACTCAAACCGAAATACCCTTCCTATAAAATAGATGGAATCTCTGCAGAACACAATCACAATATTTTACAACTCCTTCCGTATCACCCAGAACTCAAACCAACTGAGTTAATATGGGCCACCGTAAAAAATTGGGTTGCTCAAAACAAAACCACATTTAAGATGGATGACATCATTAAACTGGCAGAACAAAAATTGGCCTCCATAACTGTAGAAGAATGGCAACATAGGTGCCAACATGTAAGGAACATTGAGCAACAATTAATGGCATGGGAAGGCCTTTTGGACGAAGGATAGGAGTTCATCTTCCATGTTGGCGGTGATAGCGATGACAGTTCTGATGATAGCTCCGATTCATCTGGTGGTGACAAGGAAGGACAGGCATGTGGAGATGATATCTATGCGGACATTGCCGGTGTTGCCCCTTTAGAACAGACCTGTGTAATATGTAAATAAACTCTTCATGTATATAACAGTGAAAATTGTATAATAGTGTATAGTGCATAATAGTCTGCCATTTGGCACATAAAACTTAACATCGGATGTGTGAACATCATTGAGACCAAACCGCCAACACTATGTAACATAATGAGGTAAGAAGTTATTTCCTTTTGAGAGCACCTGTACTGCATTCCCCTCCACACTTGTCAGCATGCTGGAGCTCTTCCCACCACTACCAATACTTCTCCTACTCCGCATCACAGGACTGTAACTTCTAAATGCTACTACTGATGTGACTTACTGTAGCAATTATGAATGTCAAATGAAACACAGTAGCAAAGGCTAACAGAGCTACATTCCCCAAGAAAATACCTCCAACAGCAAGGACACCACAACCCATAAAAGTCTTTTGTGTGTACCCAACATAGGAAGACACGAGAAACGGTGTATCTGTGTCCAAACTGCTTAGTACCCTTGTGTATGGATGAGTGATATCAGGTGTATTACAAAAAGAATCATTTTTAAATATAATCTGCATTTTTTTTTTGGTTTATTTTGCTCATACAGACACACTTCCTAACAAAACTAATATGAATATACATAGTTACAATTATGTAATGCAAACGTACTGCATACATTTATCAGTACAATGTCAACATATTATTAAAATCTGATACAAAACACAGAATTTGTGGCCATCTAAGAAGCTTGATTTTCTACCTACTATTTGGCAGAAATTCATCCTCCACCAAGCTATGGACAGCATTTAAATGCTACCATGCTGGAGGATTATAAAATATTAAGAAAAATTCTTCCACGAATTTAGGTCACACCCTGAAGTCTACAACCACTAATCCACAGAAATCAGATTTAAATTTAGAAGAAATTATAGCTGATAATAGTGCTTAGCAACTACAGCAAAGGGCCGCACCATAGCTCAAGAAGTTAGTCGCTGTCTTCCCATCGCGGCAGCCCGGGTTCGATCCCGGGTCTGGTCAAGTGGGATTTGTGATGGACAAAATGTTGCTAGGGCAGGTTTTCTCCAAGTACTTTGATTTCCCCTACCAACCTTCATTCCACCAATTGCTCCACAATCACCCTCACCTATCAACTGGGGCTGGTACAATAGGCCAGAAGTGGCCACAGTACAAAGGACTTAGTCCCACCCCACTAGCAATAAAAAAAACTAATGCAAAGAAAAATATTTCAATACTGGAATCGGTTCATACCTTACTAATAGATTCCTTCAATCCATGAGGAAGAAGTTCTTTAATGGTGGCTTTTGCATGCTCTGTTGCTTCTGGAGATTGAAATTTTTCTGAATAATTGCACCAGTGTGTTTCAACATACTGCTTTAAAAGAACTGATGCTAACTGCCGTACAGCTAATGGGCCATCAGGATCAACAGTAAACTCAGCCAGGTGAATGCCAAAGTCTGAAAAAACAAATTAATGAGCACCTCTGTGAACTCACACTGTGTAGTTTAGAAGGTGTCAAAACTGAGAAGACCGTATTATAAATTTTCAATTATATGAAAACAACAAATCTCTTCCAAGATATAAAACCTCTACATAGATCATTACTGACAGTTCCTGAAAACTACGCACACGAAGAAATACAACTGCATAAAATGAAATTCATTTTGCCAAAGAAAGACAAGACTGAGTACCAGTCATGATAAACAAATATTTATAATATAAACATTTGATTATATCTAAACATTCACTCCCTTAACTGATATGATTAATATCTGGAATATCTAATTCCATCTTGTTCTCTAGGAAAGTACATTTATAACATTTCTTTATAATGTTCCATAATGCTTGTGTATACCCACATACAGCCAAATGACAACAGTAATTTGAGATCCATGGTAACACACAGTTTCTTGTCCACATTTATCACCCAAGAAGAGAAAAAAAAATGGGCTTCTGAGATCACCATAATTTGTGTGTAACCCATTTTCAATATTTGAATTAAAAGACCGATTTTCACTAATTTTGATACGAATATTATGCCACTGACAGAGACTAAATGATTATCTAACCATGAAATGTTTCATGTTCAAGTAATCCCTATGTACAACAGCTGGAAATGTAACTGCAGAACCACATCACTATATAAGTAAAAAAATCCAGCAAGCTGATAACATTAATTCATTTATTACTTGAATAACTGACCACTACACAACTAAAAAGTTTGGCACCACTTACAATCAATGTCTATCACCAAGCAAGTATAATTCAGTTCACATTTTCTTCGTTACAACAAATCCAGATTCATGCATGTGCCTTCTGAAGGTTGCACGACTGATGAATTGTGGTCCCTCACAAGAGCAGAGGGTCAGTCACGTATTTCAGAGCATATCCTCCTGTACACTAATTTAGCAAAGCAGGAGTTGGAACAGAGGTTTCCTCAAATTATATGCAAGCATCTTCTGCATCATGAGACGTCAGAAGGCATCAATGGTGTTGGTGTTTGTCCATCTCAGAAGTTGACAGAGTGGTTAGCCATTTCTTTAATAGTATGTTTCCAAGGTTGGTAGTGCCTTAAACACTCTCCTGATTATGAAGAATACTATCTTGTGGGATATAACGCCATGTAGTCCGCTGAAGAGTCAAACGCCGTTTTGGAGTAACATATCTCCATCTCGAGAGTCAAATAAGTCAAGAAAGATACCCGCCTGAAAGCAGGTGGCAAGCTGACCCTGAAGATGAAGGCAATATGGTCCTCCAAAAAGTCGGTTGACTTTCAAGGGGCTACATTACATTATATCCCAAAAGACACTACTCTTCGTAACAACTGTTGTGAGAGCCTCAAATCCTACAACTCCTGATCAGTTGTATTCTGTGATTTTATCCCACCATACCTCCGTGGAAAAGTAAAAAAAAGTAAAGGTATCCCTGTAACAAGCCGTGGAGGCCCATAGGGTCGTGATATGTTGAGGTTCCCACATTTTCTAGACAATCAGTTCATAGATGGCAGCAAGGTTGTCAGCCCTACATGCCATCCGCCCTTTACCCCCAAGAATATTCCAAGAATATGACTGGTACTCATTTCTGTTAGAGGCTGAATCAACCCCAGGGCCATAGTGCGGCTGGAAGGATTAGGTTAATTGAAAAAAAAAATCAAATGACCTCATCGGGACTTAAACCTGCGACCTTCTGGCTTGTAGCATAGTGCCTCAACCAACTATGCTACCATGTGCCCTACAACAAAATACATTTTTATCAAATCATGAACACAGTCAATTTATTACTTTAATTTTAAAAACCACAGGCCAACTACACTATATCTAATTTCTCTGGTAATACAACCCAAAGTTTTCACGTCACTAATACTAAAGCCTACTATCTGATGCAATTTAGGCCAGTTCCTATCTATTCTTTTAAAATCCATCTCAATACTATCCCCTCACCTTCACATTTCTCAATGTAAAAGTAACTTCCTTTTCTGAATTCTATACAGACATATTTTCTTACGCATCTAAACCACAAATCCAACTCAAAAATAAAAGTAGCCATTACAGACATCAAATACATATCAAATATTTTACCAACTGGTGAACCTATACCTCCACTCCCTCAACGTCTTCATGGCATAGTGCGTAACTGATTAAGCAAAGGGACAACTTTATATAACCATATATCAGATCTTAAATGAGAAATGTATTTGTACAATTAACAGAATATCTTCTTCAGAGAATCAAAACCAGCTTTGCAACCCATCCAGAATCCTATTCAATGAGTACTGGCAGCTCTATTCTCACGGGTAAAGTGGCTGAGGTGTGAATCCGCTAACTCACCTCTCTAGGTTAAAATGCATGAAGCTACATCTCCACTCCATCATATATCTTCATGGTGTGGTGGGTGGTATACTGGGTCAATGTATCTCATAACCTATACCAGTGCCATTTAATTACAGGTTTTGTAAATTACCACAATGCACTATTCAGTAATTTATTACATTATTTTGGTGGAGTTGAATATTGCTCACAAAATTATCATACATGGGAGAAAACAAGTCAGTACCTCATGCTTTACACAATCACATATTAATAAAAGATAAACATATTCTGGTATTGCGGCCACTTGCGTTTATTGATACAAAACCTTTTCTCACATACCCTCCAAATAACATGTACAGCATTTAAATATTTATTAAAACATGCGTAAATATTACCAACATATTCAGGCTATGACAAACAGCTTTAGAGAAAAATTAGGCCTAAGCTTTACCTTCTGTAACTTCCAATGCCTGAATTCTCTCTTCTGCGGCAATCCTTACATCATGATGTGGGGACAAAATCCCATTTAACGTCTCATACAATGCCTCTTTTAGACTTCTGTTTACATCAGAACTGCTAGCCACTGAATGATTACCCAACACTGGGGAGCTGGTTGCCATCGCATTTACAGGCTATAAAATAAACAGTATAAAGTATTTCCTCTTTATAATGCAATACCATAAGATTATGATATTAGCTGCTTCCCGCCTTTCTACACCACACAGGCGATCCAAGAAGTTGTCGCCTTCACTAACGTAGATAGCTCACTACTGACGAGACATATTATTCATGTGAGCATGTACATGTAACTTACGATTCAGTCTTTGGTCTTTACGACCAAAAAAAAAAAACCCTCAATAATACCGGTTTCACCACTGGCAGCAAGCCGTTATTATGAGCATTATGAGACTGCAATTACACCGGTACATGTGAACTGATGTGAACCACGATTACGTCAATACGTAGCTCACTGTCAAAAATCTACAAAACGTTCACTTTTGTCACCCTACTAATCTTACTTGCTGTGTTACCGCATTTACTTTCCTGACTCCTTCGAAACTGACGATATTTGTTCACTTGTTCTAAAACTCGCGGAGTAAATCCATTCGAACATGGCTAAGTACATGGATCACTATCAGGCTAAGTGGGCAAGGTGCAAACCGCTAGAAACCTTACTTAGCAGGCGGATGCAACTCAATGGCCTCAATGGGGCCCTGATCGGCCCTGATCCTGATCGATCCTGATGATCCTGATCGACCAGATGGATTTCCTGGCCACATCTTGGAAACTCTTCGTAATGGTGGACAACATGGCCGCTGTGACATCAAGTGGCATTTCTGCTGCCATCTCTACGCAGACGTTTTCTAACTAAATGAGAAACTGCCACTAGCACCGACAGCATAATCAATAAAATAGAATGCTACTATACCATCCTATGCATCTCCCTTCCTTCCCTCAAAACCTCATCGCCCTTCGGAACCACCAGTTCACATGACTAGCAGTAAATAATTTTGCAAAATCAGAGTGTTTTCTCACCAGTGCCTGTAAAGTCATAACGTTTCATTAATATCAATCCATCTCCTCCTTACGCATATGTATTGGACATTGTGAACTACAACATACATAGAATACTTGTGTTTAGGAAAGCTGAAGGTGGGGAACTTAAAGAAAATTCTGTTTCCATCAGACACACTTCTATTTAACCTCACACCTTTGGTATCAACTTGCACTTGAAAGCCACATAGAACATATTTTTTTGGTTACATTAAAGCATTATGAATCATATATAGCAAACAGTAATAATGACGTTTCCATTTATTCTTAATTTCATTAGAATGACATTCAGTACTGGACAGGATTATATGGCAAAACTACAACATATCTTATAGAATTACAATGAATACTGAAATCTATATGGGAAAGAGCAACATACCTTACAGAATACACTGTAGTGCACCAGTGACCTGCTGTAGGATCTGATGAGAGGTGGGACATGAATGTCACCTTCAGGAGTTAAAACCGAAGGCAAAGGATCAAAAGAAGGTCTGAGCAATGAAGGATCAGGAGGTTGTGGGAGTGACTGTGCAGCAAAATATGAGACAAATGGAACTGCGAAACTGTTTCAGCTGTAGTGAAATCACTTTCTTAGAAATGTCTACTGCACAAAAAAATTATAGTGCAGCATTCTAGGAGATCGTTGGTGTCTCCACCTTATCATGATGAGGGGGTTTGAGTATGCCAAGGACCCTGAGAGCTATACCAGCGGTAGCGTAGCTACTGGCAGGGCCTCCCTTGCTGGACGAGTAAAAAGGGTAGGCATCAGGCGAAGAGAGACACCTAAAACTGATGCCAGAAGCAGCGTCATCAGCAGCAACTTGAAGCACAGAGCAAATGATGCTCGAGATGGTTCAAGTTCATATAGCATCAGGCGTGACCAGAGTGGTTTGAACGGCTGTTGTATTGCGATGTTGAAAGCAAATGGAAAAACTACCACATTATCACTTTTCCTGGATAGTCTCTTTCCAAAAACAGAGATACCATGTATGCGAGATGTTTCCTCTAGAGATAAAATAATCTGGAGGTAAACTACTCCCCCAATCGGATCTCCGGGAGGGATTGTTTCTAGAGGAAATGTCATGCAGGCGTTACAACAAGAAAAAGTGCGAAGATCAGAAGGAACATAATGGCTACAAGATGGGAACATGGAATGTAAGGACCTTGAGTCAAGCAGGCAAATTGGAGAATTTGAAAACGGAAAGGCAGAAGAATGAGGTGTGTGTTCTGGATGTCAGCGAAGTGTGGTGAAAAGGACAAGGTGAAATAAGAAGTGGTGATTATAGAGTGTAGTATTCTGGAGGTGAATGGGCTGAAAGAGGTGTGGCAATAGTGATGCATAAAAGTATAGTGAGGAGTGTTGCTAAGAAGATTGTTTGTAATGACAGAATTACTGCCCTGAAGTTAAAGGCGGAACCAGTAGATATACTGATTATGCAACTGTACATGCCAACATCAGAGTATGAAAATGATGAAGTGGAAAAAGTGTATGACACAATTGAAGAAATTCTTTAGGAAGATGGAAGAGTAGACACAAACAGAATCATATTAGGAGACTGGAATAGCCTTGTTAGAGATGAATCATATCAGAATATTGTTGGAACACAGGGGCTAGGAAGACGGAATCACAGGGGTCAAATGCTTATTGACTTCTGTGAAAGAAATGGTCTGATTGTTACCAACACTTGGTTCAAGAAGAAAAAGAGAAGACTTTACACATGGAAGGCACCTGGGGATTGGAGGCGGGATCAGCTGGACTACATCCTTGTGAAACATGGATTCAGAAACAGTGTGAAGGATGTGAAGACGCTGCCTGGGGCAGATATTGACTCAGACCACAACCTACTCGAACCAGGTTGAAGAAAATTATAAGATTCCAAAAGTGCAGACCTAGATGAGATTTGGAGAAGTTATATGCTCAAAGACAAAGCATGAAGGAGACCCTAGAAGAGAAACTCAGTGCAATTTGTAACGCCATGTCTGAGTTATGTCAGAGGGCATCCCCACCCCATTTCTTACTACCTACCCCCTTCCAATGTTCCACTTCCTGGTTCCCGTCGGCTGAGGTCCACCGCGAGAGTTCCATTCTGTTGTGGGAGCTTGAACTGTTCAGTCGATTCACTCTTCTCCTGGACTGTACGATTGTGATTGGTTGATTGTCGGAGGCCTATTACCTCCAGGGACTTACATTGTATTGACAGTTATTAACCTTTAAATGCTGGACTTCTGAAATAGTGGTAAGCTTGAGCTGGCCAGAGTTTATTTAAATGCCCGCTGCTGGTGTGCGTTTAAATGCCTGTTGGTACTCTGCCTTTAAATGTCCGTTCCTGTTAGTGTGCCTGAACAATTTTAAGCATTGTGTTTAAAAATGCTGTATCTAACTCAATTTTTATGATAAATGGATGGAATTAATTTTGTTTGTATCAGCAAAGAACAAATTATATACAATATATTATTATATTATACAAATTATACTCCATTTTCAATTTTTTGTTTTTAATTTTGATGAGTACTGCAAAAATGATTTCCCAGTTCTTCACAGAGTCGTTCTGCATTACAAATTCCTTTCTGTTTGTAACACTTGACAAATTTTAGCAGTCCCTGATGTCATAAAACAGATGGAAGCAATAAAATCATTTGGCCTTCTGCTAGCACTGCTTACACTCTTCGGATTTTCGAATCTTTTGACTGAAGGTCAGAAGAATGAAAGAATGGCTATTCAAGAGAAAGCTAGAGGGGTC
>NW_019725425.1:1092811-1093222 GCF_002891405.2 Cryptotermes secundus
AATAACTAATAATTATTCTCTTTACCGGCAATTATAAAACGTGTATGCCAGAGACAGCGCTGATAGTTCGGCAGCAGCTGCATCCTCTGAAATCTACACTTTTTGAAATGCTGTGTGAGGAAATGGGTGCCGAACACACTGCTCTGTTGTTTTTTAGTGATGCTTGATGGCTCTCAAGAAGCAAGGAATTAAAGAGAATGTTTAAGCTGAGGCATGGGGTGTTTCTGTTTTTTAAATGGGGAAAATCACTCACTGGCAGACAGTTTCAGCAATGAGGATTTTTTATTGAAAATGGCTTACCTCACAGATATATTTGGGAAACTAAACATCCTCACCCCCTCGTTGGTGTCTCCACCTTATCGTGGTGAGGAGGTTTGAGTATGCCAAGGACCCTGAGCGCTATAACAGCGG
>NW_019725425.1:1093333-1096962 GCF_002891405.2 Cryptotermes secundus
TGATGCTCGAGATGGTTCAAGTTCGTATAGCAACAGGCGTGACCAGAGTGGTTTGAACGGCTGTTGTACTGCGATGTGGAAAGCAAATGGAAAAACTACCACATTATCACTTTTCCTGGACAGTCTCTTTCCAAAAACAGAAGATCACATTAAGTGGAGGAACTGTTTTGGAAGAGACTGTGGACCTGTCATCTGACAGTTACTGATCAATCAATCAATCAAACATCCTCAACACTTCACTTCAAGGGAATGAGGCAACTGTATTTTCTTGGAATGACAAAGTGAAGGCATTCATGAGAAAATTAGAGCTCTGGAGAAACAGTATGGAAAGCGACATGCTACACATGTTCCCTACTCTAGTGTCAATGGACAGGACACTGATAATCCAGTGCTTCCAGTGGATATAAAAAGCTGCCTACTTGATCATCTCATAATGTTGAAAGTTCATTTCGAAAAATAATTTTGTACTGATTTTGATAAATTTAATTGGATTAAAAATCCATTCAAAAATGCTCCTGGGCCAACATCTCTGGAGGTAAATGAGCAAGAACAACTCATCGATCTCACTAGTGATACTTCATTAAAAAGTAAAGTTAAGAAATTGTTTTGTTCGAGTTCTGCATACATATTGGCAAGGAATTCCCAACTTTGAGCCAAAAGGCATTGAAGATACTGATTCCTTTCGCAACAACTTACTTATGCTAGACAGGCTTTTCTGATTTGGCAGCTATAAAGTCAAAGTATCGTTCAAGGCTAAATATTGCTAAAGAAGTTAGAGTGGCCATTTCTGATATTACACCACGTTTTGATAAATTTTTTCTCAAAAGCAGGCCCATCCATCACACTGAACTTTGATATATAAATGTTTGATTATCTTTGCAGAAAGAATTAAACACTTGTTAGTTAAAATATTGTTTCATTTAAATACATATTTTGGTTAATTGCAAGTGTTAAAACTAATTTATATTGTAGGCCTAATATTGTGATACTTTAATTTTGAGTAAAAAAGCTGCTAAATAGTATGCAGGAAAAAAATAAAATGAATAAAACATCAAACATACAATGACTTCTATTTTGATAAAAAAACAGCCTGGGGCCCTGATAAAAAATAGAGGATATACTTGGAGAGGATAGTTTGGATTTAGAAGAGGAAAAGGAACCAGGGATTCAATTGGAATGATGAGAATTATAGCAGAACGAACTTAGGAGATAGATGAAAAACTGTGTGCTTGCTTTATAGACTGGCAGAAGGCATTTGACCGTGTAAATTGGACAAAATTAATGCAGATCCTAAAGGAAACAGATATCGATTGGCGTGAAAGAAGATTGATTAGTAAATTGTAAATGGATCAGAAAGTGAGAGTGGGACTGGACAGAAGGCGGACAAGAAGTGTGAAGATTGGAAGAGGAGTAAGACAGGGATGCTGTTTATCACCAATTTTGTTCAACTTGTACAGCAAATGCCTTACCAAGGAAGCTCTGGATGGGCTTGGAGAATTCAAATTAGGAGGGCAAATTATTCAAACTGTGAAATATGCAGATGACCTTGTGTTAATGGCTAAGGAAAATGAATATCAGATTTCCAGTAGTGTATAAGAAATTTTATATTTGACATTTATTCTTGTCCAGTACTGTAGTAACAGATGAATATCAGATTTCCAGTTTTCTACAGTGTTTCACGACTTTATAGCATAGTTGCAGGAGGTGATTTCCTAGGTCTTTGTGGTCAAAAATTTCATATAAACATGTGTTCGATTTTGGACGGTTACGGAGTTTCTCATTCCTGTACACGCCCTCATGTGAACGGCGTCTGTGATCTGGCGAGTCGCTATTTTTAGCCACCTAAGGCGTGGTGGGTTGGTATGTCTGGCGCGGTTCACAACCGAGCAGCAGCTTGTGTTGCCGCTGGCGGTGGCATTTTCGAAAATCAGCTTTATGCACGAATAAATTAAAATTAAAGGTAATTTCAGAAGTTAACTTTACATTCATCCTTTAAATGTATCATGTATTATGCTGGTTCATTATTTTGTTCCGTTTATTATCAGTAATCGTTACATTCTGATCTGAGTTTAAAACAGTCATAACTCCATAACCATCCAAAATCGGACACATGTTTATATGAACTTTTTTGATCACAAGGACATAGGAAATCACCTCCTGCAGTTATGCCTTAAGGTCGTGAAACACCCTGTATAAGATATATTATACTTGCCATGTATTCTAGTCCAGTACTGTAGTGGAAGATGAATATCAGATTTCATGTATTCTGTAAGATATGTTATAAAAGTAAAGGTATCCCTGTAACAGGCCATAGAGACCCATAGGCTTGTGAGTTGTTGAGGCTCCCACATTCTCTAGACAGTCGGTTTATAGGTTGTCATCCTTACGCTCAGGCCACCTTTTATCCATTGGGAATGTTCGTTATACTCATTTCTGTTCCAGGCTGACTCGACCCCAGGGCCATGGTGCGCCTGGAAGAATTAGGTTAATTAAAAAATCCTCCTCGATGGGAATAGATTCTGTGACCTTCTGGCTTGTATTATATTTGCCATGTATTCTTGTCCAGTATTGAAATAGAAGATGAATACAATATTTCCAGTGTTCTGTAAGATATGCTATTAAGCAAATCCAAGCAGTTTTTGATTTCCTAGTATCTCATTTTTACAGAACATTATGTTGGCTGACTGCAGTAACAGATGTCTTAAAAACCTTGTTACCAATACATGTCCCTTTGAAATTAGTGCCATAAAGTTCACACACATACATTCACAGATTTCAAATTCCAGGGCAAACATCTGAAGTTGTATCAGCTTATCACTAGTTTCATAAACTTTTCACATTACCTTCCTCTAACTGATGGTGCTGGAACATGCTAAAAATAGAAAAATATGACACCTTTTGACAGCACAGTTACTATGAACACAATGCTAACCACAAAAAGAAAGTACTTTTACTTTAAAAATCTACTTGGCAGCTCAAAATTTGCAGATTATTAACAATGGGGAGAAAACCATGGATAATACAATAATCTACATTACTGTGGCTTCACAAGACATGAAATCACAGAGTACTATCTTCTGGGACATGGGGGTGTGTCTGTAGTGTAGTCTGGTAGTTTATTGACATTTCTGAGAAACCTACAGCGTCCACCTTCAGAGCTGAAAAGTAAGCTAAACAAGCTGCAAGGAGTGCACAACTATGCCCCTTGCTTGGCTTACTCTCTGACCCTGAAGACGCAGGCAGTAAGTTCCTCCAAAATATCAGCTAACTTCTGCCAGACTATGCAGCATCACAGATGCTGCTTTGTGAACCTCAAATCTAACGTACATGAAACCAGTTTGTAAGTGGAGGGTGAATCATATGCTACAAATTATGGCTCAAGTAAGTGTTACAAGAAAATAGAAGTACCCTTACAGTAATATGCTTAACATGACTAAAATAGGTCGCTCACAGTACCTCCACAATTATCATGTCAGGAGTTGTTGCAAAACATTTTACCATACACAACAGAAAGGAATGCTCACAAAGCACATAAGACTTGTCCCTGGAATGTGTAAGCACATGTTACTCTAACTGTATTCCTCTGAAATTAAATCTGATAATAGTTCATCAGTAATACTATAATGGGG
>NW_019725425.1:1099712-1104910 GCF_002891405.2 Cryptotermes secundus
GTATATAGATATAGTTGATTGACTTAGATTATTCTGTGATTAAGATTTGCTCCTTCAAATGGATCCACCTAAGTAGGACCCCTTCACCTCAGGGACAGGGACAGATCAGTGTTTATGAAATATTACGTTCATTCAGAATACAAATTGATGGACAATATCCAGAAACTCAGTAATCCAGATATGTAATTTCTGACTTCCAATTTCTCAGTCCACTGCTCATTCCTTGAGGAGTGATTTCTCTACAATAATATTTCATAATTTATCCCCTTTTAGGAGGTGGAATAGCTCAGTGAGTGTAGTGAGTGGATTTCATAGCACAGTATTGACATAAAAGAAAGTTGCTTTCCTTCATAGGGTGAAAATGCATCCATCAGGCGGCAGAGAGTTGTTTCCTCCATATTCTTCTACCCTGAAGACAGAGACTGCTTGTTCCTGCAAACTGTTGCTAAATGTACACCAGACTACATGCCATCGTATCCAAGAAGAGAGTAGTCCTCACAGTGCAGCAGTAACCTCAAATCTCAAATCAGGATTATAGTCCTGTGGGATGTTACACCATGCAATCTTGTATTGGTTTACCGACAGTCGAGAGGAGCATATTGCCTCCATCATCAGGGATATGGAGGTAGAAGATATGTTTGAAAAGTTGGTACCTGTGTACTAGAATGATGACTAACATCACAGAAGCCAGTGATTTTCTACTAGCAGTAGGAGAGTATAGCATGGCATGTAAATTTGAGATGTCTTCTGCGTTGTTTTTCCTGCATTTTGTTTGGGTTTTAGGCCTTTATGGTATGTCCACTTTTCTTATTATTGATCTCCCAATGACAGAACATGATAACAGCTGTGTATATAGATATAGTTGATTGACTTAGATTATTCTGTGATTAAGATTTGCTCCTTCAAATGGATCCACCTAAGTAGGACCCCTTCACCTCAGGGACAGGGACAGATCAGTGTTTATGAAATATTACGTTCATTCAGAATACAAATTGATGGACAATATCCAGAAACTCAGTAATCCAGATATGTAATTTCTGACTTCCAGTTTCTCAGTCCACTGCTCATTCCTTGAGGAGTGATTTCTCTACAATAATATTTCATAATTTATCCCCTTTTAGGAGGTGGAATAGCTCAGTGAGTGTAGTGAGTGGATTTCATAGCACAGTATTGACATAAAAGAAAGTTGCTTTCCTTCATAGGGTGAAAATGCATCCATCAGGCGGCAGAGAGTTGTTTCCTCCATATTCTTCTACCCTGAAGACAGAGACTGCTTGTTCCTGCAAACTGTTGCTAAATGTACACCAGACTACATGCCATCGTATCCAAGAAGAGAGTAGTCCTCACAGTGCAGCAGTAACCTCAAATCTCAAATCAGGATTATAGTCCTGTGGGATGTTACACCATGCAATCTTGTATTGGTTTACCGACAGTCGAGAGGAGCATATTGCCTCCATCATCAGGGATATGGAGGTAGAAGATATGTTTGAAAAGTTGGTACCTGTGTACTAGAATGATGACTAACATCACAGAAGCCAGTGATTTTCTACTAGCAGTAGGAGAGTATAGCATGGCATGTAAATTTGAGATGTCTTCTGCGTTGTTTTTCCTGCATTTTGTTTGGGTTTTAGGCCTTTATGGTATGTCCACTTTTCTTATTATTGATCTCCCAATGACAGAACATGATAACAGCTGTGTATATAGATATAGTTGATTGACTTAGATTATTCTGTGATTAAGATTTGCTCCTTCAAATGGATCCACCTAAGTAGGACCCCTTCACCTCAGGGACAGGGACAGATCAGTGTTTATGAAATATTACGTTCATTCAGAATACAAATTGATGGACAATATCCAGAAACTCAGTAATCCAGATATGTAATTTCTGACTTCCAATTTCTCAGTCCACTGCTCATTCCTTGAGGAGTGATTTCTCTACAATAATATTTCATAATTTATCCCCTTTTAGGAGGTGGAATAGCTCAGTGAGTGTAGTGAGTGGATTTCATAGCACAGTATTGACATAAAAGAAAGTTGCTTTCCTTCATAGGGTGAAAATGCATCCATCAGGCGGCAGAGAGTACCGGAAGATGGACACAGTGGGATCGAGGAATTGTCTACCCCAGGCCCCACCCCTGGTCCACATGGACATAATTCATGGGTCTACACAGGGGCCCGTCCTAGATTGCCACATCATCATCCTAACACCAGCAACAGAGGGAGGTGAGAATACATGCCAATAGCCACTGCAACAAATAATTTTCTAATTACTAAATACAAGCTAATATCTGAATATGAAATTGGTTATACATCCTTTGAAAATGGGACGTAGTTGGAGTACAGAAACAGTGAAGCAAGCAATGTGCGTGATTACATTGGCAGAGTAACTTAAATGTGGGAAATGTATGGAGTTATCTAGTTCACAGTTTTTGTATGTTTGCTTCTTTTCTAAACACTGAAAACTTTTCTTATTAAGTAACTTTATAGGAATGATATGTTTTCTGTGAAAGTTTTGCTGCTTGTGTGAGAATATGCAGATGGTATGGTACTGGATAGCAGAGTATGTTGCTTTGTGGAAGTTAATTATTCCTACTGTAATCCATGCAATGGATATAAAATTTTTGGAAGGTGTTGATAAAAAAATGAGAAGGGATGTTATTATAAGAGTAATATTTGCAACTGCTTGGTCATGCAAAGAGAATGAGTGTGGCTAGAGCAAGGATGTTGAGAAGGGCTTTAGAATTATTTTCTGAATGTGAGAGTCACCTAGTTGGGTGGACACAAATAGACAGTAAGACGAGAGGAAGTAACTTGCAAGGTATCAAGAGGGAAATGTGGGAAGAAGTGGTAGAGTTGAGGACAAATATTGTCCTAATTAATACACCACATAGACACGATCTTGTATCAACATCCTGTGTAAATAAGGAAGTAGAGAAATACAATAGGCAATTGAAAAAAATCGTTAAACTGAATACAAATGTGGAGCTGATGGAATTGAAACTCCAAAGGAATCACTTCACTGGACATGGGCAACATCTTAATTATAGCGGTAAAGAGTTAGTCTCCAAAGAACTGGCCAAGAAAATTGAACGCCACTCAACAAAGGTAGGAACAATCCCCATAGAAATCCAATGGAAAGCGGACTGGTCTGCTTTTACCGGTTCTCATGGTCTCTTCACTTGCGGATTTCTTATATTTTTCCTTCTACCCTGAAGATGGAGGCGATACGTTCCTCTGAAACGTCGGTTAACACCACATATACACGGTGCCAAATCCCAGAAGACTGCTTTCTTCATTTGTACATATTCATTAACAGTTTTCTTTCCCGATTCAACTTTCATGATATCCCAGGTCGTTTTAATTTTATTGTTTGATTTTAGAATTTGGTTGGTGTAATTATTCTGTTTGGCTTCTTTAATGACTTTTGACAAGATTTTACAGTATATTTTGTAGTGACTTTTTAGTCTTGGATCATTACTGTCCCTACTGGCCAAATATAGATGTCTTTTATGTTTACATGAAGTTTTTATTCCAACAGTTATCCAGGTGGTTTTGTTTTTAATGTCATTTTTTACTACTTTTAAGGGAAAGCTTGAATAAAAGATCCTCAAGTATGTGTTCAGAAAGCAATTAAATTTAGAATCAATATCACTTCTGTCAAATACAGTGTCCCAAGATTCATTACTTACTTTTGTGACAAAATCTGCCATCGTATGCTTGTTGATTTTCCTTACTGTTTTATATTGTTGATTATTTGGCCGAAGGTTAATATTATTTATTTCTATGAGTTGGGCCTCATGATCGGATAAGCCATTTATAAAGGGTCCTACAGTAAAGTCTCTTATTTTTTAGTTATCAATGAATATATTATCTATCGCTGACCTAGAGTTATTTTGAATTCTTGTGGGAAAGTTAACAATACTGGAGAGATTGTCAGATAATAACAAAGAATCTAAGTTTAGTTTCCTATTACTATCGATGAGATAGTTTACATTTATATCACCACAAATTAGAAATTCAACTTTTGGACTATGCAGTACATTGAGGATGGTTTCTAATCTATCTAAGAATTGATCAAAATTCCCAGATGGGGCTCTATATAAAGTCAGTACACAAATATCAGAAAAAGTAGAGTCTAACTTTAAAGCACAGGCTTCTAGATCCTGATCTTTGCAATAATCTTCTAAATTTATTTTAGTAAATTTCACGTTTTTATGTACAAAAATACTCACTCCTCCTTTCTCTAGCGTTTGTCTACAATATCTAGCTCCTAAATTATAATTTTCTATGTGAAAATGTTCTAATACCAGCTGCTTCATGTGATGTTCAGTAAGGCACAGTATGTGCGGGAGACTTGACTCCATGAAGCTTATTAATTCGATTTATTTCTCAGTCCTCTTATATTCTGATGGAACACTCTTAGTACTTTGTTTTGTATCGATTTTATCGAGCTTTATTTCCTTTTTTGATTTCTATTTCTTGGCACTTATTACTAGCTGAAGGATTATTTTCTTTTGCAGTTTCTTTTACTTGGTAGACCTTACTTGCACTCTTTAACCTAAAAAAGGATTCTGAACACCCATGACAACTGGAATGTGTCTGCCCTTAAAGCTCTCTGCAATGAGTCATGTGAGTTTGTCCTTGCCTCGAGGATTAAGATGCAGACCATTGACAGTATGCTCATTCCTCATTATTGAAGAGACATCAATCCCATCATTGTGAGTCATGCCTATCCCCATAAGTGATCGCTCAAGTCGAATATTAACGTCCCTTACCCACCTGTTAATCCATGGCTTGTCATGTCTCCAGAGAAGACCAACGAACTTCACATTGGTGTGATTGGTTTTTTGAACAATGTCACTTATGTCATTCTCAATTTGGTAATTGAGGTTCCTATCTAAACTGTTTCCTGGCCCCCCAACTATAGCTATTTGATCTTCTTTATTAAGATCCTTACACAAATTTTCTGTGTCCCCAGTGACACTCCTCAGGTCAGCATTGGGCTTGAATATGCTGGTCACAGCATATCCATCTCCCATAGCATTTTGAAGCCTCTGTCCGATACCCCTACCATGACTGCTACCAAGTACAAGAATCTGATGTTTAGGCTTTGCCTTAAATTTAGGCTTATAACTAGATTCAGCACTGGCTGACTGGTCTACAGAGTTACCATCAGTTTGAGGCTCTAGCATAGCTAA
>NW_019725426.1:0-2757 GCF_002891405.2 Cryptotermes secundus
CTGAATGAAACTGATGCATGCATGGAAGGACTGTAATCAGCTCATTTCTTTCGAAATCACACATGCACACCACACACGATGTCTGATTTGCCATACTGAAGCCTGCACCAAACCTGAACAAAATATCACATTATCAGACATTACTTAACAACTACTTCAAAATCTGCAACTAACTTAAGGTAAAGTTGTCCCAGTACTTAATTAAGCACAGCCCCTTACAGACATGGAGAAGTGGATGTATAACCCTACATATTTTTAACTGAATCAATAGATGGAGGTGATCGGGTCACCTTCATGCCCCGTCTGCTTTACCCCCAGGGAAAGACTTCCAGCACAAACCGGAAGGAAGGTACCGGGGTTCAGAGCCGGTCTGGGTGCAGTGGCAAAAAGAAAACTCCTTCCCCCACTCACAATCAAACTCCTATCCCATAGTTGTCGTGGTTATAGCCCAACCACTATACAGACTGAGCTACTCAGCTCTCAATTGTAATTAACATATGTATGATTAATGACTGCATATTAACAATATCAATATTCCAGCATACAACCTACAACATACACACAGTAGTAACAAAATCCACATTTTCAGAACAAGCCACAATAAATAAAGAGAACACAGGAAAAGAAACAAAACATCGCATACCCACGGGTCGAATAAACAACTAGAACAGCAGCAAGTAAGAAAAAACATATACAGGGAATAAATAAATACATGTTACAATGCTCTGTGGTGATAGATGGGTTCAATCTGATCACATTTTGTTAATACACCCATGTCAGGAAACGCTTCCTTTTGGCGCTAAGAGTCACAAAAGTTCCTCAGAAGATAATAATTTCCATGTTAAATTCCCTCCATTTAAGTTATCTGTCATGTCATGTTAAGTTTCACTGACTGCAAGCCAATAATCTCCATGTTAAATTCCCTCCATTTAAGTTATCTGTCATGTCATGTTAAGTTTCACTGACTGCAAATCAATAATCTCTACGTTAAATTCCCTCAATTTAAGTTATCTGTCATGTCATGTTAAGTTTCACTGACTGCAAGCCAATAATCTCCATGTTAAATTCCCTCCATTTACAATATTCCTTACTTTAGTTTTGAGATCTATTGCTTCCCAGAGAAACCTTCAAATGGAATTAATGGTATTATGGTGAAACTCCCATTTAGAATTTCTTTGGGGACCACTGAATTTGGATATTAAATGGAGGAAATCTTAAAAGTGGGGAAATTTAATGCTGAGATTATTGCCTTGGTATCACTGCATGTTAAATGTAGGAAAACATTAACACAAGAAACACTGAACAGGAGTTGTACTTTATATGCAGTTCACATGAATAATGGAATCCATGCTGTGTGTGTCTCTTCTGTCTCCACATGCTCTTCCATGACTGTGCCCCTTGATTTAATATTATTCATTTAATGGGCAGAATTTATATAAAGACTAAATAACTAGAACTTTTAAAACAAATAACACCGAGTCAAGAATGGTGGAGCTATAACTCACCTCCCTCAAACGTCTTCATGGTGTAGTGCTTAATTATTAAGTTCTGGGACAACTTTACCTTTAACATCAAGTACTGCATGAAAACGTGTACAATACACAAGTAATTATAAATTTAAATAAATTAAATTCATGGTTCAATGCCAATTTATTATCTTTAAATTTTTCTAAAACCGAATTTATTAAGTTCAAAACAAAAAATATATACGAGCACGCTACTAAGACAGTATATGATATGGAAATTTCTAATTCATCCCATATAAAGTTTTTGGGATTTAACATTGTAAACACATTATCTTGGAAAACTCATATTGACTTACTCATCCCAAAACTTAGCTCTGCATGTTATGCAATCAGAGCTATTAAACCATATGTAAATCAGGAAACCTTGTTGATGGTTTACTATGCTTATTTTCATTCACTTATTGACTATGGTGTCATTTTTTGGGGTAATTCTTCATATGCCATAAATATTTTTCGTTTACAAAAGAGGGTGGTTAGAATAATAACTGGTGCTAGTAATAGAAGCTCGTGTAGACAGATATTTACCACTTTAAAAATTCTTCCTCTATCATCCTTATACATTTATTCACTTTTATGCTTTGTGGTACTTAACATGGATCAATATCAATTTGTATCTGATGTACATAACAGAGACACTAGACAAGGTTTTAACCTTAATCTTTATCAACCTTCAACTCATTTATCATTATACCAGAGAGGCTCGTATTATATGGGCATTAAATTATTCAATAGTCTTCCATTAAACCTGAAACAATTATACAGAGATGTCAAACAATTTAAATTAAAGATAAAGGAATTTTTGTATAATCACTCATTTTATACCTTGGAAGAGTATTTTGTGTATTTTAATTGAAGGGTAATTTTGACACTGATCATACTCATGAGTTTTAGTTGTATTATTTATCTATATGTGTACATTGACTTAGTACTTTTGTACTGTTTATTTATTTAAGTTTATTATTTATATTTTATTTATTATACTTTGGAAGAGAATTCTGAGTATCTTTAAGATGTAGTATTAATCTGATATGGTCATATTCATATATTTTTACAAAGGTGTTAACAGTTTTAAATTGAATCTGAAGAATTCTAGTCTTGTTACTCATTTTATGTATTGGAAGAGTATTTTGTGAATTTTAATAGGAAGAGTAAACTTAATACTGGTTATTTTCTTGGGTTTTAGTTGTATTATTTTATTATATCTGTATGATTATCATTTTGTGCTGTATTT
>NW_019725426.1:5446-7689 GCF_002891405.2 Cryptotermes secundus
GGCCGGCTTTTTAAAATCAAATTTTAGGTTATAAATTATTTTTCTACTTACATGATTTTTGGTCACCAGCTTTATAAGTTGTCTCTCTTCCCACCGTCGTCGTCTAACAGAATGTTGGCTCATGTGATTCGAAATGACCCCGATGAAACGGCAGGGGTTCGACCCCTGGGCCATTGAGTGTGAGGGGGGCCCCTTCCAGCATGCTCCATCATGTTCCGCACAAGGGCGAGATGAAATTCTCTGTGTGACAATTTTGCGCCACAGGATGACAACAGGATATAACTGTTCAGAACTGTCAGATCCAGGAGATGGAAAAATAATTTATTTGTCCATTTCCAGGTTCGACGACAGATGCTATAACTGTTTATTCACGTGTAGAGTTTCACTGGTATTTAACCCCACAGCTCCACCTGAATAATTATTCACACTCCTCTTGCCACGCTGGTGTGGTGGTCCCCAGGTTGCCGACGAAGGTGATGGGTCTTCGTCGAAATCCATTTCTGAATCACTTTCCTCAATGCCACTC
Organism: Cryptotermes secundus; assembly: GCF_002891405.2. Classification (NCBI taxonomy): domain Eukaryota; kingdom Metazoa; phylum Arthropoda; class Insecta; order Blattodea; family Kalotermitidae; genus Cryptotermes; species Cryptotermes secundus. The sequence goes on from NW_019725426.1 coordinate 5,973, forward strand.
TCAGAATTGTCAGTAAAACAATCTGATTTGGAGTCATTTACGAGTTGAAAAATGTCTGAATCTTCCAACGAAACGACGCCATGGTGAGCTGATAATATCACTGTTCTCGCTGCGAAACTTTGAAGCTCTATGACACTGCTTGGCTGTGCTTGGCCTTGAGAGTTGCGATAAACTAACCGAGCCTGGTCAGTACAGAGAACTTGTGTATAATCAATCAACGTTCTTATAAACGGAGATATACACGCCCACATCTCTGCATAAAAAAGAAGGTACGTGTATATTCTTCGAGACATGCAAGACTAAACATAATCATCTTCATAACCTTCCGCTGTGTTGCCACATCTACATACAGCATTCTTAGTTCCAAGAACTATATGAATTCTTGTAGACAGACAACAAATTTGGGAATTTTATAATTCAAATCAGTCTAAAAAAATTTACACATTTTATAAAATCTCTAAATTATAATATCTGATTCTATATTCTTTCTAGAAAAAAACAGAGTTTATTTGGTTAGTTTATCACAAAAATTGTAGAAATCACAGCAATTTTAGGAAATGATTACAGTTTTTATTGCTTTAAAATTGTGGGTATTTAAATCAAATCCGTCCCACTGCCATTACCGGAATTTAAAGGGCCGTCACTTAAAGGTTAAAATTGTACAATCAGCAGCCATCTTTGTTATGATTATCAATTAATGACAAACAGATGTATGCGCATATTCAGTGGCTGGTTTCAATAGTCAGAATGGGACCGTGCTTGATTATTGTACTACCAAGGAGAAGCATTTTGTTGTACTTTTTTTTTTAGGCAAAAGGACACAACGCAAAGGATGTTAATGAAGAAATGTTTCCAGTTTATGGTGGGAAGTCTGTGTCATGTAACGCAGTTCACCACTGGGTGGAGAAATTGTCTCAAGGACTTTCGAAAGTCACAAATGGTCCCTGACCAGGTTGCCCTGTTTAGATTGCAACAGAAGTGACTGTGCAGTGGGTCAAAGAGTTGGTTTGAGCTGACAGGACGATAATGATAGACAGTGTAGCAAATGCACTAGGGTGTTCCCACAGTTTAGCTTACAGGGTATTGCATGATTGTTTGAAGTTTTTGAAAGTGCACTAATGGTGGGAGCCTGGAGAACTGAAGGGTCAAGAAAAAGTGAAACAAATGGGTCTTTCCTTGCAAATTCTCTTACTGTATGCAGATGAAAAAGAAGGTATACTTAACAGTGTTGTTACTGTTCTGTGCTTACATCCTTTTCTAAAATATTTGAAAAGGATATATATTATAGAGTGTATGCTCATGTAGTACTTAATAATATATTGCCTGCTGAGCAACACAGATTTAGGAAACATCTATCTACAGATACTGCTATTCTTAGTTTACTTAATAATATTATGCAGGCACTTAATGACAGAAAATTGGTCGGTGGTATTTTCTGCGACTTAACAAAGGCCTTTGATAGTGTGAACCATGATATTTTACTTGAGAAAGTGGATTTCTATGGTATAAGAGGTATATTTCATAAATTGCTTACCTCACATTTAAGTGACAGATACCAACGAGTAGTAATTAAGGATAAAGAAGCTATACAATATTTTTCTGAGTGGAAACAGATCAGATTGGGAGTACCACAAGGATCAATTCTTGGGCCATTATTTTTTTTTATTATATATAAATGATTTTCCAGCAGCAATAAATAATTAATTTTAAATGCATC
>NW_019725426.1:8891-15729 GCF_002891405.2 Cryptotermes secundus
AGTGAAGTTAAGATTTTTGAAAATAAACCTGAGACTTGGCAGGGTGTAAAAAAATAGTCATGTTCCCACTCAGATTTGAACGCGGGCCGCCAGTTGGCCATCGCTGCTCTAGATTATCAGTTAATCAGGGTGACCTTTCCCCCACTTAATCTGGATTTGCTTATACACACACACACATACAAACAAAGGTGAAGAGCAATTTGCTGAATCAGATTCATCCATGAGTTCAGTGGGAGGGGAAGTGGAAGCAGATGGGAGACCACAGCATGAATAGTGATAAGCATCAAGCTTCGTTAGCGCAAAAATAACTTCTTACTTCTGTCTCTTTAATATCTGGGAAGGGGGCAGGAGTTTCCAATGGAGGCAACAAAAGTGAAAAGTATCAGATAAATACATATATAAAGCACAGCGTGGCATTACTCAAGACCGGCTGCAGCGGCCTGTACCAAATTAACAACATAAGCAACAATCACATTCAAATTTAAGAGAGAGACAGTTAACTGTCCTACATAAAAATAATGAGATGGAATTATGACTCACTTGCTCATTCCATGCAACTGATGTTACAGAGTGGCCACTTTCAGATAACTTACACAACACTGCGACTTGCTCAGTGTGGGAAGACCAAATATATGCACGGCTTCCTAAGCCCACACCCAATATATTTTGTGATTACCAGTCCATAAGATTAACGTACAAATCATTCCGCTAACATAGGGGCATACAACACCTGCATGAAAAAGAAGTATATTTCTCCGTTGCGCAACATGTCACAATATGTTCATGAAGGGAGTTGATAGAGCCGATCAGTACTTGGCCTATTATTCTCTTCCTCGGAAAACAGTAAAGTGGACAAAGAAAGTTGCCTTGTGGCTTATAAATTGTGCCATTTTCAATTCATTTTTGGTTTTCAAAAATCTAAACCCTCATTCAAAATTGAAATACAAGACATTTCTGCTGAATGTGGCAAAAGCCTGGGCTACAGTCCAGATGGTGGCGGCAGAACCAGGGTCACATAAAGACTTAGTACGACCGAGACCATCAACTCCCACCCCACGCAGGCCTCATGTGGACCCGCCAGGGCGACTCTCGAGTGATATGTGGAAAAATACCCTCTTGAAAATTGTGAAGACTGAACATTCCAAGAGGAAGCATCCTTCTATGCAATGTCATGTTTGTGCAGTTCACAGAAAAAGGAGTATGACTGCCTACATTTGCAAGTTCTGTGTAATGCCTCTTCACAAAGGGGAATGTTTCCCGAAATATCACACTCTCAAGCACTTCTAGGAGCACTGGTAAGTGTTCTCCAAAAATTTTAGTCCATAAAATTAATTAGGAGATTTTGTATTATTTTTTAAAGTGAACAGTGCACAAGTTAGGGTACTAGGTTTAAAAATGCCAGTCCCCATGGTGATTTAAATATTTAAATTTCCGGTTCTCAATGTATTAACAACAGAGGTAACATTATTACAATTACCTTGAAGGGTAGTGAAGATATTTTTTGTGTTATTTTCCTTGCAGATCTCAGTAATCTCAAGCTTTTGGAACTAATGGCTGATAAAGAATACGAAGCAGATGTCTCATCACCAGAGCCATTTCCACTGCTTTATGCCAACATGTACTGCAAGAACAAATGAATGAATCATTAGTAACGACACTGTATCTACTTAAAACACACACAGTAATAAATATATCCAATAAACCTTATTTAAAAAAAACTAGCCATACCTACATCAAGGATTCAACAAGTAGAAATATGTTTGACAGTTCCATCTTCTGGGATATAACAACACCATGCAGTTGTGAAAGTCAACAGACATTTTGGAGGAACATATCACCTCTATGATCATGGTCAAAGAGTAAGCACACCTTCATGCATACTCCATGATGCTTACTTGCTTGGCTTTCATTCCAATATACAGCACTACATCCAAGACAATAAAACTCTTCAAGCAACAATATATCGAAATAAATAAACATCACTATTGTTGCCTCAACTATATATACGTGGGGCAATCCAAAAGTTACCGAAATTTGAATTTTCCGCACGAATGGTTATGAGCACATCGAAATACCGCTAGGTGTCTCCTCACACATCCTTCTTGAATCAGTGTGGCAAGCGGCGTCGAGTTGAGTGGTTGGATTTATTGTTGGTGAACGTATTTCCATTGTTGTGTTTCCGTGAGTTTGCAGTTTTGCGATGGCTGACCTGAGAGAGCAGCGTGTCTGTATAAAGTTTTGTTTCAAACTTCGGAAAACTGCTGCAGAAATGCACCAAATGTTGAAGCAAGCTTTTGGTGAAAACTGTTTAGGCCAGACACAAACTTACAACTGGTATAAGCGTTTTAAAAATGGCCGAACATTGACTGATGACGACGATCGTTCGGGACGGCCATCAACAGGCAAAATACCAGAAAATGTTGCGAAAGTTAGTGATTTCATTCTGCAAGATCGTAGACTGACCATCCAAGACCTCTGTAACACATTGGGACCAAGTTATGGTACATGTCAACGAATTTTGTCAGAGGAACTGAACATGAGGAGGATTGCGGTGAAGTTTGTGCCATGACTGCTGCAAAATGAACAGAAGCAGCATCGCTTGAAAGTCTGCAGGGAACTTGAACAACAGCTTCAAGAGGATCCAAACTTTCTTTCGAAGGTTGCCACTGGTGATGAAAGTTGGGTTTATGGCTATGACCCTGAAAGCTAGCAGCAATCGTCACAATGGAAAAGACCTTCTTCACCTTGGCCAGAAAAAGCTCGACAAGTCAAGAGCAACATTAAGTCCATGATGATCTTTTTTTTTTATATTGACGGGATTGTTCATAAGGAGTTTGTCCCTCTGGTCAGTCAATAAAGAGTTCTATCGCGATGTTCTAAGGCGTTTGAGGGAGGACATGACGAGAAAACGTCCAGAGAAGTGGCGCACAAACGACTGGGTACTCCACCATGAAAACGCACGACCGCATACGGCTTACACTGTGCAGGAATTTTTGGCTAAAAGCAAGATGCCAGTTGTTCCCCACCCACCATATTCACCAGACTTAGCTCCATGCGACTTCTTTCTCTTCCCCAAGATGAAAATCAAGTTGAAGGGGTGAAGATTTGATATAGTTGAGGAAATTCAAGCGGAAACGCAAACGGTACTAAACACCCTAACAAAAAAGACTTCCACGATGCATTTGAAAAGTGGCAGAAACGCTGGGTTCGGTGTATGTGCTCCCAAGTGGACTACTTTGAAGGTGATGGTGCTGAATAAGATCTAGGTAAGGTGTAATAGTTTTTAGTAATATATTTCGGGAACTTTTGTATTGCACCACGTACCAATGGAAAACTTCTGTACCTGAAACAGATTTCTTTCATTCAGTGGGACCAATGCCTCTCTCTCATCATGCTGGACTCTGCCATCTTCAGTGCCAGCACCAAGCAGTTCATTCTTCAGAAGACGTGAGTATGTTGAGCCATTGCAATTTCAGTGACCATTCTCAGTAGCCTCTCTTGTTAGTCCGCTCTGGCCATCCTCCTAAAATTAAAATCACAGCAATTTCAAACACATTTCCTCAATATCCAGCAGTAAGATGGATCCACACAAATTATAAATAAAAGGAAAGATAGCAAATTTCAAATAAAAATCTCAAAAGAAACGAAATATATGAGTACATCATAACAGCAAGTTCTAAATGGTGGTGCAGTGATATAGCTGCTTCAAAACTCAAAGATATTAAATAAGAGACTGCATAAATGGAATGTAGGGATAACACACAGCAGTTCTATGGGTAAGGATAGGATTGTGAGACAGCCATGATTCTTTAAACAAAAGGGGAGGGGGGGGGGGTTCTTCAAAGTATAAATGAAGAGAAACTGTACAAGAGAGTTCCTTACTGGGTTCAATTTCTTCCCATTCATTTCTGTTCAAGAGCAGTCTTAATATCAGAGATTTGTTAAAATAACCTTTAACTGGATCCCCTATCTCTCTGTCAACATATAATTACACTCCATTAGTTAGTTATTGGAGAGGGTGGGTTTCCCCATGCACTTAGACCAGTATTGGTCCATTGTGCTTCCCTCTATGATATTCTACCAGTCTCTATACCCTACCGATACTGGTGCCTCCCATCAGTCCCGCCAAGCCAGCGAGTTCGGCCTCCACTAGCTTGGCGGTGTCTATAATGCTTCCCCCATCTAGCATATGTCTTAGAGACTACTGTTGGGCGGGAAACGTCCTTGAATTTGGCTCAGTGATCTCCTTTGGAGATACTAGGTTCTTTTACGTGGCATAAAGCTACGACATGGAACACACAGCTTAAAGTCCCTCTCGGAGGAATTGTTCCCTTTTGTGTGTTCCCACACAGAGACTACTGCCATTCTCACACACTCTCTAGGCCTGTGACTTTCATACAACCATATACAATTATCATGATCCATTATCATCAGCTGCAAGGTGAGCATCAGGCCCATTCCATCTCAGAACTAATTCTCCTTACTTATTCAGGATTACCTGGTGTCTCTACATCCNCTATAACCAGTTCGGAGGAATTGTTCCCTTTTGTGTGTTCCCACACAGAGACTACTGCCATTCTCACACACTCTCTAGGCCTGTGACTTTCATACAACCATATACAATTATCATGATCCATTATCATCAGCTGCAAGGTGAGCATCAGGCCCATTCCATCTCAGAACTAATTCTCCTTACTTATTCAGGATTACCTGGTGTCTCTACATCCTTGCAGGCTTACACTGCATAATTCTTCAGGTTATCTTATTGTGTTTCACTCATAGAAAATGTTCACACCATTGATGTTTGTATTCTTGAATTCCTCCCTCTAAATTGAACTTCCCAGCCACGTGCATAGTCATGATCACAAAAGCTATGTCCACATACTCACAGAAATTTCACTGCTTCAACCCATCTTCTATCACTGATATTTAGTGTTCAACTTCTGAACCCAGAAACATGAGAATTGTCAAGTCTTGGTCATAACTACGTGACACAAGTAGTTAAAATGTACTCTCTATTCGATTACAATATGCCTCTTATCATAATTTTCAATTGCAATTACACAATATGATCACAAGTTATAATAAAAGAGATTATAATTGAATAATTGCCCCAGAAGTCATTATTTTTGTTTTCTTTGGACAGGGTGGCTCACCACATCTTAGAACCAGTGTCAGTTTCCAACAGCTTAAGAAACTGACAGTTATCATTTTCACTCCTCAGAAGGAAGTTCTCATCAGGAAAAAGGCCTTTAAATAAACAGCAGCAACACTGCTAGTGACACAACAATCCTGATTTGTGGCATGGATAAACAGAGCCCATGTTATCCACCAGATAGGGTGCATGCATCACTGGGGTGCTCCTTTTGTTGAAGTTTTTCTTTTGGCAGAATGAAATATTAAAGTGGTGTACTAGGGACAAACAGCATAGTGGTCACCCCATATCAGCAGCAGAGCAACACCACATTGCTCACCTACAGAAACTGCTGGTAGACCACAAGAACTGATCATGCCAGGAACTTACCAGTCACACAGACATTAATCCCCAAACATAATGCAAAATTTATTCTATCCATAAGTAATCCAACATTTTTGTGAACTCAATTTACTCAAACAAAATAATACAGGAGTCTCAAATATCATTGAAATACGTCTCTGCAATTATAAACCAGACATCATTAGAATCTCAAATTTCCCAGTCAAATAAGAAAAATGCAAATCTTTCCAATGAAGTTCTCAGAACATGGCACAAATTTCAGTTCTTTTCAGAAACTCGTATGAAAACAAAACTGTAAAACTTATAATTGTCCTATCATGGATGAAAAATGTGCAATGAAGAGAACAGAAAATAAATTTATGAGGAAGAGTTAAAGAATGAACGATGTATAGGGCTTGACTTGTCATGTATCATGTACAGTGATCTGCAGTGACGAGGAGGATCAATCAATCAATCAATATTATATTGTCATATTATTTCTATATTATTATATACTTATTATTATTTAGTATTAGTATTAATATTAATCTTTGACTTGTCCCATATCATGTATAATGATCCATGGATGAAATAAAATTGAATTGAATTGAATTGAATAGGACTTTGAGAATCAGAATATTTATACCAAGACAGACACAGATAATTTATTAAAAAATACCACCATGTTTTCTTTCAACAGTGAAGATATGTAGCATAAGTCTTCACATAAAGACAAACATTATACTCAGGGACAAGTTCAATTAGAGGCTTAGACTTTAATTATGGTTGAAGAGAGGTTAGAACCTGTGATCACACAAAATCTTTCAGTAAGGATATGCTATACATATGTAAGTTTAAACATTTATTTTAACACACACTTAACTATGTGTCTTTGCCAGAAGCAGTGCTTATATCAAAACATATCACCACTGGAGATCATGGGCTCATTAACCATTCACCTCTAAGCCTACCACATGTGATTCCTCATGTCAGACCATAATGCACCATAGGGATCACATGGCCTGAATACATGCCTATATAGAGGCCTACCTTGTGGGTTACAATTTTATTGTTCTAGCTTGGGTGAGTGAAATGCGGATAACTTTCCATAATGTGTCCAACTGAAAACTTTTTTGTCCCTTTGCTCATGCTGGATGCAATGTTGGGTGGGCAGAGAGTTGTTCTGGACATGTTAATGCAGTGAAAATTCAGGCCACCTCTGGATTTTGAACCTTTGCCACAGTTCACAGCAAGTCACTTTACTGGCCCAGCTGCCATGGTCATAAGTAAACATTTACTCACATATGATACTAAAACAAGTTCCACTTGCTTTTTTCTTTTTTTTCCCTTTCTTCTTCTTTT
>NW_019725426.1:15793-19993 GCF_002891405.2 Cryptotermes secundus
GACTGGCATCTGACATCAAATGCTCTTGTATCTAAATCCTGTATCTTAATTCAGCATAAAAATACAAAATTTTCCATATCATGGGAATAATGGAGGAAAATCGTTAAATAAAATATATCATTTCTAAAAAGAATGTCCCACAAATAGATGGCACAGAACTGAGAGAGAAACAGTGCTCCCTGTGACAGAACTGCAGTAGGGACTGTATAGAGTTCCCCAACTTCGCACACTATCCCTCTCTGCACTCAATTTTTTACAAGACTTGCTAAAATTGACCCCATTCTGCTTTCAAGCATGCCTCACAGCATATAAACAAGTTCTGTGACATGCTAAAGTTCTGACACAAATACTTGCCATGGTCTTGTATGAGGAACACACTACACCACTGTCTTTACATTGTATAACAACCCTTGGTAACCGGCACGAGGATTTCATTCATGTATTTTGAACAACTTCACAATTTGACAATGACTTTGTTATCAAACTTAATGATCTCAATACCACGGACAAAAAGCTCTTCTTGGTGCAGGTTTGTTTTTTTAATTTTGTAGTCTGAGGTTTGTTACTTGGGGCATAAGCCTATACAGTGAGTTTTCATAGTTGGAGCCTCCAATAAAATGGAAAGTGCACTTAGGTAATTTATTTTAGATATTGCATGTAATTTATAGTTTAGCTTTTGTTGCCTTATTATACTCATCCACTGTTTTATCATATTTAAAGGATTTATTATGTTATTTTTCTATGGTTTTTTATATTATTAGTCATTTGATGTGATGTTTAATCTCATATATTTTTTTATAAAACTGACTTGTCCAATTGTACATAATGTAACAGTTATGGATGTTAAATAAATAAATAAATCAATCAATCAATCAATCAATCAATCAATCAATCAAACATGTAGGTTTGTTCATAATTGCCACAACACTGAGTTCCTAGTCATGCACAGTGAAGCTTGTCGGCAAGTGAGTTGAGACAAAAATAAACAATCCAAGAGGAATATGTTTACTGAAGAAAAAGTTTAAGATATCTAGACATGATAAGAGACTTGCAATCACAGACTTCTGGGAAACTAGTCCCAATAAACCCTGCACTCACAGTCACAAGACAATATGCAAAATTTATGAACAAGGAGCCAATGATATCCTCATGTCATTCAACACATGCCACTACATGTTGGAAATTTAATGGCATTGTGGGCTGTAAATGTGTGGTAAATCACTTATTTCAGACTGTGTTGCAAAACTTGTTCACATGCTGTGAGACATGCCTGAAGGCAGATGTCAATGCTGGCAGTTGTTATACAATATGGGAAGTCTATGTCTATTCTTACAGTAATTATTAGTGAAGTTCTGCTTATAGAGAATGTAATGTAAGAAAATTTAATGTTCATGCTTAACATGCCACCATACTTCCAAAACAGATATATGCAGTATGAAAATTACATATTACTATATTTCTAAACATGAAAATGCTAAAAGCAGTAACTACATATGGCAAGTACCGTTTATTGCACAAGCCTGCTGCCTTTCAAAGTTTATTATATAAATTCATATTTTGCTACCCCAATCTATTTCGTATGTTCGAAACCTAACTTTCACGATGAAACCGAGACTATGTAGCCCATAGTTTTTCTTTTCAAAGAGTTAAAGTAAAGTAAAGGTATCCCTGTAACAGACCGTAGAGGCCCATAGTGTTGTGAGATGTTGAGCTAATAAAATTCAGGCACCCTGATGAGTCACAGTTCATAAGCACTTGGAACTAATAAATCTGTGGCAGATAAAACACTTATGTAGGGTTCAGAAACTTAACACATGTCATGTACATTCTTTAAATCCACAAAAATTGTATAAAATATATTAATTCTTCGCAAAAAAAAACAAAAAAAAAAACACACTCCTACCTCCACAAACCGAACAATCCACCATCTGTCACAATCCGTCGTTGGTCGTTGCTCCAGTAGTATGATGCACACTGCCATTTAAATCATTAGCATATTAACTATAACTTTAAAAATATAATACTTAATTCACCGTACACAAAGCAGGCATTACATAACACAAGAACTCTACATACATACTACTTCTTGTCCATGTTAATTTATCAATTTTCCTGGATCCCCATTATTATGTTTATTGCAATGTCTGGTCTGAAACCTTCCTGTATCACGACGAGACTTCAGATTTCTCTTGATCGAATTGCTGTTCTACATCACAAAAGCAACATCTTCGTCATGTAATTGGCAGTCGGGCAAAGTAGACAAAACATCAAACCTGTTGCTAGTAGGTATTGTGTATGTACACGTTTTACTTTATTGTTCCCTCCAATACTTCCATATCCTTCACTTTCACGCTCTTTACGTTTAGACATACACCAACTGTATTTTGAGATTTGTCCACCTTTGATCTGATCTCTACACCTGACATAACCTCAAGTTTAATAGTCATTTCAAGCTCTTTAGCCAGCGCCTACACGATCGCACAAAATACGTCCGTTGTAACGAACGTACTTTGCTGAGGACACCACACAGTTGCAAAATGCAGTACGTAATTTATTGTCTGCAATGGAGCCAGAAGACTGCGTAGCATTCGCCTGTCTTGTTTATTTCTACAACGGACGCATTTTAGCGCTCGTGTAGACGCTGCCTTAACGTTTGGACCACACGAGCGCACAAAACGCGTCCGTTGTAGCGATCGTCGTGACGTCCGTTGTAGAAATAAACAAGAGAGGCGAATGCTACGTTTTCTAATTTTCATTTCAAGCATCCTGCTGTGTTACAATATATACAATATATATACGCTTTCTTCTGGCTCCATTGCAGACGAAAAACTACGTACTGCCATTCTGTAACTGTGTAGTGTACTCAGCAACGGACGTACTTCGTGTGCGCTCGTGTGACCCCAGCCTAAACAGGACTTTATTCATTACTTGTAGTGAGTACTTCAGTAAGTGCGCAATGTAAGTTATTATACTGTATTCTATTCTATTATTATATGTTATTTGCGAAATCTGAGCAGGATGGGGAGGAGGAGGGAGAGGTTTCGTTTATTGCAGCCCATTAACGTACAGACAAGTTCTGGATTCATAATTAATTTATTTATTTAACAACAAATAACTGCCAAGCTATACAGTTTACATAGTGTGGGATGGACGATGTTCCAATAGACAACTACTCCAAGAAAAGTTTGAGGGCCCTTAAAAGGGCCGTTTGTTTTATATTGCGGGCCCTGGATGACTTCAGAATATTAATTTTCTTCTACAGTTAAGTCTTTTTGGCCTGTTTCGAAATGTGATTTTTTTTTTTTAATTTTCCGCCATTCCTCCGTTATCTGCAGCTTTTCAATTTTTCTCAATAAATCGGCCTCGTCATTAGTTAGTTCTCCTTGCTCCTCTTTCGGCGTTGCAACTACTTGGTTAACCTCCGCCATCCTGGACAGCTGGACGAGCTGGACAGTGAGGGAGAGGCCTGGAGGTTCTCGACTTATATAGACTCTGGACCGCTCTGGACACCAGGGGGTGGAAACTCAATGCTATTGGCGGGCAACATATCCGCCGTGAAGTCATGAAGCATCACTGCTGCCGCGGTGGCCGGCGGACACTCTCTTGATATAAAATGGCTGCCGCCAGTGCCGAGAGCTTGGTCGGTAAGAAGGTATGCTATCATACCACCTGCCCTGTCGGTAAGAAAGTATGCTATCATACCACCAGCATTTTTTACTGCTCCCTCCAAAAAAATCACTAGTTCACACGTATAGCTAGAAATAATAATTGATGTAAATGAAATGTTCATATTTTACAGGCACTGGTGGGAAACGTTCTCCCAATAAATAATGTTGCAACCTGACATCTTATACTGCAGAGGTTCTTACTCCGTTGTGTGTTTTCTGTTTTCGAACTGAGTATAACATCACTTCCCTCAAAACCATCTGGAGGGGAATGAGTTAAATGATATCAAACTCAGTTTGAAAACAGAAAACAGGCAACAGAGTAAGAACCTCTGCAGTACAAGGTATCAGGTTGCAACATTATTTATCAGGAGAAATTTTCTCACCAGTGCCTGTAAAATAAGAACATTTCATTTACATCAATTCAACACCCCCTTACTGAAATGCAATGGATATTTGAACTATAACATATATAGAATACTTGTGCTTAGGAAAGCTGATGGTGGGTAAACTTGAAAGAAAATTCTGTTTCCAT
>NW_019725426.1:20958-21371 GCF_002891405.2 Cryptotermes secundus
TTCGTGGCGAGGATGGAGGTATTCTGAAGCTGAATGCGGTGTCCCAGATCGATGCTGTGTTCAGCTACGGCCGACTTGTCCGGTTGTTCGAGACGGATGTGCCGCTGATGCTCCTTCCACCTCATGTCCACGGAGCGGCCTGTCTGCCCAATATAGACCTTCTCGCAATCGTATGGGATACTGTATACACCCGCGGTGTCCTTAGGCCCAGGCTGTCTTTAACCGGCCGAAGGAAATTGGATAATATGTTTGGAGGCAGACCCACTGCTTTGATGTCGTGCCGAGACAGCACTCTGCTGATACGGTTGAATATGGTCCCGACATAGGGAAGGAAGGCGACTGAGCCTGGTTTGTCTTCAGGCCGGCTGATGTTGGGCCAGAAGGCCACACAGGCCATGACCAACCAACATAAC
>NW_019725426.1:22304-66930 GCF_002891405.2 Cryptotermes secundus
TCAAATTTAGAGTTCTTAAATATTATACTAGTGTCATCTGCATATAGAATTGGTTTAGATTTATTGTTGATGGTTTTAGATAGATCATTTATGTAGAGAAGAAAAAGTAAGGGACCTAAAATTGATCCTTGTGGAACACCGTGCTTTATAATTCCCCAGTTTGAAAATGCATTATGACTGGAGTTGCCCTTCCCCCTTCCTTCGCTGCTCAAACATACCTGTGAATATTTCCAACACAGTCTGCTTTTACCGATTCTCATGGTCTCTTCGCTTGCAGATTTATTATATTTTTTCTTCTACCCTGAAGATGGAGGCGATACGTTCCTCCGAAACGTCGGTTATCACCACATATACACGGTGCCAAATCCCAGAAGACTGCTTTCTTCAATATACACATACATACCATAAAGAGAAACACAAACTTTAATTAATGCTAGTCAGGAGGTTGGTATAGAAGTAAACACAGAGAAAAGTAAGTGTATGTGGCTATTTCATCACCAAAATGTAGTGCAAAATCATGACAAAAATAGGTGTTTTAAAAATATGGCACAGTTCAGATATTTGGGAATGATGATAACAAACCAAAACCTGATTGAGGAGGAAATTAAGAGGAGATTGATCTCGGGTAATGCTTGCTACCATTCAGTCCAGAAACTTTTGTCTTCCTGTCTTCTGTCCAAAAACATAAGAACTGGAATATGCAGAACTATAATTTTGCCTGTGGATCTGCTGACACAGCTGTACGAAAATTTGTATCTCATCTTCAAATTTAAGGTCCTACAAGATCCATTAATAAAAAAACTTCCAATGGTCATTGTGCAAAATGATTATGAACAGTTCTGTATCCTGATTAAGTTCTTTTGAAACAATTTGAACACTTGAGTTTAAATTGTCATGAAAGAACAGATGCACCCAATGTTTCCTTTTCTCCTGTCTTCTCCTCTTACACCGTCTCAACCACCACATCATTACAGGAACAATATTATTATCTGACATCGCAAAAGAGAAGTGCATGAAACTGGCGGGCAAATGTGCCCTCTTGAGATGATGTGAGCAACTAATGAAACGTAAGTTTCCTCAGTGTGCGCCTGCTAATTTGGAAACCATTTGCCTGCTTGAAATCAGCAATATTTCTCAAAAATCTCAGTTGCCAGTTTCCTTGGTGTGCGCCTGGCCTGAAACTTGCTGTTCTCCCAGTGGCACACTCAGTTGAATGAACTAGTCATATGCGACATGTGGCTGTTTACAACTGTCCTTTGGCACTGGTCTGAATAGGACCTTTCAAAACCTACTGATCTCCCAGTGGCAAAATCGGTTGTATCAACACGACTGTATGCGACGCGCAATTATTTTCAACTGTCTTATCAGAATTTTGAAAAGTTCTCCAACCATTGCGACCTGACAGACTTGGATATCACTGACATCAGTGACTGACAAATATCAAGCGATGGGACAAACTGCTTTCTTACAGACTTCACGAGTGCAGTTGCACATGGTCACACGCTTATAGTGAGTTTAGCGTATGGTGGTTTTCTTTTCTGTTTGTTGAAATTGAAGCACTTGATAGGTTTCATGCAAGCTTCATGTAATCAGTTGCACCACTGCTGGGCATAGGATGTAGTGGGTGACACAATGGGAGAGCTAGATGACAGACGGGGAAAGTTCAAATGCAGAGAAAGCTATTGTAATCATTGTTATCTGGAGATATCTTGCATTTTAATCGGTCTAGGTTGACAAACAGTATTAGATAACCTGAAAATAGACATTATGAAGGCAAAAAAATAATTTCAAATTAGTTTGAGTGCAGATGGTTACAAGAAAAAAGTAGCATTTGCAAACTGCTAAAAATGTCCCATAAGCATGACGCCAAACTTCTGGCAGAGAAAATCTATTTGAAGGATGTATATACTATAAGATTTGCAGGAAAAAGAAACGGGCCTTTATAAATGAGCAATTACTGCAAATGGAAGAAGACTTCAAAAATAACAAAACAAAAAATGCCTTTGGTCAAATCAAATATATGAAAGAAGGTTTCAAACCAAAAACAGAATTTATCCAAGACAAAAAAGGGCTTCTAATAAATAATACAACAGAGATTATGAATACATGGAAAGAATATTTTGAACAATTATTAAATCAAAATCAGAATATGGAAGATAACGAGGACAATGAAGAAAAAAATACAGATGATGGAGAAGGTGAAAAGGAAGAGATAATAGAGCCCCCAACAAAGGAAGAAGTGGAAGAAGCATTAAAGGAACAAAAACTAAATAAAGCACCAGGAGGAGATAACATACCAGCAGAATTATTGAAGGCAGGAGGACAAGAAGGAATAATAGCGCTCCACAGAATTATAAATAAAGTGTGGGAAGAAGAAAAGTTACCAGAAGATTGGGGAAAGAGCATTATATGTCCCACATTTAAAAAAGGGGATAAATTAACATGTAGTAACTATAGAGGCATATCATTAGTACCAACAGCATATAAAATTTTAACAAGGATACTAAAAAAGAGACTGGATCCATATATAGAAAAAATAATAGGGGAATATCAATCAGGCTTTCAACCCAATAGGTCAACAATAGACAATTTATTCACCCTGAGACAAATAACGGAGAAATGCTGGGAATTTAATATAGATATTTACCTATGCTTCATAGATTTTAAACAAGCATATGATACAATAATAAGGAAGAAATTAAGGATGATTATGTCCACTTTTGGTATTCCAACAAAGCTAAGTAGAATAATTAACTTAACCATGACAGAAACAATTAATCAAGTTAAAATCCAGAACCAGTTAACAGAATGCTTTAAGACAAATCAAGGATTAAAACAGGATGATAGTTTGGCATCATCACTATTTAATTTGGTATTGGAATATATAGTGAGGAACTGTAATGTAGACACAAGGAACACAATAGCGTATAAACAATCACAAACAATGGCATATGCGGATGATATTATTATAGTATTGAGATCCCTAAGAGCAATGAAGGAGACATATAAAGAAATAAAAACCATAGCAAAAACAACAGGCTTAGAGGTGAATGTAAATAAAACTAAAATGCTGATACAATCTAGAAGGAATCCAAGACAAACTGGAGAAATTAACATGGAAGGGGGTGGGATAGAAATAGTTGAAGACTAGTAACGTGTCTGGAATCCAGAAGAGACGCTTCTATGGAAACACTAGAATAGACCGTTGCATAGGAAACAACAATTGCTCCATTGTAGTTCTAACAGGAGTCTCCATGGTTATAACAAAGGGTTCATTGCCTAGCAGCGGCCGAGGTTATAAATAGCCCAGCTTCAACGAGAAGCCTTCAGTCTCGGAATAGCCATCTTAGAAGTCAGTCGTGATTGGGCCATCGGAGAAGGAAGTCTTGGAACAACCGCCAGAGAAGACAGTCCAGTGTCGGCCGAGTTATTGTAAGCAGTGATTGTACCACTGCAAGTGTAAATGATTGTAAAGTGTGTGTACGGCGAGCGAACGTAATAAACTCGCTATATCAGAAGACGGCGTGAATTTATTTGTAGCGTGACACACAAGACACACTACATTGGTGTCAGAAGCGGAGAAGAATGAACTGCTGACAAGAATGGACGCCAACATGAGGTCCTACCAAGAAACGACAGAGGCGAAGGCGGACGCCAGACACGCACAGATGATGGCCGATTGGAAAGCCTGGGGGGAAGAGAGGAGAACTACCCACGAGAAGATTGAGCCCCAACCAGAAGCGATGCAGTCCGTACTGGAGCATCGAGAAGTCCCCGTAGAAGACGCCCCGAGGATACCGGTCGAAGAACCGAAGAAACGGCGTAGGGACCAGAAACTGGCCGCGGAGCGCCGCCGCCAGAAACCGAAGGATTCGGCAGGGGAAAATCGTGGACCACCGAAGGAACTGGCCGTCACAAACAGAAGGACATCCCGTCGCGTGACAGTGGCACGACATTGGAGAAAAGACTTCAAGAAGGAAGCTCCCAAGGGAACCTTCTGATGCCAGCGGAAAGAAGTGGCCGCCACCGGAATAATGACTACACGCTGTGCAGGGCACAGGCGTATGGGCCGAAACGCAGACACTGTGGAACAAGTAACCTGGAAGATATCCCATCGAGCGACAGTGGCACGACGTTGGAGAAAAGACTTCAAGAAGGAAGCTCCCAAGGGAACCTTCGGATGCCGGAGAAAGGACTTGGCGTCACAACCCCGTACCGGCAATTGACGGGAAGAACACAAGGAACGACGTCAGCAAGTTCAAAGTGCACTTCAGATGCTGTTACGTCGAGATAAGAAACACCTGAGGAAGTTAAGGACCAAGAATTGGATCTTATGGAGGGGTAGGCCCCCTCCAAAGCGGAAGAAAGAGAACGGCCCTTATGGGAGGAACCAGTAACATAGAAGTACCGGCCTCCCCAGCAAGGATGAGTGGAGAATGAAAGTGAGGAATGAATGTGAAACAAGGCGACCGACAAACTCTGGAAATAGGAAGTGCTCGGGACGAGCACAACCGAAGAAAGGGGCGGATACGGTTAGAATGAACGGCGCACAAATATGCCAGCAGACACCAAGGCCGAATGCAGACGTTGCCAACAGAATACCGCGAATCGAAACCGAGGGAGAACCTTTAGGCTGTTCGGGGATGAACAACCTTTAGAAGGGAGCAATGTAACGTGTCTGGAATCCAGAAGAGACGCTTCTATGGAAACACTAGAATAGACCGTTGCATAGGAAACAACAATTGCTCCATTGTAGTTCTAACAGGAGTCTCCATGGTTATAACAAAGGGTTCATTGCCTAGCAGCGGCCGAGGTTATAAATAGCCCAGCTTCGACGAGAAGCCTTCAGTCTCGGAATAGCCATCTTAGAAGTCAGTCGTGATCGGGCCATCGGAGAAGGAAGTCTTGGAACAACCGCCAGAGAAGACAGTCCAGTGTCGGTCGAGTTATTGTAAGCAGTGATTGTACCATTGCAAGTGTTAATGATTGTAAAGTTTGTGTACGGCGAGCGAACATAATAAACTCGCTATATCAGAAGACGGTGTGAATTTATTTGTAGCATGACACACAAGACATGCTACAATATATTTAGGATCAAAACTCCACAAAGATGGCGAGGAAAATCATGAAATAACAAGAAGAATAAAACTAGCAAATAATGCATATTTCTCGTTACTATCAGTTTTTAGATCAAAGGATATACACTGAACGATTAAAACAAAAATATATAAAACAATGATAAGACCGGTGCTTTATTATGGATGTGTGGGTTGGGCACTAAACAAGAAAGCGGAATCAGTCATCAATTCATTAGAGAGGAAAATCCTACGACGAATTTATGGACCAATAAAAGAGAATGGGATATGGAGAATAAGATATAATAAAGAATTATACAAATTATATAAGGAGCTAGAGATCTCAGTGATGATAAAGCTAAAAAGATTGCAATGGGCTGGGCATGTACAGAGAATGGATAAAGAGCGTATCCCAAAGAAAATATTATATAGTACAATGGGCGGTAGGAGATGTGCTGGGAAACCAAGAACTAGATGGATTGATGTGGTGGAAGAAGATGCGAAGAAGTGAATAGTTGTAAGGAACTGGAAGAGAGCAGTGCAGGATAGAGAGGAATGGAGGGGCTTGATAAGGGAGGCCAAGGCCCGACATTCGGCTGTTGCGCCATAGAAGAATATACTATAACTCCTCCACAATTGAATGATGTGAAATTTCTCAGAATCACTGCATTGAATGTATTAATAATAACCCTGACATTGTAGCTGAAGTTGCCAGTGTTGTAATTGATGAACTTATACACCTTTTTATAGATCATTTTAAGTTCTACCACAGGATTCCAATCAATGGAGAATACACCTAAGACACTGAAGTGGTGTAACAATACTTCAGAAAGGAAGTTGTTAGGCCAGAGAGTTTTGATAGGGCTGACTGTAAGGGACAATATGAAAGACTGCTGAACAATCATGTGGACATAGATTTCTGTACTGTAACAAAACATCTCATTAAACTTTTACTGTTCTAAACTGATCAACTAACCCCAGAATGTGCATATCAAGTTTTCTCCAAACTATGATCTGAAAGCATTTGTTTCATCTAGCGAGCTTGACACTTTAATGACAACAGCGAACACACAAAACACATGCACACTTTTTGAAATTGAACCTGTTTATGAATATTTTCTTCATAAATTCAGATCAGTTTACAGTCCACAAGAACTCTCACTGTGTGAAGGCATGATTGTGTGGAGAGGATGCTAAAGTTCAGATCATACATTCCTGGGAACATCACGAAGCATGGATTGTTTGTATAAATAATGTGTGAAGCTGAATCAGGATTAGACATGACGTGGAGATATACACAGCCAAGGGAAGAAATCTGGAAGACAGTTCTCTGAGTTCTGCAAAATAATATACATCCAAACTGCCACAGTTGTCAAGATAATTTTTATAACAGAGTAAAACTGCGTGAAAATACACTGTGGTATAATGAAGGCTTATACAAGAATTCCACAAGTTCTTCAAACAGAAGTTAAAAATCATGATGAAAGGCAATCACCATTTCAGAAAAAAAGTGGCACAGTTAACCCTAGCTAATCCAGATTAATTGGGTGGAAAAGATCATCCAAATTAACCAATAATCTGGATTAATGATGGAAAGTATAGCCCTAAAAGATAAAAAAAATAGAAAACAAATAAATGGAAAATGTAATAATATAGATAGTGCTGATAAAAATAAATAAAAAGATATCTCTGCAGCAATTTGTTCTTCTGTCAAGCTGAAATCCAGGCTGAAGCCAATTTTGTATATTTTCTTTGGTGGGTTCAGTCTTTCAGCTGCCCTCAACAGTCTAAAAGTCCTCTTGCTCCTAAATCCCATGTGCCTTTTAAAGTGTGTACTCAACCAGGAACAGAATTTTTTATATTTTGATCTGGATTAACTGTAACGAAGTTAGCAAACGTTTACTGTACTTCGGCCCAAAAGTGGGGGTGGTGCACATGATTTGTGTAATACACAGGTCAAAGCTGGTGAACTCAGGAAAGAAAGACAGAAAATTGAAGAGGCAATAAGGAAGTCCAGTTGTACTGTAGAATACAATAAACACATGACAGGTGTTGATCAGCACCTAAGTTATTGTTTTTATCCTCAAAAGAAGAAAAAAAGGTGGCCCAAAAATTTGCACTTATCTTTTGACCTGTGCTCTCTTCAATGCATTTTTGTGACAAAACATTAACCAAAATCAAAATGCAAAATACAAAAGGTTCACTTCTGTGGGAAGGTCCTGGTACAAGTTGTGTAACTTTAAATCATGCTATATTTGAGATATTTCAAAACATAATTTAAATCTTCACATGAAATTTGCCACTGTGATAAAAAGATATCACTTCAACATGAATTACCAGTACATCTATTTACAGCAAACATAACAACATGAACACATTGATCAGACACAATAAAGTTTAAGCACACTTCTTATTTAGTTATGTTGTTCCTAAAAAGGATATTTCATTTGTGGGATCTGAGTTTCACATTATCAAGACATTATTGACTTCATTACCAATATTAATATGTCTAAGTATACTACAGCAGGATACAAAATTTTATAAAATTCTTTACATAAATACAATTAAATATTACAAAATAACATGTAGTATAAAACATACAGTTGGTTCATCTGTGAAAGTGGTTATAAAGTGGTCCCGATCAAGAAGTTTATTTCACAGTTTTTTACATCCAATGCACAGCCAGTTATTAACCCTTTCCCTGTTGTGTAATACCACAGTACAAGCTTCATCTTCAGCACTTGATAATTATATGTTAGTCAAAAATTCTGTTTTATGGAACCTTGAGAATCTTCATCATGTTCACAAATGTTGCTATTCAATGTTATCTTAGAACATTTTAATCCAATTCACATTTCCATATCAGATTTCCCAAAGATCAGAGATAATATTATCATCCAATCTATGCACAGGTTTTTAAAGTGATGTCTTCCTAATCAGAATTCAGTATACATCTCTTTTTCCACAGCCTACTACATGTTTCACCCATCCCATCCTTACTGATTTAACAATTTGAGTCTAGTGACTGTACTAGTAATATCTGTCATCTTAACCTTTAACGACGAATGTCATACATATATGCATCGAGCAGCAACCCGTGTTGGCCGAATGTCTTATATATATGACCCAGGACACATGCACTCTTTGGGAGTGCTGACAGTTTGATCTTGGGCTTGAAACCAAAACAAACCCATGCAAGGTCATGTCAGAGGTTCATTTGTTAGCTCTGAACAATGAAATCGTTTATCTCGGTCCTGGTTTCTAAACTATTTACGTTTATATATGACTGTTTATGACCTGGTCAGCCAAATATAGCCCAGCATTGTTCTGAGAACTGAAGAGGAAATATTCCTCGGTGCTTGCAGATCAGTGCTTCCAGAGCATTCAAGGAAGTGTGACGTATTCAAGGATTGGTTGTCAGTGGCAAATCATGAGTTAGGACAAATTATAAATCACTCCGTCCAATGTGACCTGTAAGTTTTTTACTACGTAAAAACTTAACGCCCTTACATGTTTCGGTCTCTGTGGACCATCTTCAGAGGGCAAACATCACTACAAATAGGAAACCACTATCACATAATTTGTTTACACGCAAAGTATGTACACTTATATGTTACAACACACAGTACACAGAATAGAACGTTTCACAAACACAGCAGTTTCCTGGGAATGTAAGTTTTAAAAATGTATAAGATTCCTTGATGCTAATTAAAAGTTTTTATTAAAAGTCACATTATTATTACAGTCATTATTACAGGTCACATTGCACGGAGTGATTTATAATTTGTAATTGTTATTGTGATGGACCGGAATGAAACAAATCAAACTTATCAGTTAGGAAGTCAGTGTTGGATTGTGTAATATTTCTTTTTCACTTAAAAAATTAGTGTCAGACTGTCATATATTTCTTTTTATATTATTTTGTGTCTCGGAAGAGGTATAAACCCACTGAGCCAGTATTACTTTGTGAGTAAAAGACATCTTCGTCACTGTGACATTCCGTATCAGTGTCGGACTGGCACCTTTTAGACTACTATTACAGTTATTATTTTTTATTGCTAGTGGGGTGGGACTAAGTCCCTTGTACTGCTGCCACTTCTGGCCTATTGTACCATACTATTACAGTTACTTTGCATCACTATTTTGCGAGTCTTTGTCAATCAACATAATTTATTCAATTTTGCTGGAAACCCCCCCTCCCACAAGATGGAAACTCAAAAACGTGCCCAATATTCCAAACTTCTCGATGCAGCAGAACTGGAGGAAATATTGATGGAAGAGGAATCTGATGAAGAGTTAGAAGATATCACTGAGTTCACTGAACCTCAAGCAAATATGTTGTTGTCGTCGTCATCATCATCATCAGCAGCAGCAGCAGCAGAGTCAGAGGAAATGGAAATTAGGTTTCGTGATAGAAGACCCAGGGATTCGCCAAAGGTACTAGACATCACTGGTCCTCCAAGTGGAATCAACACATCAGCTGCTCCAAAGATAAATGCACAGTCCTCTCCTTTTTCCATTTTCATTCTGTTTTTCCAACAAATATTCCAAATCTTGTTACAAGAAACCAATAGACATTTCCACCAATTTATGGCATGCCAAGATGCTCTAGGCCTTTCTGTTCAACTGCCTGACGTTACAATTGAAGATATATATAACTTTTTGGCAATAATTATTGAAATGGGCCACGATCAACGGGAAACCCTCAAAGATTATTGGTCAAGAGATGACCAATACTACACTCCATTCTACCGTAACACCATGGTAAGAGACCGTTTCTTCCATATTTTGAGATTCCTACATTGTGAAAATAATGAAGCTCCTCCAAATCGAGATGACCCAGAGTATGAATAGGATCAGGAAAATTGGAAAAAATTTTGATAATCTCAACAACAAATTCTGTGAACTTCACAATCCAGCAGAACGTCTTGCTGTTGATGAAGTCATAGTGTTTTTCAAAGGAAGAGTGATTTTTCATCAGTATATTCCAAAGAAACACAAAAGATTTGGTGTAAAAATTTACAAGCTTTGTGATTTTTTGGGGTATACTTATGACATGACAGTTTATTTGGGCAAACAAAGGCAACTTGCAACAGAAGAAATTACATCTACGCTTGGCATTGTTCTCCAGCTAATTCGAAGAGTATAAAGCTTGGGACACAAAATTTACATGAACAATTATTTCAGTTCTCCTGCATTATTTGACGATCTTTTAGACAGGAAAATAAATTCGTGTGGCACCGTTCGCAATGATAGGCGTGGAATACCACAAGAAATTTGTAAAAATTGCTCTTTTCTGGATATGTAGAAAATTGTATTGTCTTTCAGATTCCTTTTAGTTCATATTTCTATGTTGCATAGAATGGGAAATATGCATTTTTTTCTGAAAGTGTGCAATGATAATTAATTAGGGTGATTTAAATTCTGGCCATACAGGGCTGCTGGCAATTTAAAAGTCCATACGTTAAAGGTTAAAAAACTAAATGCAATACTGACATGAAGTTTTCAGTGTTCAACAGCTCAAGCGCTGTGTAGTAACTGCTTTGTTTGCATATTGAGATACAATTACTTCCCATACAGACAACACATTTCATCTTTCCTGTTTCCTTTCCTAAAGCAGTCACCTTAACAATATTAAGTGGAGAGTACAAATTTTGAAACTTAAGTAAAGTGTGTCATTCAGTTAAACATCAGCAAATATTTACTGAACCAATACAGTTTGTCTATAATGCAACAATATTGTATCATGTAGACCCATTGTGGTCACTACTAGGTAGCGACCACAAAACAAACAGGTTCCCACAGTAACAAGTTCATGCACAACAATAGAGGAACTACTGGAAATGGTGTTTTCTATGCAGTCCTTGCCGAGACATTATAACTGAGACACGTTTAGGAGTGCATGAGTTGTAAGGGAGTCTGTGAAGAGAAGATTTAGTTGGTGGAGTTCAGAGCCAGCTGGCAATGAAGTGGGCGCAGAAGCTGAAGAATCTCCACTGTTAGAATTTGTTACCAAGGAACAACTGGTGAAGACACAGAAGACTGGAAAGACTTAGCATGTGCTGTACTGATTTGTAAAGTGTGGAGATCAGTGATGGTGATATAATTAAGTGTAGTCATGAGCCATGTGTTAAAGTGAGCAATAAATCCAACCTCCAATCCATACCCTGTCTGTCACTCATACATGTGACAATATAATATACATCACTGCAAATAAATATATAATATTTCTTGTAACATTTGAAAATTGCTTTGTTCGTAAGACAGTCTTTTATATTTCTTTAACTGGTGGGAAATTACAGAAACAAAAAAAAATGTGTTGTAGTACTGTGGGTATCTGTTACACCCAGTCTCCAATTAACAATACAAACGTATTCATGAAAAACATTGTATAAGGCAAAATCATGTTAAGCAGACATGAATTTCCCATGAAAATAATTTAACGTAATGGAGAAGTTAAATAATGTTAAGTCACAAAACCAGCCCTGTTGTTAACAACTACATTGCACTGAATTTGTGTTAGTAGAGCTCATGCTAGTTTTGGGCTGGACATACAACAGTTCCAACCATAGCAATGAAAAGGCTAAGAGGTGCTTATTAATTTAATCATTCAGATTCCAGGCTCTGCAATCAATATCAATAATGGTTGCCAACAGTCTGCATTTTATGATTCAAACTGAAATCAAGGTGGAGGATCTGGCAACAGACACTGTTAAATTATATTCACTTTGTGATTTCATAGAATTTTGAAACATATAAACATAATGATGCTAAATTGCATTTCACAAACAAACAACAGTCGATTAGCCTAAATGCTATAAAATATCTGGCATGTTGGTACTGAAATGTAATTCATACTGGGTATTAGTATAGACAGGTTCTTAGATATATAAAAGTGAACATACTCTGTCATCAGTATATTTACCAGGAGTTTCTGTATAAGTTAAGACTGCCTCTGTGGTCTAGCTGTCAGAGTTCCTGGCTACAGATGCAGAGGTCCTGGGTTCGATCCTGGAACTACCAGATTTTTTGAGAAGTAGCGGGTCTGGAACTGGGTCCACTTAGCCTCATGATAACTGGGAAGCTATTTCAAGGAAACAGGAGCTCCAGTCTAGAAAACCGAGATTAACGGCCGCAGGGATCCATTGCGCTGACCACACAACACCCTCTATCTACTAAAGTTGGCACTAACTTTGCCGACAAGCGGCAGTCCCTTGGTCGGTATAGATTGCTTGTGGACTACAGGCCATGGAGTTCCTTCTTGCTTGTTCTGTACGAGTAACAATCAGAAGTGCAGTAAATTTCAGGCAAGCAGAATGCATTAAGCTTTCAGATCTCCCATTGTACATTCATTCTGAGAGCAAAGATGACAAGTAGTGAATGGTTGTGCATACATTCAAAATCTGCAGAATGTACTAGCTCAGACTTTACTAGTTGTACAAGTATATGTTATCTTACAGAATTAAAGTTACAACAGTGGTGGTTATGAAACTGACCACAATATAAATGATCATAACATTTTCCAAAGGAAATCTTACAAAATAAAGGTGATCAATCCTCACCATATTTATCACACCATGCTGAATTGTTATCTACCATATGTTTTCTGAATGAAATGTTGCATTGCTTTTGTGAAGATGTGTTGAATCTTGCCACAGTTGGTGGATGTAGTTAGTTCTAAGTAGTTTCGCATGGTTGAAAACAGATTGACATACAAATCAGTGCCCAACTGGTACTGCAACAAAGAAATTTATGATAATCAATTAATCAGCTGACAGATTCATTCAACAACAAACACAAAATGCAAATTCAGAATACAGTGAAATGTGGTCACAGCAAAATAAAGTACATAAAATTTCACATCTGATCATTAGTGTGCAACCATTCTTGAAAACTGTATGTTGAAATATCACTCTTCACAAAATTTAATAGAACTTCTCTTACGCAACTGGTAAACTCACAAGTAGAAAAAGAGAATTTGCAGTGTCTACAGCATTTTTCAACCTTCTCCATATAGTGGCACACTAAAGTGAAGATCAGTGTCTCACAGCATACTAAACTGCTTATTATTGTGTCCTTGACTGGCCTGGGGTTAAAAGTTTTGAGAGTCAACAAGATCCTATGTGAATGCATGGTGATCTGCATTTGTGAGACAAGCTGCACATCTGAAGAATGCACTGAGCACCAGATCGACCTCCAGCTACACTATTTGGAATGCTTGCTGGTGATACAGAAATCAGTCAACCAAGCGCACCAGATACACTCCGAAGACACAACGGCACTAGCCATACTACCCCACTACACCAGCAGTTAAATGACTACCCACGAACACCAGTTGCCAATAATTCTTTGGTGCACTCCCTGGGCTTTAAAAGAGATCAGTGCACAACTTTCACAGTTCACCATCCCCAATGGCCCAGACATGGTGCCACCCCCCATTGACTGTGATGATGGAGGCAGAATGTACCTCCAAAACATCAGCATCATTATCCACGTCCAACAGTTAATCACCATGTAATCCTAAAGTCATTCTAAATGTAGCTGTATTTCAAAAAGTCTTTTAAGTTCAAAGCATGAAAATTCAGTGAAATCATGACCTAACTGTCCTCAAGGGTTGTAATGTATAACAGTGGATCACAGTGTGATCCAGTTCCTTACAATAAATAAGAATATAAATTTACAGTAACTGGCAACAATTTTGTGCTAAAATTTCAACAAGCTTTATGTTAGTACAATAACATCATTTTTGGATCTGCTTTAGTAAGTTATTTGCATCAGTTTTCCCGTTACCACAGATAACTGACAGTCAACTGTAAATCCTTTGTATGTTACAAACTACAAGTTGGGAAATGTATGCATAGCATAACAATTCTGATGCATTTGCTCACTTTTATTTATATTATATTTCATCATCCTGTTGCACTGTATAATGCAACAATTTAAATTTTAAACAACATTAAATCACATTTAATGTATGGCACAGTTCATTGAATGTTTAAAATGTCTCTAAGATATATGTACATTCAATGTTTATGCTACACGTTTCAGCCATATAGGGCTATCTTCAGGTGACATGATTTTAAAGGAGCCAACCGCACTGTGCACTTGGTCAAATAGCACTCTTAAGGCACGTTGTTGTTATCATTAATTTTTATGACGTGGGATGTTTTCTTCCTATCTTTTGTATTTTGGCTGTTCGTCGTCCCACTGGGTGTGCCACTCTCTTGGTGTGTGTATGTAGTGTTGCTTTTTGCTCCTTCTATGGAAAATAGAACTATAAGTGACACTTTTATTTAATTACACAGGGAACCATAAGACTTACGATAAAGTGTAATGGACATAAAATAGTTGTTTAATTTTCCTCTACAACTCTTGCTCAAAATATTTTTTGCCCCAGTAAATATGTAGTCAATAACACTTAATACAGATATACATGTAAGTCTTCCTATAAACTGTCTATTACTGTTCTCTGATTTTGTCTGAAACTAAAATGTGCGAGTACCTTTACTGTAACTCACAAATATCAAATTTCATGAAAATCCATGCAGCAATTCTTTGAGTTATTATATGCAGATGTAACAGAGACAAACAGATATGGCAAGGTTACTAGGTGCGTCACTGCAACTCCTCATTGTGAATGCACCAAAATAGTAATGGCATGAACATCTTACATTGCCTGAAAACTTCAGGCTTCGGGAATTAATACATATTAGAAAATATCATACACAAAAATACATAAGTATATTTATAATTTCTCCTATCTGGTTTATACTTTCTTACTTTTATCTGCCACATTCTTATGATGTACACCTACTCTTACAAACTTCAGAAGACCTATGACAGACACAACCATTTCAAAGCCAGACTTAAAAATGCAGTGAACTTTGAGAAAAATTCAAGATAATATTCTAGTCTGCTCAATTATTGGCACTGCACACTTCATGGGTCATCCATATTGTGCATTTGGTATTCATTATGAAACTCATAGAAATTTGTAGTGCATGAATTGCTGGAAAGTAAATGAATAAAGTGATTCTACCTCCTCCATTGCTCGGTAGATAGCTCGAAATGCTGGTTGTTTCTCTGCATGAAAGCTGCCTCGACTACCATGTAATACTGCAATGCCCTGAGACTCTGCACTCTTGCATACTGACATGTACATGCAGTGGTCTGGTCTGTAGTTATATCGGCATGGGTAAACATACAGTTTATCTGTACACACATGAAACATGTACATAATAACTCTGCAATGTTTCTACAGTAACAACTCAAATTTCATTACTATTTTTGCAGTCACTTGCTTCTGACCCTTGGCATACTGAATGACATTCTACCTAGTGTAAGGTAGAGATGACCTGTCATTAAGGGCCAGAGGGGTCAGGTTTCACCAACATTTACTGCTTCAATGTATAAAAAGTAGTTTGATGAATTCATAATTTACTTGTATTTAGCATGAAATAAAAGCAGTTTGTTATGATTCTAACATGTTTATGTTATGTATGGCACAAGAAGACATTTCAAAATCCACAGAGAACTTGCCGCAGTTGTAAATTCATGGTGGTCTTTGCCTCAGTGGCCCTGGCCTTAGCTCACATTTCCACAGAAGTTCCTTCCACTTCCTTACAGTACTTGACAGATATCGCACCTTCTCACAAGTCTGTTCTCTTGCTATGGCGCCAACAGAATGGGGCCCTCATAAAATTCCATGTGTATTCAAGTCTTCCCCATATGTCTGAACATCTCTTACTCTCCCTCCCACTACAGGTTCAGTACACTGTGAGAAAAGCATGTGCAGAAACATTTTAGGTTTCCTGCATTATTTATTTGTGTGAGATTAAATAAGACTTAGTGCTTGTGTGCTTATCTGTTTATGTCAAGTGGCAAGTCTCCAATGTGAATACAGCTGAAAGTTATTAGAAATCCCATGTAAATGCTAAAGCACAGAGTTAGCAATAATTTCAAGGATATTACAGCAGTAGAGAAGAATATAATTTCAGTGTTAATACTAAATAGGTATCATATGTGAAAAGAAGCCAATGAAAAATTGTCAAACTGAATTTAAAGACAATTTCAAGACGATGAGGATCAGGAATATCTAGGTACTATCATCATCAAAGACCCTGCAAGAGAGATGTGAGGGGAAACAGCTGGTCCAGCAATAGTCCCCTTTTAGGCCTGAATGCACCCCTGCTGAAGCACCTGCAGTATACGAAGGGGGGCCCAAAAATAACCGGAAATGACCTGTTGCGCGCGCATGCTTTGTAGTTACGAGTTGTGCTGCTAGGTGGTGTTAGCTGGGGGTCTCCCGCGACTGTTAGTGAGCTGGCGTCAGTCTGAGTTAAGTGGTTTGTCTGTGGTGCTCTGTTGTGTGCGTTCCTGTTTCAACCCTTTGGCGATTAGTGAGATGGCCGACCAGAAGGAACAAAGAGTGTGCATGAAATTTTTCTTTCTGTTAGGGAAAACTGCACTTCACTCTTGAAGTCGCGGCAAACATTCACGCGGTTTTCTCTATGGTCATCTCCGAGCAAGCGAGGGACAAATTTTGCAGACACCCGTCTCATGTGCAAACCTTCGGTTAAAATTCGCTGGACCGTGCTCCATGAGATGTTCGTTTCCTCAGAAAGTTGGTCAATGGTATTTCGATGATCTTCATCAATTTCACGCACACTCTTTGTTCCTTCTGGTCGGCCATCTCACTAATCGCCAAAGGGTTGAAACAGGAATGCACACAACAGAGCACCACATACAAACCACTTAACTCAGACTGACGCCAGCTCACTAACAGTCACGGGAGACCCCCAGCTAACATCACCTAGCAGCACAACTCGTAACTACAAAGCATGCGCGCGCAACAGGTCGTTTCCAGTTATTTTTGGGTCCCCCCTCGTATAATCACTGTCTGTTTGTTCATCTGTATAGTTGACCCCTGAGCAGTAGGGGGCATAGATGAGTTTAACAGGATCTGACTCCTCCTTCGACCCAAAGGGGCACTGTATTTCTACCAAAAGGAGTAAGGTGTTCAGATGCATTCCATAATGGGGTGCAGTCTCTTTGATTAAAATGTTCATGGCAACACAAAATTAGCCTAAAATTTAAAAAAAAAGGATACTGTGTGGTGACATAAAGTAAACTCTTGAAACACGAACATTTAAATAACAACATGAACTTCAGTCACTTTACTTCAGTACTGGCACTGAGAGTGACATGGACTTCATTGGTCCTGGTGCCATCTGTTTTGACAGTCATGAGCCACCATTCATGTGAGGTTACATAACAATGAATGATGGTATCATTATGCAAAGTAGCTGCAGTAATTCATTTTAAAGTAGTATAAAAGCATTTGGCTGGAGCCAATTTGTAAAATCATGAAAAACCCTGGGACAGCCTATGCACCAGGATTCAAACATGGAACCTCTAGAATACAAAATAAGAATACCCTGCCATTAAGGGGCCCAAAAGTTCATAAAAATCATAAAAGAACTCAATACTGGACCACACCATGAGCTAACTCGATTCAATGAACATAGTCACAAACTATGAGTACTTATATAATAACCATTTTAACATTACCCTCTCACCTATGCTTAGTTTGACAAAGTGGTCTTATACTGTGACGTTTTCCAAGAAATGTTTTGTATGAATTCTCGTATGTAGTGGAAGGATGAGCAGGAAGGAATTTAAATGCTAGTTTATTGTTTATTTTGTTCTTGTGGTACTCTCATCAGTTCCCCTTGGGCTACTGTTTGTATCTTAACATTTTAGGGGAGCCTGCATGCCACCCACATGTGAGAGCTATGCTGGTAGGGCACAAGCTAATGGTAGTCATCTGTGATAGACAGGATGAAGGGTAGGGACCATAGAAAAGGTAGCCATAGATTCTCCAGTTTAGGAGGTTGGATGTGAAGATAACAACCTCACTTCAGAAAGCAATGTATGTTATGAAACCCAATGATGGATGTCAGGTGGATAATTTAGTGAACCAGTAAGGACAGGCTGGATAATACAGACTGCTTTATGAAAGCTGAAAGTGAAGTGTGGCGAATCCATCTTATTTTGTATTTTGGTTATTCAGACCTGTTATGGATATAAAAAACAGAATCTTGTCAAACTCGTTTTCTATTCTTTTTGTGGGGGGGAACCTGTTATGTGATCTTCCCAACTTCTTTTGCATTGTTCCATACATTCTTATATTTATGGAACCTGTAGTTATTTCACAATTTCTTCATTTCTTTTATGGCCTAAATTATGTTTACCTCATTGTCTTCATAAATGTATCTTTGCTGATAACAATCTTCCTTATCATTTATTAGTGTCACTAATTCACTAGCATAATATAATGCAAACAATTGGTAAGACTATTGGTAGGACTTCTTATTGCTTTCAACATACTGCATAAATAGCACTGGGCTGAAATGATTATACATGATAAATGGGTGAAGATAAGGGAAATGTGACAGAGAAAGCCTATTTTAAAGTACTATCCAAACACAACTGAGGAATAGATGAAAATCATAAAAAAAACCTGAGTCAAGATGTGCCTCAGGTTAAGCATTTTAATCATATTCCTACCAAATGTCAGTCAGACTACTGTGCGTAACACTAAATGAATCTCAAAACACTTACCTGAACATGTAATCAAATGTACAGAATCATAAATCAAAATCTTCAAATTCATAATAAACAGAGCATTAGGAAATTTAGTTTGTATGAGACACAAAATGGAGGAACTCAAGAGATCAAACTCCTTTCTTACAAACATGCTGCAATAATATTATTAGTAATGCACATGATTACCTGGATGAAAATGAAATATAATATTGATGATATCCTGATCACCCCATGTGATTTTCAATTTATACTCTTTGTAAATTGGTACAACATAGTTAGTCCAACTAAATGCTCTCATGCGTGTGAGATTCATCAGCATGACACCAGAGTTCACTCCTGAAACACACAACACAGTACAGTAGTAATGGGTGAAGTTAAATGAATTCCTTAACCCTTAGTACATTTAGTAATATTATAGAATTTCAGGTAGTACATTGTAGCATAATTGGTTGAGGCATTATGCTACAAGGTGAAAGGTCATAGGTTCAATTGCCGATGAGGTCATTGGATTTTTTCAATTTATGTAATCCGTCCAGCTACACTATGGCCTTGGGGTCGACTCAGCCTCTAACAGAAATGAGTACCAGGTATTTCCCTCAGGGCTAAAGGGTGGCCGGTGCACAAGGCTGACAACCTTACTGCCATCTATGAGCCGATTGGCTAGAGAAAATGTGGATGCCTTGATGTCTCACTACCCTATTGGATTTCACTGCCTGTTAAAAGGATTCCTTTACCTGTTACCTTTTATTTGTGCCTAAAAATTAAATTTGAGTACATGTTCCTTTGTTTCAGCACTTTCTGTTCATTCATTCATTCATTCATTCATTCATTTGAAAACTGGTGTGCTTGTAATGAACTGAGCAAATGGATGAAATATTTTCACCTGCTTATTTTCATATTTCCTTTTGCTTAAATCTATTTATATGTGTTAATGAATAGTAATTGTCACTGATGATCTTTGGAAAGTCTTGTCTATAATGATGCGTAAAAGAAGTTAACTACATTATTTCAGAACCAACTTTCTGGTAATTTTAGTCTCTGCCAATACCAATATATTGGTAACTTGAACTTTATGCGGCAACAATGCTGACAAAATAGGAACCAGGTAGGCAGTCCAAGTCACATTAAAGTGTTCAAGAGTTCAGTTTGGCAGAAGAAAACAGTGACATGATAGTACTGACAACCTGTGACCTGATAAAAGAATATGAACTGAGAGTTAACCAAAGCCACAGGAATTAACATACATATACTTAACTAAAGTGGGAAGCACAACAGACCACTGTAGGTCGCGGTGCAGGGGCCAAGATGGTCCACCCCTTATACATTCATTCATAACTAAAGTGGGGGCATGTGGTAATGTAGTTTGTTGAGGCACTATTCTACAAGCCAGAATGTGGCAGGTTTGATTCCCAATGACATCATTGGATTTTTCAATTGACTTAATCCTTCCAGGCGCACTATGGTCCAGGGGTCAACAGAGCCTCTAACAGAAATAAGTACCAGAAATCTTCCTGGGGTTAAACAGTGACTGGAGTATAAGGCTGACAACCTCACTGACATCTGTGAGGTGACTGTCTAGAGAAAATGTGGGAGCCTCGATGTCTCACAACCCTAAGGGCTTCCACAGCCTGTTACAGGGATAGCTTTTCTTTTCACCTTTTATTCATAACGGAAGTTGATACTTATTTGAGGATGGTTGCCTTCCTTGTCAATATCACAATGCTGCTTAAGCTTTAAAGAAGGAATACGAGACATAAGAGATGCAAGGCACAGAAAAGTTAAATTCTACATACACTAGATAATGAGGGCCACCAACGTCAAGTGTATGGGTTCTGTATCACTAAACAATTCATCATATGTGGCACAGCACTAATGAAGTATGAAAGACCCTGTAGTTAGATACCCATAGTGCTAGAAAATACAGTTACTAAAAATGTAATCTGTTTTGTCTGATGACTACAATTTCTACAACAGAGGGAAGTCTAAGAATGTTTATTACAACTTCAAAAAATACTATATATATTTGTGATATAGCAATATCAATGAACAACAATTCCAGAAACACCCCAACTAAGGATTGTAATGTTGGAAAATAACAATATATTCAAGAATATAATCATTTATGATGTGTACAATCACTGTCAAAATCTGTGTATGTACTGATAGTCAAAAGTCAGCAACAATACAACAGTACTAGGTAAAGGTAAAGTTGTCTCTGTGCTTAACTATTTAAGAACTACATCATGAAGGTGTATGGGGGAGTGGATGTGCAGATCCACTCAAGATTCAGATCACCTTTTAAGCACACAATGTGTTACATAGCACTTGCAAATCTGATTTATAAATTTAGCAAACAGGAAGTGATGAAATTTTGTCGGTGTATTCTGCTGGGATTTCAAGGCA
The DNA here is from genome assembly GCF_002891405.2 of Cryptotermes secundus. Lineage (NCBI taxonomy): Eukaryota > Metazoa > Arthropoda > Insecta > Blattodea > Kalotermitidae > Cryptotermes > Cryptotermes secundus. The sequence continues at coordinate 43,391 of NW_019725426.1, forward strand.
TGAAAAACAAATAAAATTTATGAAAGCAGCAGTTTTAACAGATCATCTAGAAATCCAGAATAAATGTGGACAGTTATGCCCTACAGCATGTACGAGGGTCGTACTGAAAGTCATGAGCAACAATTTCTTGTAAAGTAACATGCTTTATTATTGACAAACCAAATACACCACCTCAATCTACAGACCTTTCTTTATTTTTCCACATAATCGCCACTTCTTTGTACACATTTCTCCCAGCGTCCTGGGAGTTTGAAAATTCCCCTTCTGTAAAATTTTGTTCCAGTCATCCGAAGACACTGACGCACTGCTTTCTGAATTGCCTCCCTTGCTTCAAAACGTTGTCCACGCAGCTGATCCTTCACAAATCCGAAAAGATGGTAGTCGGAGGGTGCCAGATCAGGGCTATAGGAGAGGTGTGGAAGAACTTCCCACTCCATCTTTGCAGTTGCTTCCAATGTGACTTCTGTGGTCTTCAGTCAATAACCGCGGGACCCAACAAGCACAAACTTTCCTATATCCCAAGCTTTCAATCATCTCCTGTACTGCACTGTGCCCTATTCCAAGTTTTCGGGCTATTGTGTCCACAGTCACACGCCTGTCATCTTGAATGATCTCATCCACTCTTTCCTTGTTGCATTCAGTTGAGGCTGTTCGAGGACGACCGCTCCAAGGCTCATCTTCGATGCTGGTGTTCCTATTTTTAAATGTTTCACCCATCTTTGAACACTGCTCGCACCCATGCACACACTTCCATAAGCATGCTGAATTCAGAAAGCAGTGCATTAGTGTCTTTGGATGGCCGGAACAGAATTTTACAGAAGGGGAATTTTCAAACTCCCAGAACACTGGGAGAAATGTGTACAAAGAAGTGGCGATTATGTGGAAAAATAAAGAAAGGTCTGTAAATTGAGGTGGTGTATTTGGTTTGTCAATAATAAAGCATGTTACTTTACAAATATTGTTGCTCATGACTTTCAGTACAACCTACGTAATATATAACCAAACTAAGAAGTGAATGGTTTATTGCACCATGTTTCATTTGAGTGTATGTATTTTCCAGAGATTTATTGCCATGACAGTTTAAATGGTCTAACTGAAGCAAGAAACCTATCCATCTAACTTCCTCTCTCTCTAATCAATGAAGTGCTGGGCCAGAGATGAAGCTCCAAACTTAAAGACTGGGGATGTGATAATGTGATGCCTGGTCAGAGCCATCACAATCCCCTCATGATGATTAGCTGGAGAAAACTGAAGAAATGTGCAGAAAAAATTGCTCGTGCCACTTTGTCCACCATGAATCCCACATGAACTCACCTGGGATTGAATACAAGGCTTCACATGAAAAGCTAACATCTAACCATCTAAGCTACAGCATGAAAGAAACCTAAATACTATAGCATGTAGACCAACTACTAAATAAGGACTCTGTAAACAATGCCCATTATTTAGCAACAGATTCCTAACATGCACCAATGGACTAACTGGGAAGCAGTGTTTTCTGCGCAGTCCACTAAGCAATAAGTGAACAACAACAGTTGAATGGTGTTTTCTGTGCAGTCCATGCCAAGATATTATAAGCAGAACAATTAGTGAGAGTTAATGCAGTGCAGAGAAGTGAAGAGATGGTTGGTGAGTTAGTGAGTTCATGAGAGAAATGCAGTTCAGTTGTTGTGGACTGTTGCTGTTAGAAGCTGGTAGCTGAGGCACAGGAATAGTTCAGAACCAAGAGTGTGGAGAATGCCTGTCGTTGGAAGCCATCACCAAACAAACATCTGGTGAAGACACAGCGGACTGAATAGACTTAGTGCATGCTGTAGTGAACTGCAGAGTATGTGAATTAGCAATAACACTTTAGTTATTTGTAGTCACGTTCTATAACAGTTCAATAAATCCAATTACCAATCCAAACAATGTCTGTAGTAACTCTACTATGTGACAATACATTTTCTTAATCATATCATGTGAAGAGTACAACTGTCATAATACCTCAGACTTGCTCTCCTTAATGAGAGGGACTGTGTATGGTATCTTGGATAGAGTAATAATATACTCATCTAACAGACCAGTCAACTGATATTTTCAAGCTTGTAACTACCAAAGTGCAGTATTCGGTGTTAATCTTCATGGAGTATAAATGCACAAATCTTGAGCCAGAATCTCTTTACAATGAGGAAACCTAAATTATATAATAGAAACAAACTCTTCCTAATAAAGGGTAATTATGATCCTACATCATGGATTCAACTGGGAAGTTGTCCACATATTCTATGCTATCTTGTGACGGCAGAGGTATTCTAACAAGTCAATTTTCCATCCAAGGAGTCCTACCAAGTTTCAGAGATTACATCATAATTGAGTCTCAGTTGGAAGAGGAGAAACAGCTTACTCCGCACAGACAGAAAAAGAAGAGTGTGTGATACTATACTGTATAAACTTACTTGAACATGTGTGTGTTATACCACAATCAAAATTTACGTCATTATTTTAAAATATCATGATTGGTCATGTTTTACGCAGAAACTGCCTTCTAAAAGAAGCTATCGAAGGAAAGATAGATGGGCGGATAGAAGTGACAAGAAGACAAGGAAGAAGACGTAAGAAGATGCTGGATGACCTTGGGGACAGAAGAGGATACTGTCATTTGAAGGAGAAAGCTCTAGATCGCATTAAGTGGAGGAATTGTTTTGAAAGAGACTGTGGACCTGTCGTCTTGACAGATTACTGATGATGATGATGATTTTTAAATACAGGTTCTCTCTTGTAAAGCTAATTAGGTATGTTTTGAAAGTGTAGCTGCAGTTAACAACAAAATGGGACTTTAAGAAAAATACTTACCTAAACGTCCATAGTATGGGTGTTTGGCAAAGCGATTGTACCAGCCTGTGTTTGGATCTTCATGCTCTGGTGTAAGTGCTGCCATCTGGGATGCATTCATTAGGTCAAAATGTCTCCAAACATCTTCTAAAGGGCCAAGAAATAATGTATCCGTATCAACATAGAGAAGAGAATCGACATCACTCAACACAGTCTGAAAATCAGCGAACAGGTAAGACATGTATTTAATTCCATTTTGGTATCCATAAAAATAATGTGATGTATTGGCGCTATGCAGGAGCTGTTGAGCCACAGGGGCCTTGGGGCATGCGCGCAACATGAAAGTTGCAGACTTTATCGGCGTGTTGCTAGGCGATAACTCTGTGAACGCTTGGATGATGCAACAGGAAGTGCGAGTGATGTCACATACCCCCACTCATCCCATTGCTGCGCGACATTTGGTAAGCACCCCTCCCCGCTAGGCTGTGACGTCATGCAACGGTAGGTCTCGCATTGCTAGGCAATGCATGAGTAGACACACCTGAGAGCAATACCTGATATCTGTTGCCGGGCAGCAATGCGTTTTCTATGTGGTCCGTGCCGAGCCTATATAAGGAGCAGTATACACTATTCAGGCAGTATTGAGTAAGAGCTGTTACGAGCAGTATTGAGTATTGAGCATGAGTTACAAGCAGCTGAGAGTGATGGAAGCAAGTGCTGTGGAACCAGGATTGTCAAGGGTGATTTAGAAGACTTTATGTGTGCAACAGTGCAGTGATATTGGAAGTGTAATTGGAAGATCTCATGTTCAATATCGGGACTGATTTGAAGTGCCAAGTCCTGTGTTGAGATACAGTACCTGGAGAGGACTAGTGGTGTGCATGCAACAGTGGCTTATGAGGTGTATGTAAAGCAGCAATAGCGCTGTGATTTGAGTGTAACTGAGAGAGTGCTTGTAACCATGCTGTCAATAAATCCAATTATCTGAACCAGAACCCGTCATTTTGTCACGCATACCTCCTGCATGTGACAATAAGTTTAAACAAGTACACACACAAATACAAATGCATAAATCAGGCGTGACCAATTTATAGCCCACAGACAAGACACTACTCATGGAACCTCTTCATATGGTCCCTTTAATATATCAGTAAATAGCTTACAACAATGGTGTGGCAACTGGAAGTAAATGGACTTTGCTCCACAATTCAGTATCATGGTATTTGTTTGATTTTGTGGTGTCAATCAATTTTATTTTGCAGAACAGTAGGTTCATTATTTGGTATGACTACTATGTCAAGAACAGTCACTAAAGACAGATGGCTCAGACCACTCAGTGTTTTATTTAAGATAGCAGTCAGTTTCCTCAAAGTAGTGTGTGACTGCTCATATCAATCAACAAATACTGCAAAAATTATCAATTAATGGTGCAATTACCATCCCACCATCCATAACCACTCTCATGAGAAATTTTCTGTACAATCGTTACTCCCCAGCAACAGCACTGTCACTTCATGGAAATACTTTGAACTCTGAAAACATTATAAAAGTTGTGGTGTCAGCTGTAAACCTCATTCAATCTTGCGGACTTAATCATCACCAGTTTTCAGTTTTTTGTCAGAAACTGATACTGAATATGGGCACATCTTGTGCAACACAGAAGTCTGAAGGCTAAGACATGGGACATTGTTGAAATGTACAGCTCTGAGGCTAGAAATAAAGATGTTCATGAATGAGAAAGGCAAAGTTGTGAAGTTAGTGACAAAAAGTGGCTTTACAATTTGCCAGAACCATGTTAAATCAGTCACTACCACTTAAACAGATTTAATACCAAATTTCAAGTTAAAAAAAACTGATTTGTGATATGTGTGGGACTGTCAGAGCTTCCAAGTTTCAGAAACAGTTTACAAAATATTAACCTGTGTCATTTTTCTTCTGGAAATTTGCTTCTTAAGGACAAATCAGTAAGTGTTCCCTTTCCAAGGGTCTGTACTGCTGAAAAGATTGATTCCTTCATTGAGAATTTTAAAAAGCAATTCAATAATTTTCATAGCAGATATACAAGTGAACAGAACTGTTTATGCATGAAACAAAACAAATCAAAGTTCCATTCAAGAAATAACCCATTTGCACTTAAATTATGTAATGCAAACTGGCACTTAAAAAATGAGACCAAATGTTCATTGTCTTGTGGACCATACACAGGTCAAAGTTTCACATTAATAAAGTAAGTTAAGTCAGTTATTTTTACTAAAATGTTGAATTTTGTGTTGGTTAGTTATGGGAGAAATATCTGAATGCTCCAGCCCATGCATCTTTCAATGTAGCCCACCTTCCTGAAAGGTTGACAGTCCTGGCATAAATAATGAGCATATCCTGTTATTTTATTCACAGGCAGGCTTTATACGTGAAATAAATACAAATATGGGAACACTGATTGTAAAAACAATGTTTCACTAGTCTTTTTCCAGACTGCTCAAGTATAACCTGACTGTAATGAAATCTCACATAACAAAAAACAAACTCCATGGCCTGTAGTCCGCAAGTGAACTATACCAACTGAGCGACTGCCGCTTGTTGGCGAAGTTAGTGCCAACTATTTTTCTTTTTTTTTGCAGATAGAGGGTGTCACGTGTTAGTGCAGTAGATCCCCATGGCCATTAATCTCAGTTTTATAGACTGGAACCACTATTTCCTTGGAATAACTCCTCAATTATCCTCATGAGGCTGAGTGGTCCCCGTTCGAGACCCACTACTTCTCAGAAAATCTGGTAGCGCTGGGAACCGAACTTGGGACCTCTGGATCTGTAGCCAGGAACTCTGACCACTATACCATAGAAGCAGTCAATAAAATCTCACATAGTCACAACAATCTACGCGTAAGACAATGTTCTCTTTTATTGGTGGGTTTTCTGCTCCAAGAACAGATTCATGCAAGTGTCTAGACTGTGAACTTGCATAACTCTCTAACATAATGATGAAGGATTTGTGCAATCTAAAATAATGCATACACAATACATCCAGTAATTGTTGTTAAGTGCATAAAGTAAAAAGTAAAATTAAAGCTATCCCTGTAACAGGCTGTGAAGGCCCATAGGGCTGTGAGACGGTGAGGGTCTTACATTATCTAGACAATCGGCTCAAAGATGGTGGTAAGGTTGTCAGCTTTATGTGCCAGCTACGCTTTACTCCCCAGGAAAATTAATTAATTAATTCCTGGTACTCATTTCTGTTAGAGGCTGAGTCGACCCAAGGGCCATTGTGCAGCCGGAAGGATTAGGTAAACTAAAAAATCCAGTGACCTCATTCGGACTTGAACCTGTGACCTTCCAGCTTGTAGCATAGTGTCTCAACCAACTACGCTACCGCGTGCCCCTAAGTGCATAATGATGTTAAAATTTATTTCAATTTATTAATACTTACAGGCAAGAAAAGTCTTTGAGAGGCACAAGGTTTGAACAGTTTCCTCCACTCATCCGTATTCCCCTGCAGAGGGAAAGTGATTGGAAGAACCTTGTATGTAAATGAATGGTTTGTTGATGTTCTCCAAACATTCAGCTGAAATATGAACAGGAACAACAGTTAAAGGATGCTGAGACAGCAACTTCTGCCACTGAGAAAGAGGGACAGAAAGGATTAGACTTAAAAGGATTAAAAGTATCAGATTATCCTATACAAAAATCAAACTATCTCACAGTCATTTTACAAATTGTGTTAAAACTCATCCCATTAATGAGATCAAACAGACAGAAGCATGTCCCCTCTCCCTGGATTTTTTTTTTGGAAGAAGATAACATTTGAGGGGAGGTGATATACCAAATGGTGATAACAAAAATCAATCAAAACTCAATCAAAACGAAGACAGCACACACACACATACCCAGCAGGCCCAGCAGTATAACACACGCAGTCACAGGAGCAAGACACAACACAAAGCACAATACACACATGAAAGNAAAATTAAATTGTTTTAAAAAATCAGTATTCTGAATAGTCTAGTGAAATCTCAGAAGTTGTCTTAAATGGCTTAAACTTAAGTGTGTAAGTACATTTTTTGGCTTTCTCCTTTGGTAAAAATCCTGGTGGAGTCCACACACCCTCTAGAGCATTACTGTTCTGTTCTTCAGATCTTATCAATATCAAGTTTTGCAGATAAACTAAGCACAGGAACTTGTTAACAATAATACATTCAATGAATAAAATTCAACCTTTTCCTTGAAGCTTGCAATCAGAGGATCATCAGCAAGGACAATGATGTTCAGTGGTTTCTGAGTAAAAAGGATTGCTGACTTTATCATAACCAATGTCTCTGATAGGCGATCACCACATGCCACAACTGCCAGCACAATCTGACTGTAAAAGAAGAAATTAATAGGAACTGAATACGTTCACAGCAATCAGTACTTCCCCAATCACCAGTATCCAACAGAAATCAAATATCTGTCAAAATGTTAGGTATGTGAGGTCATGTTAAACTATTACTGAATTATTCTGGCAGTAAAATCAGAAAATTTCCCACCCTGAGAGAAGATGAGAACATTTATATGTTCAGTTGTGCCCCTCGCCCCTTCTACACAACACACTATTTACGAAGAATTACCTTCCTTGCATAGAGTTTTTGTACATATGAAGGCGGCTTCCAAGTTCACCATAATTCTGCAAGCTTAATAACTCTTCATTAGACTGTACCTCTGAGACACCAATAAGTTCCCTTCTGTTATTACTTAAACCGTCTGTCCATACAATTTGATTCGAGAGTCCGGCTTGTGAGGAGTTAAAATAATTCACAATAACGTAAAAAAATATTACGCTAAGAATTGAAAAAATAATTACAAATCTTGATATTGATTTCATGCTCCTGCACATTTAGCACCGGGGTAATATTTATGCTAATACTTTGCATTTCAATTATTATACTTCATTTTATAGACAAATTAAAGCACCCACAAACAACATGCATTTAAGATTTAGGATGGCCAATTAAGTATGCGGCAAGAATATGTACGTAATGAAAGTGAGTAAATTATATATCATCAAAACTCTACAGTACTTCAACAAGCTAAAAGTCACACTTCGTATGTGCACTTAAACTCTTCTTAATATTCCTAATACTTGTGAAATAATATTTATTGGTTGTCAATGACCGTCAATGACATAGGTTGGTAGCACTGAGAAAACCAGGACGACCAGGACAGGTAATTGCAGGCATTGCTGGACTTTGTGGGCGTTGGAGGGGTTACGCGAGTTGTACGGTTTGTAGGTAACGGTAGGTCCGGTAGGTGATCTTAAGACAGCATACATAGAACAGAGCTATTATCACGTCCAACAGATTAAATATGGATATTTAACTGTATTTATGTTCAGAAAGCAAATATCTCACACTTCGGCATATTTTCCCCGTAGCATTAATATATTTCAATAGAACTAAAACGACTACGAATTTCCAACACAGAAAATCTAAAATATTTTAACATCCCTTCCTCTAGCAGTTAACCGAATATTTCAATGCTTGTAGCAGAAGTTAGAACAATTGATAATTTGGAACTTGGAAACTCGGGAATGGGGGGCGGGGACGAGGATGACGACGACTAATACACACGGAATGCTACGAGGACCCCGGTCTGCTACCAGTACAACAACAGAGCATTACTTACGACGAGAAGGCGTAACGGCTTGGCATCTATCGAGCTATCGAGCGTCATAAGCACGTGGAACTTCCATGGAAAAGTAAGGCAAGGTCCGCAACGAACTTCATGTAACCGATACAAATTCTGCCCACTAAAATATCCATTTATGGGTTAGAAAACGTAAACAAATGAGAAATTAATCAGACTACTTTTATTCCATACTGCTTGCAAAGGTAAAATGTAAAGTTGTAACAAATTAAGCACTACGTCATGAAGACGTATGGGGGCGTAGATGCATAGATCCACATTTTCTTGACATCGGCATTAGCTGGAAGTGAGTGGTCAGCTTCATGCACCTGCCTCTTTCCCCCAGGTATCCATTGGATGGGAGGCTGGGTGGGCCACATAGCTGGTATGGACGACGTGGAGAAGAGAAAATTCTTGACCCTACTGGGACTTGAACTCTGACCCCTCGGTCATCCAGCCAGTCGCTATACCCTCGACGCTAATGCAATCAAATTAAAAATTCATGGAATCCAGTTATGTACACTGAAGCATTAAATATTGTTACCATTGGCTGGTATTGTCCATAAGGTAATGAGAATTTTTTCAGCACCAGTTCTCAGAATCGAGCCTTAATGGACTATCCTCGAGGAGAGCCTCGAGGATCCATCTGTAGAGTCCACTGAAGGCGATAGATCGCAGCAACCTATCGCAGATGACAGAACTCTGTTGGCAAAGGATGACGGTCATGACCGGTCATGACTACGAAGTTCAGTAGTACACATATTATTTCTCAAAATAACGAAGTCAGCAACACTGACACTTAACGGATATGTATTAAACATATTACAGTGTTGGCTGGTATAAATAATTATGCGGTCACGTTCCTCGTTGCGCGATAGTTGGTACCTCACTTGAAATTTTAACAACATGGCGTCTCAGGTTGGGAAGAAAATAATATTTTATGTTTTGTGTTACCGTTTAAGGAGAAATATAAAGTAGAATAGTTCTGAAGTCGTGTTCAGCTGGATATGATTATCAAAACCGGCAACGAGCATGAAGATATGAATAGATTATTAGGTATGTAATGAATTATTTTAGCTTTCAGTCGTCATTTTCCAATTTGTGTGGGGGCGTTACAAGAATACGAAATATTTAGTTACACGAGAAGCGGGATTATCAAATAACAAATACCTATGCCCTGTCTGTTCTGACGTAATTTATCTACGCGGTTGGCCCCAGATATTTAGGAATCTTGGACTACTTCTCATAATTTCGTAAGAAATGTAGGGGTGCTGTTTAAATGCGATGGATATTTTAGTTGAGGGATTTAAAAGCGTAGAAATCAGTAACATTCCTTTTAGCTGTGATTGTGTACGTACCGGAATGTCTTGAGATAACATCATGGACCGATTTTTATGACGTTTCGGAGATGTGTCATGAATTCGATAGCCAAGAGCTGTGGAGTATTGCATATGTACATGTTATTAATAGGTTTTGGAATGACATGATAATGAGTAGATTCTAAAGGGTTCTGACGACGGTAAATGACACACAGAATTACTGGGTTTTTGGACTTTTCCCATTGTCCGTAATTCTAGGTGATAGAAGACACAACATTTTGGAAACTGGATCTGTTTCCCCGTGACAGAAGTCCACTGATTGAGATTAGCTCTTTTGAAGGAGCCCAACTGTGTAGGTGTCTTCCTTCTTCACCTGAAGAGGGAAACAGATCCCATATCCAAAACGTTATGTCTTCTGTTACCTAGAATTCTGGACAATGAAAAAAGTCCAAAAACCCAGTAATTCTGTGTGGCATGATAATGGTTAGTGTTGTAAGCATCATCCTTTTCTGATCATAGCGAAGCCTTGTATAATGTTTCTAAGTTTATTTATGTGCTTATTTATTATTAGAATTATAGTAATTTTGGAATAGTGCATTCTTCTAATGTATTTTTATTAAGTCGTTATTTAATAATTATTATTTACTATCAAATTTTCGTTGTTTATCAATATGAGAGTGAAGTTTATCTAGGTTTTTCCTCTGCCTCTACCTCTTCTTCCCTCATACTTCTCTTCTATCTCTTACTATAAGCTGTGTGATCCAATCTGGATCTTGACCTCTACTAGCAACATTTTTCAGTCTCGCTCTCTAGTTACTTGCTTTCAGATATTATCTCCCCCCCCTTTATCATCTATATAAGGCTTTCTGATAAAACAGAGTACTGGGTTATGTGTTTTAACTTTCTTTATTAGCACCTCATTTCATTTGCTTGCTTCATTGGCTTCAATGGTGACATCCTAAGTAATGGCTTTGTCATAGTTGATTTGAGGTTCTCATGGCAGTGGCTAAGAAGAGTACAGTTGCCTGGGCTGTAATGCCATTAGTTAGTAGAGAACATATCATTTCAGAGGAATGTATCACCCCCATCTTCAGGGTCAAGGAGTAAACCAAGCAAAAATCCAGCAGAAGCAGGTTGCAAACTAAGCACCTGCTTCTTTTGATTTCCTGTTTGGCCTACAGATTTACCCTAAAGATGGAGGAACTATGTTCCTCTGAAACATAGGGTTCTCTCTGAGGTACATGGCAATAACAAAAATAAAATAATTAAAAAATACCATAAAATTCACACAGTGATTTATCACTATAATGTAGCAATATGTTTCAGAGTACTTTTTAACTTAATTTAAGAATAATAAATACTCCAAAAGAGATGTAAGAATAAATATTTTAAACATATAGACAGATTTATTAACAAGCAGAGTATGTCAACAATTATTAAAAAATTCTTGAAGAGACTAGAAGACATTACACAACAAATAATTCTTAAGTTTCTTCTTAAAAACGTTAAAATTTATTATATTCTCTAATTCATTTGGAAGGCTATGAAATATTTTGGTTCCCATACTAATCATCTCTCTCTTTCTATGCTCAGTATTACAAAATTGTACATACAAATTGTGTTTATGAATAGTGTTATAGCCATGAACATCAGAATACTGGGTGGTATAAATCTTATTTTTTATTATAAAACACAGGATCTCAAAAATAATAAGGCAATAACAGTTAAAATCTTTAATTCACGAAACAAATTTCTACAGGAAACTTTATTTTTATCACCTTTTACCACCCTTACACATTTTTTCTGCAGTTTAAATAGAGTGTCAGAGTCCTTTTGCACCCCACCCCAAAAAATAATGTATTTCAACATGGACTCAAATTTTGCAAGATACACACTTCTTAAAACAGTGTGGCTCACTGAGTCCCATAGGGATTTTATCAAATAGGTAGTCTTGCTAAGTTTTTGACACACATATTGGGTGTGGGTTGCCCAACTTAAATCTTCAGTAATGCAAATACCCAAAAATTTTACATCCACTGAACAAACCACCTCCTTATTATTTATATAAAAAAGGGGTCTGGTACTTGGAATAGGTCTACTTCCCCGAAAAAATAATACCTTTGACTTATCCATGTTTATTATTCATAATAGATATACTTAATAGAGACAGTAGACAGGTACGTAACATAAATCTATATCAACCCTCAACTCGTTTATCATTATATCAAAAAGGCTCATATTATATGGGCATCAAACTATTCAACTGTCTTCCACTAAATTTTAAGCAATTATATAAAGATATTAAACGGTTTAAATTAAAACTAAAAGAATTATTGAGTTGTCACCCATTTTATACTGTGGATGAATTTGTTGTATATACTAGTCGGTAAGATTAATTGTATTCTGGGTCTATTCTTATGTCTTGACTTAGTTCTTTGTACTATTTATTTATCTAATATTTCTTTTCCACATTCTAAGGTATTGGATTTTATGGAAATAATAGATGAGTAATGAAAATGAAAAAAAAAGAGTAATTATTAAACGATTTTCATAAAACCAGTTTTCTAATTGGTTCTTTACATTTTGAATTTTTTCATTTAATGATAAGATATTTTTTCCAGTAATCAGTATATTTGTATAATCAGCAAATAGTACTACCTCTTCATTATATATAACTTGGGGCAGATCATTTATAAATAACAGGAATAAAAGGGGTCCCAAAACAGAACCTTGAGGTACACCATATTTAATTGCTTTAAGGGACGAGGTAACTCTCTTCATTTCGAAGTTGTTTCATCCATATAGTGAATTTCAACAAATGTACTCATCAGGTTCACAGGAAGTTTACATCACAATGCTATTTAAATATTACTAGTCAGTCTAAAAGCATCTATATTAAATTTAATTCAGTTTTGATTGGGAACTATGTAAAATGAAATAAGTCATTCCAAATGCAAATAAATATAGAATAAAAGTGCCGTTTCCAGCAAAAGCTGTTATTACTTTCATTCTGTTCAATAAGATTTATGCCCTCACAATCTGTGCTCTCACATCTCTTTGTGGTAGAATGTGAGGCTCACAGGTAATGGGACCAGTGTTTTGTGCAGCAGCTATCAGCATTTGAGAGTTGGTATATGTTGGGCCATGTGACTACATGCTCCTTTGTATTTGGTAGTCATTGGGATTCATTTTATTTTACGGCTGCAGTAATCATTTTCTTGGTGTACTGTTTATTTTTCAGAAACATATCATAAATTGTTAGAGCTGAAGATGTTATGTATTAACAGGTGACCCAAGTACTAGCATGGAAGTGTACTATCTTTTTAATACATCTACAGTAAATTTCTTACCATGATTGCACCAACAGATGGAAGTTTGCTCATCAGCTCACCCATATAAAAAATGAACAGTAGTAATAGAAGAAACCTGCCTATTATCGAACCAATCGCCAGCATGCATGTTCACTTTCTTTTTATCAGTCTATGGTACAGCTCCAGAAAACTTGATCACTGATATGTAGCCTCATCAAATGTTTATTCTCACATTTCATTCACTTGCCGGGATTCCAGATCTTTGTGAAAACTGATCATTTCCTCTCCAGTTCTCAGCAGAACCTACAAATTCCTCACTTCCAAAGGAATTCACATTGCAAGATAACTATCCTATAAAACTGCCAATCATGAATTTGTTGCTGGAGGTAAAATACAGAATGACTGAGCATGCATTAACATAGTGGACAACATGGTAATAAATTGTAAAGTTAGTTGGGTAAACTGTTAATACACAAGCATGTAAAGAAATTTAAATCTAGCGAAATTGGAGAAATATATCACATGTACAGAATGTTAACGTTAAGTGTTTGGAGAGGAAGTAATAGAATATAAGGTTTAGTGTGGGTTAAGTGATTTCATTGCAGAACTGAAGACATGACACAGTGAAATGTGTAGCCTCTGTGAGATATGAGATATTTATGGCATGATATCCCAGAGGAGTAGAATCTTAAAGACCTAGTTGTCTGACAACACCAAGAACTGATTTCAGATGTGGGATAAGTCACTGGAATAGTGCGAAGTGATTGCTGAGTGACTGGAAAATAAGAGAAGAGTTGGATGTGAATAGAGAAACTATGTGATTAATTTTATCAAAGGTAGAGAACGTTTGTTCCAAAATTATACTAAAATATCTTAGTGGCAAGTAAGACATGAGGGGATAAGAAATTTGCTGACCTTTCAGAAAGATTGTAGAACTGGACCCTTTGCAGAAGAGGTCTGGGTCCTCCAGCATGTCCCAGAAATAAAATATGTACAGTAGAAATGTCCAGAGCTCAGAGAAATCAAGTGAATGTCAAAACCATGCTGATCAGCTTTGTTAATATCAAAAGAATTATCCATTTATCCATTATGTATTTATTCCTCCAAGAAAGGAAAAAAAAAAATAGCCCAGCATTCTGCCTTAACTTGTGAAATACTGTGGCAAATATTTGGATGGACAAATTGAGTTCTTGTTGAGACAGTGCACCTTCGCTCACAGAATCTTCAGGAAAGTGATTTTTGGGCAAGAAAGAAACATCTGTGTTGGCACATCCAGTATGTTTGTCTTATTTAACCCCATGTAACTTCCCCATGTTCTTGAATCCAAAAGTCACCTCTCAGGGGTCACATTTTAAATCATTCAGAGCAATGTTTTGACAGTACTAAATGGACTTTTGGAAACTAATTTCCACCAAATACACTGGAACACGTGTATAACATTAGAATGTGAGTACTTTAGAAATGAACACACCTTACAAGTTACTGAGAATATATACAGAAAGGATATTTGTGCTGTGTTCAGGATTCCATTCGGATAAAACCAAACTTGTGAAAGAAAGTTGACTAGGGATCAAGTTTGCCACTGTGAATTGGCTGAATATACTGGTTCTGGAAATTACTGGTAATGTGGCTGCAAAGAGTGTGAAACTGGTTTTGTAAGGCTAAAATTTCATTAATTTTCTTATAGTTTTTGCACTCTCTTTTGATATTACCATTTCTTATGCAAGGGGCATAAGAGGCTTACGAGACAAATGATCAAGCTATAACAACAGTAACAAAACTGCTGAATGAATCATGTTGATTTGTATGTTTCACCTGAAGAACGTGAATACACAGGAAGAATTTAAGAATAGTCTTATTATCACTTCAGCAAACCTGCTCAAGTTGAGTCAGGGGTGGACTAAAAAAAGAAATACTCTTTGTATGATATAATTATATTCATGGCTCATTAACTGAAAGTGGGGGAGAACAGAATAGGAAATTTGCAGTTTCCATCTGTGCTTGAAGGTATGGATGTCAGGAATGCTGCAACTGATGGTCCTGGCCAAGAGGAGGTTGTGGGTATTGAATTAACTGAACATGAGGAAGAACTGTAGATATATATGAAATATTTGAAGCATAGAATATACTGTCTACACAACAGCAATCAGTATTCAAAACAAAGAACACTACTGCATCAACATTTACTTTTATTATGTTTATTAGAGATGCAACATGTTTCGACCCTTTCACGGGTTATCATCAGGTGTACAATGCACCAGTCTGAGCTGTTGAGTTGCAATGTGACTCACAACAGGATGCACAATATTAAGATTATATACAGGGTGATTCATGAAGTTTTATCCCGGCTTATGGTGCATATTCCTGGGGTTATTTCCTGAAAAATTTACTTAATAAACGTGTGGTCGATTTTCAATCATTACGGAGTAACAGAGTAATCGGGTCGTTCATTTTATTGCATTTGGGGCTGGATGAAGGACATTGTGTACCAGGTAAAGGTACAAACACATGAAGCGTTGCTTGAACGTATTCTGGACACGGCGATGACAATAAGGAACAAACGTGTGGAACTGCGAAATGCTACGAGCGCGGTTCATACTCGTGCGCCACATTGTGTTGACATGCAGGGAGAAATTTTTGAAAATCTTATGTAAATCCAGTCGTCTTCTAAAGCACTACGGTTTAAAGGAAACAGATTGATAGAAGGGTGTGATATGCAACCATTGGTATGTTTACAGAATGGGATGCTGAAAATAATCTAATTTTGTAACATAAAATTGATGAAAAATGTTGCACAATGCAAAATTAAGGAATTGGAAAAAAAATTTGGTCTTAGAATGCTTCTTTCCTAAAACATTAACCATTTAAAAAGTGTTTGTATTGTATTTCTAATTTGTTTTGACTGAAATTCGAAGAAAAAAAGATTTTTCGCCAGTTTTCAAATTACTGTATCTCTTTAATTATGAGTTAGATACCATTAGTATATTAACATTTTTTGTTCCAAATTACCTCAGGAATGCCCTCCCTAAGTGGGGATAAAACTTCGTGAATCACCCTGTATATATGGGCCCTTCGTAAAGTAACCTCTGGTGATCTGTTAATAAAACAAGTAACAGGAAAAATATTATTACAAAAAATATGTACGTACTTAGGCAACTTCTCAATGTAGTCACCACCGGAATTGAGGCCCTTGTCATATCAAGGAATAAGTATTATTTTGTCAATGAAGTCTGCCATCTGTGAGCTCAGCCATGTTTTGACACCTTCCATCAACTCATTATTGTTGAAGCGTTGTGATCCCTACCAGTTCTTCAGGTTGGATAACAGGTGGTAGTCACTTAGAGTGAGATTAGGACTGTAAGGATGGTGGTCAAACAACACTGAGTTAAAATGCTTCAGCAATGTTATAGTCTGAGCAGCTGTACTTATTTGTGGATGTGCTTTGTCACGGAGGAGCCCTAAACCAGATGTCAGCATTCCTCGCCTTTTGTTCTGAATTACTGTGCAGTTTTTTAGTGTTTCACAATACATAACATGGCTGAGTTCACAGGCAGCAGACTTCTTTGGGACGAAGATTCAGCAAGCTCGAGAGATGGTACTGTGAACCAGCGAGTTGCCATCGATGAGGTAGTATGTTCTCTGCAGATTAGTCATGGTTCTGCCTATCAAATCATCCACGACGAGCTCGGCTTCCATAAAGTCGGTGCGAGATGGGTGCCAAGAGAGCTTACCGTAGAGCACGAGCGCAAATGTGTTGAGGTCTGCCAACGCTTACTTGACTGCTACAACAATGAAGGCAAAGAATTTTTGAGCAGAATAGTCACAGGAGATGAAACGTGGGCCCATCACTATGAGCCAGAATCCAAAAGCCAGAGTATGGCGTGGAAACACCCGGGATCACCAACGAAGGAGAAATTCAAGACTCAGTCTTCCATGGGAAAGGTGATTCTGATCGCGTTTTGGGACTCAAAAGGGCCTATACTGGAAGACTACCTGGAAAAAGGCTGTACGATCGGCATTGCAAGATACAGTGATTTGCTGACCAACAATCTGAAGCCAGCAATTTGCACCAAATGCCAAGGCCTATTGTCGAAGAAAGTGTTGTTGCATGACAGTGCACGCCCACACATGGCCAGCCAGACCGTTGAAACCATTAACTATTTGGGTTTCAAAGTGATGGAACACCCTGCCTACAGCCCAGAACTCGTCCCTTCTGACTATCAGCTCTTTGGACTGTTCAAAGATGCTTTACGAGGTCGTTGATTTTCTACGGACAAAGAAGTGTGGGAAGCGGTGCATAAATGGTTGCGCGACCAACTGAAAACCTTCTTCTTGGAGGGAATATGCAAGCTTATGGACCGCTGGACCAAGTGTATCAAAAAGGAGGGAGACTATATAGAAAAATGACGTACTTGTTCAACCCCTACTTGTGTGTATATAAATTGGAAAAACAAGAGTGTGGATAATTTTTGACTCCCATTTATGGTTAACATATGTCTCCCATTTGCCAGATCAGGCTTGAAGACTGGAGTAATCCTTTGAAGTTCCCTACACTAAATGCTTTATTCACCCCATTTACTCCATTAGTTTCTCTGTTAACTTCATTATGCTGGGTCTTCCATGAAAAGTCGATAGTTACTTGTCTGGTCAGAGGATTCTCTGCTTTTAAGGAACACAACAGTTCATATTGTGGATGTTTGAGTAATGACACCATGTGGTCTAGTGAATGGGTACCAACTTTCAGGGGAACACATTCCCCTTGTCTTAATGGCAGCTGGAAGATGACGGCATATGTTCCTCAAAAACGCTGATATCAACCTGTCAGACCACATAGTAACATAACAGAGAAAATCGCAATAAGAATCTTCATCACTGTGAAAACCACAAATATTGAGCCAGTTAAATCCCCCCCCCAACTCATAACTAATTTAATAGTATTATTCACTGAAGAGGTTTATCTAGTACAGTTCAAATTGTGGACCATGATCGCTGCATTCCATGTCCTCTCCAATTTGTCAGTCATCTTATCCAGTGCTAACTGACTATGTCAGTGCTTGGTTCAAAAGATTAAACACATGGAGATAAGACAGAGTTTAAATTTTTATGATCTACAAAGAAAGTTCTGCTGTGGTAAGGTGATGCAGTCAGGCTGCAGCATGCAAATTGTTAAGTCCACCTGCTTGTCTATATACCAACCCGCAGTCACTCAATTTGTAGGATTATTTACTTATTTTCTTTCTTTTTCCTATCTTCAAAGCCGGGATAAAGAGACAGGCACTGTGATATAGCCTTAGACCTAATTCTGAAGAGATTTTTGGGGAGGTCTGTTCTTATGGGTAACTTCTTAGTCCCCAGTGTTTCATTGTGAATTATTGTTACATGGCTAGTTATATAAGTTTGTATTATTGAACAAACTGCTCTAAATCTTTTTCTCATGACTCTGCATTCGAAAGAATCCTCACTCGAGTTGACCTTAAGTGCTATTGGGAGACATTTAGTATGCATAGAATTGACCTTTACATAAATTTAGCCTTTAAATTGGCTGAAATATTGATATATGCAGGATTGCTTGACTCATTATGCAAGTTTGTTACTTCCACTTGACTATTTCTAATCAGGATTCGGCAAAGCAAAATATTCTGTGCATATGTTCCAGATTTCTTTGCATGATAGTTTGTGAATGTGAAATTGGTATTTGCTGTTTGAGGAACAGAATCGTATAAGCAGAAAGTTAAAACACATGAGAGGTGGTTATTAAGTGACTCAATTCAAGTGATCGAAACATATTACTTAATGAGTGATTTGAGTTGCCGGTCGTTTATTGACTCAAGTCATTACACATCAAATGATTTGACACATAATCTATCAGACAGTAGGAGAAACGTGCGAATTAAGTTGCAAATGTTAGTAGTTAATTAACGCTATTGCAATTCGGATGTTATTTTGTTATGATTTTTTTCGTGGCCATACTTGTTGTAACCAATTAGCTTATTATTACCTCATAAGGTAAAGGCGAAGTTGTCCCTGCTCATAATTAACTAAGTTTTTAAGCACTACTCCATGAAGACGTATGGGGAAATGGAGGTATAGTTCCGCCATTCTTGACCTCGGTACTAGATGGAGGTGAGTGGCCAGCTTCACACCCTGGAGAAAGAGCCTCCATCACTTAGTGGGTAGGAGGCTAGGTGGGCCCCAGAGCCGATATGGACGCTGTGGTGTGGAGAAAAATCTCTTGCTGTGCCGAGAATAGAACCCCAGCCATTCAGCTTCTCTGTAAGTGACTTTGTGCTTTTCAAAATAAAGGTATGAGATTTTAAGGTGGAAGGAGTGTTCACAACTCCCTTTAGGGTTCTCTAATAAAATGTTGGCCAATTACATGGGAGGCCAAATATAGACATGCCATGTATTGTTTTTAAATAAGAAGTATTGTAACGTGTTATATGTCGCCCATCGCTGAGCAAAGAAAACAATGGAAATTTGTTGAGTTCCCACAGCGACAAATTGAA
Source organism: Cryptotermes secundus (assembly GCF_002891405.2). NCBI lineage: Eukaryota > Metazoa > Arthropoda > Insecta > Blattodea > Kalotermitidae > Cryptotermes > Cryptotermes secundus. The sequence continues at coordinate 62,995 of NW_019725426.1, forward strand.
TACCAACAGGCCGTTGTGTAGAGATTGCCGAAACAACAGATGCATTTCCCCAGAGACGGACAACAGAGGATTCGTTGCGTTGCAGTAGGAAAACCGAACTGTAGAGAAAGGTGTAAGTTTTGAGGTTTTCACAGCGATGACTATGAAGAAAGGCGTCTTCTGGTTTTGGCGCCGTGTATTCTTCGTTTTGACTGACGTTTCAGAGGAACGTCAGCCAAAACGAAGAATACACAGGGTGCCAAAACCCAGAAGATGACTTTCTTTGTAGAGAAAGGTGTTTACTAAGCAGTCTGAACAATGCCTATATAAGTAGGCTGAACGTACCGCCGGAATCAGTTGAAGTACTATACCAGCCGACGGAGCTAGTCGAGCATTAGCAGTCGATTTCCAGCCTTCAAAGAGAAGAATCGAGTTTTAGCAGTCACTGAACAGACCAGCAGACACTTCACCGAGAAGAATTGTGATAGTGCTGAATCCGAGACCCACGTGAAATTTATTTGTCGCGTTACCTAGGAGACAGAAGCAGGTTACCAGGTAACACGCGACAATATGTCTTTTGACCATCTAGCTGTCACAATTTTCCAATCCCCCCCAGAATATGACAGCCGGTGTCAGGTCAGGCGCATGTCCAACTGTCGCCCCCTCATTTGAAAATGTATCAGCTTTCTCAAAACTTTATCACATTTAAGAACCTTAAGTTTCTCAGCACTACGAAAACCGTCATTAATGTAATTATTCTTAAAACAGTTGCTATACAGCGTTCCATATCATATTTAGAGTGTTGAGAATCTAGTAATGTAAAAATGTTCAAGTTGATAATAGTAATCTATATCCACTTGTTTTTGTCTTGTATTATAATAAAAAAGTTTCTTCTCATCCAATATGGCTATTAAGTGATATGTAAGCATGACACAAAGAAAATTCACAGGTTGTGGGCCCAGATTTGTTCAAAAACTAAAAAAAGGTAAGAAAAAAAAAGGAAAAGACAGAAGAAGAATAATGAAAAAGTGGCAACCACAGAGACAGAGGAGGTAACTCATCCGCCAAAACTGAAGGACACCGACTCATTTCCACTGTGGGATTTTGAAATCAAGATTCTGATGCGTGCAAAAGAACTGATAAACATCGTTGATGGCAGCGACCTGTTAAGTGACCAAGGAAGAGACAAAGAAAATATAAGGAAATGGAAGATGCGAGATGCAAAGTGCCAATACAACATAGTGAGAATGATAGAGAAACATGTGAAGACCCACATTGTGGCATGGACAACCGCAAAAGAAATCTATGACACCTTGAAGCAAATTTATCAGCGAGACACCTCTCAACAGAAGTGCCTTCTGCTACAAGACTTCTACAACTTCAAGTATGGCAAAACTAAGGATATGATGACGAATGTAAGTCATGTGCAGAACATTGCCTTCAAGGTTTGTCAACTGAACCAAAATGTTGATGAAAACATGGTCATGACAAAAATAACAAGGATTCTACCACTTAGAACAATAAGAAATATTTCCTTACGTGTGTGGATGATTATACACACTTTTGTAAGATATACCTGTTAGGAAATAAGAGTGAAGTGTATACCTTTTTGAAGGAATATGTACACACAAATGAAGCTGAGTGTCAATTCAATACAAGAGTGAGAAGAATAAGATGCGACAGTGGAGGGGAATATAAGAACAACGCCTTGAGAGAATGGTGTAAGAACAAGGGGATTGTAATGGAATTTACTACACCATATTCGCCACAGCTAAACGGCATTGCTCAAAGGATTAACCGTACCATTGTGGAAAAGGCAAGAGCATTGATTTTTGACTCAGGTATTAGTAAGAGGATGTGGGGTGAAGCTGTACTCACTTCTGGATACCTGCTAAACAGAAGTCCAACAGTGATAGTGAATGGAACACCAGCGGAATATTGGTATGGTAAAAGACTAGATCTGGCTGGATTGAAGATTTTTGGTTCAGGAGTGTACACTAAATTTCTCTGACCATTGAAAAGGTTGGACAGGTGTAGCGAGAAAGGAATATTCGTTGGTTACAACAGAGATGGCTGCAGAATATGGGATCCAGATACTGGAAGGACCTATGTCTCCAGAGATGTGACATTCACAAGTAAACCTGTGACAACAAATAAAGAAAAGGAAATGGAAAGAGTGACGGATCCAGAAGACAAGCAAAATACTCCAGATCAGGAAGATATGGAAATGCAGCAAAAACCCGAAGCTGTACAGAATGTGAAAAGGATCCTTGGGTATGTGAAAGGTACACGAGATTCAGGAATAAAATATACCTCATCTGACTCCAAAACTCTGAAACTGGAAGCATTTAGTGATGCTGATTATGCAGGGGATGTAGAGGATAGGAAGAGGGAAATGGAATATGTAATTATGATGTCAGGGGGCTCAATATCATGGTGCTCTAGGAAACAGAGTATTGTACCATTATCAACCACTGAGGCTGAATATATTGCAGAAGCTGAGTGCTGTAAAGAATTGAAATATCTGAAGTCGATAGAGGAGTTAACAGGAAAAAGGGTGTCAACAATCGGAGTGCAATCAAGCGAATAGAATCGGGACAAGTAACACGTAGTAGTAAGCACATACACGTTAGGTGTCACTGCATAAGTGGACAATTGAAAGAGAAACTGTTCTCAATCAAATATTGTAACACTGAAACTCAGGTGGCAGACATTTTAACAAAACCACTATCACCAGAGAAATTTACCAAGCTTAGAGACACTATACTTAAGAAGAAATAAGTCTAATTTTGACAAGACTGAGAAAATTTTAATTACATGTACTAATTTTGTAATCTGAAGACCAAATGTTATTCAATTTAACTTTGTAAAACAGCTAATAATGTTGACAACATTTTGAAATTAAGGAGGAAAATGAGAAATGTGTTTATAACATTTTGAAATTAAGGAGGAATGTTGAGAATCTAGTAATGTAAAAATGTTCAAGTTGGTAATTGTGATCTATATTAATTTGTTTCTGTTTTGTATTATAATAAAAAGTTTCTTCTCATCCAATATGGCTGTTAAGTGATATGTAAGCAGGACACAAAGAAAATCAACATAGAGTATTGGCAGTATGCACAAGAGACCAGCAGAAACTGATTTTTTTTTAACAAAAAGCAAACAACAAAAGGATATTTGTAAAATATGCCGCCCCAGGCGGCCATGTTGTTCGCCTCTGCTATCTCGCTGGGTCTGCCTGTGTCTGTCAGTGACTTATGTTGTACAGGCTGTTTCAAAATGGTGGCCCCGAAGTGAAATTGCTGTACAGGATGTCCCAGGAGGAATGTGCCAAATTTTGGGAGGGTGTTCCTTATGTTAAAGTATGCCAATATAACCCAAAACACCTATGTCCAAAGTTGAACGGTTACGGAGATAATGGCCAGAGAAGTGTGAAACTTTGACAGGTGTTACACACTTGTTGATTACCAAATACATATTAAAATTAGCAGGAAGATGTGGTTTCTGTAATGTTAATAATGTACGTAACATCAAACTAACTTGTAAATGACATGAAGCCATTAAATTGAACTACAAAGAAACTCGCACGCCATATCATAGTTGTCCTTAGGGTTCCAAGCACTAGACATGACACATGACTCGCAAGCGCTGACGTAACATGGCTGACTGCGCATACTGGTATAAGCCGACTACATAACTGTATTAAACGTACATTCACGGAAAATCTCTTTTGGAATTTCGTTTCCATTATCTCATGTGGATTATTATGGGACCACATATGCACATTTCGTAAATTATTTACACCGTCCAGGGTAAAAGACGCCTCATCACTGAATAAAATGACGCTTAACAGTTCGGGATGAGCTTTTATCCAGTGGCACAAATCCATACGCTGTGCATGGTCGCCTGGTTCCAGATGTTGTACCCTTTGATCATGGTAAGGATACAACTCTTCAT
>NW_019725426.1:67185-83086 GCF_002891405.2 Cryptotermes secundus
CTCCTGGGACACTCTGTATATCTGTAACCGCAAACCGCCCTTCAGTGAAACTCTTACCACTTGAAAGGGTGGGGGATAGAGTTGCAAAAGATTACCGCCAGATGGCTCTCCCAGCGCATTTCCTAAATGCATCACTGCCTCAACATTGGATAGGGCGCATGGGGCCCCAAGACTTGGCATTACAGTTCTGGCCCCAAAGATCTCCAGACATTACACCGTGCGACTTTTTCTTGCTGGGATACGTCAAAGACCGTGTTTTTGTGCCACCTTAGCGACTAACTTGGATTACCTCAAAAACAGAATAACGGCAGCGGTGACTTCAGTGGAAGAAAACTCTTTGAGAGGCATTTGGGATGAATACAGCTATCGTCTGGACGTTGTCCGTGCAACAAGTGGAGGGCACATAGAGCATTTATAAAAAAAAGTTAACAAAACTTAATAATTTGTTAGACCGTTTGTGATCTTTCCTGTAATTGTAGCATGTTGCCGTCTGGAAATATAGGGCTCTGAAATTTGGTTCATCATTTTGAAACACGGTGTATAATGTGAACAAACTCCTAAAAATATGTTTAATATTACAGTATTTGTTCGGTTCGCTGATGGGCCGTTTCCTACTGGTGACGTTACGTATAGTGTGAATAGGCCTTTGTTAGGAAGGAACTTTTATGGAAGATTCAGCTTGAAAGAAAGTATTACTTGAAAATAATTTATTACTTCTTTACTGCGAGGGAGAGTTCTCTCGACATGACACGGAAAGGTTTTTGCGAAATGGTTTCCTGCTTTCTGAGACCACACCCAAACCGAAATGTTTCCGGAGGTGCCATGGTAACGCCGTTACATATTTGTACTCTATAGTGACAAGTACAGCCAAAACCAACATTACGGACATTCCGAAAGTTTTCACGACGAAATCTGTCACTGCCTTTTCTCTATGTACAGTGAAATCCTGGACCGCCTCTGTGGTCTAGCGGTCAGAGTTCCTGACTACAGATCCAGAGGTCCTGGGTTCGATTCCCGGCGCTACAAATTTTCTGAAAAGTGGGTTTGGAACGGGGTCCACTCAGCCACGTGAGGATAACTGAGGAGCTGTTTCAAGGAAATGGCGGCTCCGGTCTAGAAAACCGAGATTAACGGTCGTGGGGATCCGTTGCGCTGACCACGCATATTGCATATTGTTCTTGCATATTCCAACTTTCTGCAAAGTGGCAGGGCTGTTTGAGTCTGTGGAAGGGCTATTTGGTACGGCACTTTTAGCCCACTTTCCTTATTTTGAAAAAATAAAAGTAGCCCTAAGAGATCACCTTCCCGTCTTGTATGTGTCTGTTTGTGTATTCCCCCTATTATCTCTTGAATGCCTAGACCAGCCTTTATGAAAATTGGTATGTATGTCATGGTACCTGACATCTTCTCAACGGCGTAATTTATGATTCCTGCCATCAGTAATACCAGCTTTACACCCTCTCAAATTTCTGAAGCAAACCCCTATTAGTCCTTGAACGCCTGCACGTCTTCACGAAACTTGGATGTGTATAATACACCACATGAAGACATCTCAACGCCATACTTCATAAGTCCCATCGATCAGTATTACGAATATTACAGCCTTTCAGATTGTTGTGGTAATAAATGTGGTGTTAACTTAAATGCCTGAATCGATCTTTATTTAACTTGGTACGAGCTTCATAACTTGTACTCTTCGCGAAGTATAATTAGATTGATCGAGTCAGGGAAGATGAGGTAGGAAGGGCATGTAGCACGAATGGAGGATAAGAGGAATGCATATAGGATATTGCTGGGAAAGTCAGAAGGAAAGAGACCACTGGAAAGACCAAGGCGTAGGTGGGTGGACAATACTAAAATGGATCTTAGGGAGATAGACTGGGATGGTATGGATTGGATTGATCTGGCTCAGGATAGGGACTATTGGAGGGCTCTTGTGAACACAGTAATGTACCTTCGGGTTCCATAAAATGCTGGGAAATTCCTGAGTAGCTGCAGAATTGGCGGCTCCTCAAGAAGTGCTCAGCTCCGTGAGTAAATAAGTAAATCTGTAGTATACTTCCCCAGTGTCAGATTTCAGTGCCGACAAGTCAGGAAGATCCGGAGATGAAATATGCTGACGAACAGAAAAGCCTCCGTTGCAAGCGCTCACTTCCTGAACTTTGTATAGTGAAAGAATTTTTTAAGGTTATGTCAGACCTTAAACTAATTTTGTTGAGAGACGTCCGGAAAGTGATGACTCGAAGCATTTGTTTGCTGTATAAAATATGCTGTGTTTGAGGTCATGTAGGCAGAGGAAGAACTCGAGAAGTTAGTTGTTATAATGTGTCAATGCATACAACACTGAACTATGCACCATCACTTATCCTGAAGTGACGAAATTTCAACCTGTCATAAAATGTGGGATGAGTAGGGCTAAAGAGGGGAATATGGACTGGAGCTTGGCTGGCTTTTGTCATAGCCAGCTTTGTTCGCTCTGTGGCGAACAAAGGATTATAATTGGGTGTTGACCTTTTCACAAATGCAGTAAAAGCTAATGTCCCTAGACAGCAGCGTTTGGCATTTCGTGGATGTTGGATGGAATGCTACATCAGGATATTAAACCTTGGAATATGTCGATACCCATTCCCTTTTATTTATAGTTTATTTAAAGACTCTATAGGCGACTGAGGACCGCCTCTGTGGTCTAGTGGTCAGAGTTCCTGTCTACAGATCCGGAGGTCCCGGGTTCGATCTCCGGCGCTGCCAGATTTTCTGAGAAGTAGTGGGTCTGGAACGGGGTCCACTGAGCCTCGTGATGATAATTGAGGGGCTGTTTCAAGGAAATAGCCGCTCCGGTCTAGGAAACCGAGATTAACGGCCGTGGGGATCCGTTGCGCTGACCACGTGACACGCTCTATCCGCAATAGTTGGCACTAACTTCGCCGACAAGCGGCTGTCGCTCGATCGGTAAAGTTCACTTGCGGACTACAGGCCACGGAGAGTATCGGCAGCTGAGACCATAGACCATCTAATGATTCGGCGATAGTGAATAAGGAATTGTAAAGGATGTGGACGAGAACAGTTGTGGCGTGCTTGACGTTATGATTGTTGCATTTTCCTGGAGAGACAGTAAAATACGAAAAGCCGCAGTCAGGATAGTCGGTGCCCCGGATCAGATGACACCTCCAAAATGCAATTTATTCGCACGTTTCGATATTGGTGACTCGCGGTCTTAGGCTACCAAACGTAGGAATCACAGGTCAGAATCCAATTTGGGCATATTCACAATGTAAGTATGAGTTCTTTGTTTGAGAAAAGACTGTCGGATGTCCTCTGGTAATAGAACACGAACGTCCATGATTCCAGCTCGCGGCAATGGGAGAAGACGAGGCTCGCGGACAACAGGGTTGGTAAATGTGTGTTTATCTTTCTTAGGATTCTGAGGAACTTGGCTGACCACGCAACGAGTTCGCCTGTTTCGGTTGGGGCACCGCCTCTCGTAATTAGGATACTCCGCCCTGCAAATTCCAGTAGAGTATGTAGTGTCACCGCCTCTGTGCTCTAGTGGTCAGCGTTTCTGGATACAGATCCAGAGGTTCGGGTTCGATTCCCGGCGCTACCTTTTTTTTTCGGAGAAGTATTGTGTCTGGAACGGGGCCCACTCAGACTCATGATGATAATTGAGGAGCTTTTTCAAAGAGATAGCGGCTCCAGTCTAGAAAACCGAAATTAACGGACGTGGGGATTCGTTGCGCTGACCACGCGACACTCTCTATCCGCAGAAGTTGGCACTAAACTTCGACGAAAAGCGGCGGTCGCTCGGTCGGTATGGTTCGCTTGCGGACTGACATCACGGAGTTTGTTTTTGTTTCTTTATATACACGGTGTGTCCAGGATCCGTTAGGACTCTTTTTTTTTTAATTTGGCCTGCAATACTATCTGTTAGCGAGTTGTGGCGTTAAGATTCTTCAAGTTTCAGCTGTGTCTATAATTTCAAAGCGCAAGCATCGCTGCATCGTGTGTTCTGAACGTGAATGTAACAGTACTGTTCTGACGCTCGTCGGAAAATGGCGGTTGAACAGAGAGCCTACATCAAATTTTGTTTGAAGTTAGGCAAAACAGCCGGAGAAACGTAAGAAATGATGAAAAGTGTGTAGGGTAGTGATTCCTTGAGATGCTCATACATCTTTCAATGATATGCTATATTTCGTGACGGCAGGGAGGACATTGAAGATGCTCCACGTGACTCAAAGCGGAGAACAAGTCGCATTGAAGAAAATGTGAAAAAAGTGACGGAAATCCTTGCATCAGAGAGATGTGTTTCTGCAAGACTCATCGAGGATCTTCTGGGAATACCGAAAAATACTGTGCATCAAATTTTGACCGAGGATTTGGGCAAACGGAAGGACTGTGCGCGGTTTGTACCGCACGCGCAGTCAGGCGATGAAAAACATGCCAGCGTGGAGCACTGCAAAGACATGTTACGGTCGGCCCAAAGTGATACAAAATTAACAAAATCGATTGTTACTGGTGAAGAGACATGGTGTTTTCAATATGAGCCTCTCGCAAAGCGGCAGAATGCAGCGTGGTTGAGCCCAAAGAAGCCGAAACCAAAGAAAGTGCGCATGCAAAAGAGTCGAGTAAAGACACTGCTAACCGTTTTCTTCGATTCCAAAGGAATCATTCACAAGGAATTTCTGCCAGAAGGTCAGACAGTGAATTCTGATTATTATCTCGGAGTCCGTAATCGTTTGTGGGCGAGAATTCTTCGAATTCGACCTGAATATCGAGAGCAAGGTTCTTGGTCGTTCCTCCACGACAATGCCCCACCCCACAAATCGAAGATCGTGCGCGATTTTTTGGTCAGAAAAGGGATCACAGTCCTTGATCATTCTCCGTATTCGCCAGATTTTGCTCCAGCAGATTTCTGATTGTTCCAAAAAGTTGAGTTGGCGATGAAAGGAGACCGTCACGACACCATCCAGGACACCCAAAAGGAATGTACCGCAGTTTTAAATGCGATTCCACAAAAGGAGTACAGTGACTGTTTTCGAAGACTTTTCAATCGATTCCAGCTATGTATTGATTCAGAAGGAGACTATTTTGAATAAAAAGAGTGAAATTTTGAAAATAATTCACGTCTTATATTTTAATGAATACAGTCCTAACTGAACCTGTACACACTGTGTATGTCAGATTCAAAGTTTTCACATCAAATAAATCTGCTAAAATCTTCTCTTTCGGTCAGCCATGTCAGTGTTGAGTTAAAATCCAACGTTTGAGAGTTCTCCTCAGTCTTCATTATCAGGACCATTTTTCAGAGGTTTCCTGTCTCCATCGTTAGGATCGACGATGGAGACGGGGGAGATCTCTGAAATATTGGGGTTTAACTCGACAGTGACATAGCTACTCGCCCGAGAAGATTTTAGCATACATGTCTTACATTGTACAGTACAAGTAATAACAGTCTACTGAGCTGATTATTACCAAGACGTCGAAACAAGTTAGTTGGCAGGTGGTAGCGTAGTTGCTTTAGGCACTATGCTACAAGCCGGAAGGTCGCGGGTTCAATTTACCTAATCTTTCCAGCCGCAAAATGGCCCTGATCTGGACTCAGCCTCTGACAGAAATGAGTACCAGGAATTTTCCTGGGGGGTAAAGGGCGGTGGGCGCTTAAGGCTGACAACCTTACCGCCATCTGTGAGTCGATTGTCTAGAAGATGTGGGACCCACAACCTCTCACAACCCTACGGGCCTCCACGGCCTGTTAGAAGGATAACTTTACCTTTCACCTTTATAACTGTCAAGACTTAGTAACGCCTTAATGTGATGTTAAAATCAAAGGGATGTCATCTACATCCGTCATTTCAGTCCGCAAGCGAACTATACCGACCGAGTGACCGCCGCCTGTCGGCGAAGTTTAGTGCCAACTTTTTCGGATAGAGGGTGTTGCATGGTCAGCGCAACGAATCCCCACGGCGGTTAATTTCGGTTTTCTAGACCGGAGCCGCTATTTGCTTGAAATAGCTCCTCAATTATCATCACGAGGCTGAGTGGACCTCGCTCCAGACCCACTACTTCTCCGAAAAAATCTGGTAGCGCCGGGAATTGAACCCGGGATTCTGGATCTGTAGCCAGAAACGATGACCACTGGACGACAGAGGCGGTCGATGTCATCTACCACGTATACTAAACATTCGCAATTGTAATGTATGCACGAGTACATACAGAATATTTTCCCTTTTCGGACATATCCGTCTTTGAAAAGTATGGGACTTGTAACGAAGCTTCTCTCTTTCTTGAGGGACCTGCCTCAATTAAATGGGGTAGTTTGTAAAGGGGAACTTGTTTGCGCTTCAGACTTTGTAATTATTGCATTTTCCAGCAGTTATCCTTATTATAGACATGGCCATTGTCAACAGAATTTGCAGTGGATTTGGTCGAGGTCTGTAGCTGAGATAAGGTTTGTGTGGCGTGTAGAGTTGGTACATGGCCTAATTACAGTGCATCACCCTCCTACCTCCCACAGTGTTATGCAACCATTGCTACGCTACTGCTTCCCATCTCGCGTGCAACACGGAACCCTGGTGTCAAAACATGGCCTGTATTTAATTCAATTAAACGTTGCAGTAGGGAGAGAGGGAACAAAGTAGTCACTAAAAGGAAACAAAACTTAAAGAAGTTGTCAGTTCTAAAATATAACCACATTTTCTTCCAGCTGTAGTGAAAATAAACGATAGCCCAGTCTGTATAGCGACATGGTTACAGGCTAGACGACAGAGGAGTCGGCGTTCGATTCGCAGTGGGGATGAGAGATTTTTCCCTTCCCCATAACATTCAGAGCTGCTCTAGGGCCCACCAAGCTTCCTGTGCAATGAAGCGAACTATACCGACCGAGCAACCGCCGGTTGTTGGCGAAGTTAGTGCCAACTTTAGCTAATAAAGGGTGTCGCGTGGTCCGCGCAACGGATCCCCACGGCCGTTAATTTCGGTTTTATAAACAGGGGCCGCTATTTCCTTGAAATAGCTCTTCAGTTATCCTCACGAGGTTGAGTGGACCCTGTTCCAGACCCACTACTCAAAATCTGGTAGCGCCGGGAATCGAACTCGGACCTCTGGATCTGTAGCCAGGAAGTCTGACCACTAGACCAAAAAGGAAGTTAATTGTTAAATAGAAATGCAATAAAATACAAAGTCTTCCCCGAACAAGTCTTGATACGTAACTGTAAACATCGGCGTCCGAGGAAGTTAAAGGGAAGGTTTTTGGGATCAACAGTAGGACTGACTCCTTGGGTCACTGTCCTTGAGATACTGCGAGTCTCTCAACTATTCAAGAATTTCCTAATATTTTATGGAACCCGAAGTGTCATTTCCATGTTCACTGGTCTTTTGTCCTGAGCCAGATGAATCCAATCCATACTATCCAACCCTGTTTCTCTACATCTCTACATCTAGGTCTTTCTGGGTGAGCCGGCATAACGTTTGGTTGCTGGCTGGACGAACGAGGGATCGGAGTTCGAGTCCCGGCGGCGGCAAGAATTTTCTCTTCTCCAAGTCGTCCAGACTGGCTTTGGGGCCCACCCAGCCTCCTAGGCAATAGGTACAGGGGGCTCTTTCCCCGAGGGTAAAGTGGCAGGGGCGTGATGCTGACCACCCACCTCCAACTAGTGCCGAGGTCAAGAAAATGTGGATCTATACATCCACTCCCCCATACGCCTTCATGGGGTAGTGCTTAATTAAATAAGCACGGAGACAACTTTACCTTAATGTAGGTCTTCTTAGTGGTCTCTTTCCCACTAAAACCCCCATTCCTCTTCTCCAATAAAATTTCAAGTGGGGAGATACGAGAGCAACTAGAAATGAAGAGTATTTAGGACAACAGTATCGCAGAAATTTGCATTGACGCGTGGAAAGAATGACCCATGAGTACAGTGGCAAGCGTATATACAGCTCTGTGCGAAGACTCAAGTAGGCCATAGGCCGCGCCATAGCTCAAGCGGTTAGTCGCTGGCTTCCCACCGCGGCGGCTCGGGTTCGATCCCGGGTCTGGTGAAGTGTGATTTGTGGTGGACAAAGTGGCGCTGGGGCGGGTTTTCTCCGAGTACTTCGATTTCTCCTGCCAATCTTCATTCCACCAGATTCTCCATCATAATCACCCCGGGCAGGCTACAGCAAGCCAATCAGTGTCCGCCGTGCCGAGGGTCCCAGTTGTACTCCACCCCCCCACTAAGCGAATTAAAGAAAAAGTAGGCCATCCTAGATCACGATGGAACAATCAATGTACTTGTCCTTGTAACGGCAATTTATAGCCAGTCTTAAATAAGAAACGGCATAAGAACTGTTTATTTTTATTCTAATTTATATATTTTTATCTACTTCTTTTCAAATGAATATGCTCTTCAACATTCATTTACAAAATAAACATAAGCTTAGGTACCTAACTACTGCTAATTACCTCGTTTCATACGGGAAAGAAACATGTTTCGACCCAACGAAAGGCTCAACATATGAACCGGTCTTTGGAACGTAACCCGCTCGTAAGTTGGGGATGAAATGTACGTGAATTCTTGTTGCTTTTGCTCTTTTGTCGTCCCTGTACATCACTGCAGTAACAGTAGTATCGTTGGAACCGGCGCCGAGGCGCTGCGCGTCTCCACACCGAACGGACGCGGAAAGAAGAGTCTCGCTGTTGTCAGATATTTTCTGCTGCATCTCGCCGTTCTTGCATCCTGGTCGTGCAGACTGGCGCTGGTGAACCCATAGTAGACATAGATACAGCTCATAATCCCGCATTTAACTCATAAAATGTCTGTCTTACGTACATAATTGAGTGCGAAACTGTCACGAAGAAATACAGTTTCACATTACGTGGTTATATACGAAATAGGTTTTAAAGACAGATGCGATAGCTCCTAGTTAAGAGCGTGTGCTGTTTTAATTTATCTTTATTTATTCCGTGTGGACTCATGCGCTGCGAAGTGACCTTACTGTCAAGAAATTGTTGGTAAAGCAATGCTTTTGTTGCAGTGCCCCGCCATTATTTATATTTGGCATGTTTGTGTGCGAATTTGGCTTTAGTAGTGTACGCAGAAGGCAGGGTGTGTGCCAGAACACATACGTTATATAAATGGATCGCTTGTAGAAACACTGAGATGTTCATATTTTATAGCGTGCAGTTTTTTGTTTTTTTCATATATTTAAAGTTTGTTGTACGTTTGGTACATATGGTTAGTTTTGATTTCATGTGCTTCTGGGTCACACATTTTTGCTGTGAGAGGGTATGGAGATATTGCTTTCATCATTTTAAAATTTATGGATTCAGCATTATGCTCGCTTATTGCTGTTGCTGCTCTTTGATTTTTCTTATATGATGGCTTGTATTTTTTTTTGTAAGGTTTCATATATTATATATATATATATATGCTGTATAGTTCATTACTCTTTCTGTTACAACAGAATAGGTGATCCATTGTTACGTGCATGAAGTTTTTTTATCTTTTATCAATTAAACAGAAGGGAGAAATAACGGAATTGTCATGCTCTTCATCGGAAGACTATTACAGCCCCTTCTTTGTTGATCACGGTACTGTGTGAATGTAATTATATATATTTATTAACATGTTTATCTAGGCCGCTGCATAGTTCAAGCGGTTAGTCCCTGGTTTCCCACCGCGACGGCCCGGGTTCAATCCCGGGTCTGGTCAAGTGGGATTTGTGGTGGACAAAGTGGCGGTGGGGCGGGTTTTCTCCGAGTACTTCTGTTTCCTCTGCCAATCTTAATTCCATCTAATTCTCCATCATCATAATCACCCAGGGCAGGCTACAATAAGCCAATTAGTGGTCGCCGTGCCGAGTGGACCCAGTCGGACTCCACCCCCCACTAAGCGAATTAAAAAAAATCTTGTTTTTCTTATTGATAGCATAGTCGATATAGCGACTGGCTACGGCTTGGATGGCCGAGGGGTTTGAATTCGAGTCCCGGTAGGGTCAAGAATTTCCTTTTCTCCACGTCGTCGAGACTGACTCTGGGGTCCACCCAATTTCCTATCCAGTGGGTACGGGGGTCTTTTCTCCGAGGGAAAAGCGGTTGGGGCGTGAAGCTGACCACTCATCTCCAACTAGTGCGTAGGTCAAGAAAATATGGATCTATACATCCACTCCCCCATACGCCTTTATGGCGTAGTGCTTAAATAGTTTATCTTACTACAGCTCTGCTAAAATTTGCCTTGGTTACTCTCGCATGGAGTAGCATTTTGTTCAGGAAGTACTGAAAGTTTGCAATTTAACTTCAGTCATTTGACTCAAAGATAACGGGTTTTGTTTATTTAACGACCCTATCTGTAGCTCAAACAGTATAGCGTCGGATGGTAGCATAAGTGAGTAATGAATCGTAATTGATGTGCAGGGAAGCGGTTATGGCCTAATATGAGGCACTACCGCAATAATTTCGTGGAATTACTAAGGAAAACCTCAATAGACTTGTCAGGATAGCCGGTACCTGCCTATATTCGAACCGGCTATCTCCGAAATAGAAAACACCTCGGTAAAGGCTGTTGTTTATTTAAGGAATAAACAACGAGTTGTGCTAAGAATTATAAAGCTTTCATATTACACAGACTTTCAGTGCCCCATCTCTGCAGTTACTGTTATATTCACGTAGGTTTATAATCTCACACAAAGTTCAGTTTAACTCATGGGTTGTTGTGCTGGACTCCTACGTATTTGATCATAGGATGGACATATTTAGGGGTGCTTTGTATTTCGGGGGGAGTCGGGGTAGCTCAGTCGATATAGACGGGCTACAATCTCGACGACCGGGGTACGATTCCTGTCAGGGGCAAGAGATTTTTCTCTACTCCTCAGCGTCTAGACTGGCTCTTGGGCCCACCCAGTCTCCTATCCAAAGGGCACCGGGGCCCCTTGCCCCTGGAGTATAGCGGCCGGGTCGTGAAGCTGGCAAAGAATGGTTCAACTGTACCTCCAATCCCTGATGCTTCTTGATGGCGTCGTGTTTAATCAATTAAGCACAGGGACAACTTCACCGTCTCCTTTTACTGTAATATAGTTTTTGTTATATAACTCCACGGAGATTCTTTCTTGAGAAACTGCTTAGTCGCAGAGATGGTCAAATTCTATGATTTATGGACCTCAAAGCTCAGTACTCCGTTCTCTAGAGCCGCCACTGGATCATACTCTGAACGAAACGAATCCAGTTCACATTCTCGTGCATTAGTTTTCGTGTTGTTTAACTTAACATTAAGTCTTTCTTTCACTTTCGCAACAGCTAAATAACGTTCGGACAACGGATTAGGCTCGTATGTGATGAGCTTGATGTTGAGTCTCTCTATGAGAATATAAATTACGCTCATATGTGAGTATAGCTATATTTGGATATGTTACACTCTTTAACATTTTTTACTGAAGTGGCAGAATTTACTATTTACTTAACTCGGGTTAACATTACTGATCGAACATGGGCTCTTATTTTCAGTTGTCTGCCAGAAATTGGCCTCCCTCCTTACTTTTGCATTAAATCCACTTTTAGTAAGTCAGTAAGATCTAATATAGGTTCTGCCGGAAAATGTTACAGCAGCCGACGGAAAGTTTCGTGATTTTTTTTCTTCCTTTATGGTTTGCATCCTGCTGTGTGCCAGTTCAAGAAGAGATATAATTTGGGACAGTCGCACAACAAATGATCAAAGGTCGAAACATGTAGAATTACCACCAACAACGAATAAAAACAAACGTTGACACAGTAGTGTCTGTTTTGTTTCTTTTTGATTATTTGTTGTGCGACTGTCCCAAATTATATCTTTTTCTTTTCTCGACTGTATGCAAACGTTCGATAACTTGTAATTGCAGAGAGGCTGTAAATTTGTATGTGTTTCTGCTGACGTCATACGTCATGGGGTGCTGCGTAAAATATTGTGCTAATTTAAAGGGTGGCAGTATCAAAGTTTTAGAACCCTTTGCCTCTGGTACGTACGTTCTAGTTCCTCACAAAACTTCCCTTCAGTCATATACATATATCTCTCGCTGAAATAGCACATTCAGGACGATAATACAGGGTGGGGCACAGAAATTTCCTTTTTTTTTTAAGGCAAATAAAAAAATTATTGCTGATAGACAAAATTTATGTTAAGCTAATGAAACAACATACTTTAAAGTTTTAAATCATGTAGTTTTAAACAAAATATCTTGAAGGTGGTGGCCACCGTTCTCTATGCACTGATGCAACCGTTTTCTGAAGTTCCCCTCTGCACGTTCCAACATGTACACCGGAATTTGGGCTACTTCCTGCCGAATAACATTCTTCAGCTGAAGCAGGTTTGTGGCGCGATGTTTAAAAACCTCTGCCTTGAGGTATCCCCATGAAAAAGATCACAGGACGTTAGATCAGGTGAGTGCGCTGCCCACAGGATGTCACATCGAAGCGAGATGAGCCGTCCGGGGAACTTTGCCCTCAAAACTGTCATCGAAGCTCGGGCTGTGTGGGCCGTGGCACCATCCTGTTGGAACCAGACATTTCCTGGATGCATTTCTTCAAGAGCTGGCTCGAGAAAGTTTTTAATCATGTCCACATACCGCTGTGAATTGACAGAAACTGCATGATTGTCTTCTTCAAAAAAATAAGGGCCAATAACTCCAACTCTCGACAACGCACACCATACTGTCACCTTATCACTGTGAAGTGGCCTCTCATGGAGCTCTCTGGGATTGTTACCACTCCAATAGTGCATATTCTGCTTGTTGACATATCCGGATAGGTGAAAATATGCCTCATCACTAAAGAAAACAAGTGCGTAGGGGGTAAAGTGTCCAAGATCACTGGCAGTTTTGACACTAAAAAGTCGATCACAACCTCTTTGAAGTTGGACATGCCTGGACTAGATCATCTGGCTCGGGATAAGGTCTGTTAGTAAGCTCTTTTGAACACAGTAATTCATTTTGGATTTTGTGATAGAATTCCACTTTTTGACCAGCTGAGCGACTATCAGCTTCTCAAAGAGGGCTGTGTTCCATGAAGTAAATTATGCTTATCAAGACCCGTTCCTCAAGAGAAACGTGTAAAGGCTGTCGGAGGTGGCTCGTGTACATTGCTGCGAAAAGCTCATAAGGAAATCAGTTCCCAGATGATTTTGTCTTGTGAGTTCTAGTTAACGTGTAACACTGAAGCTGTGTTTGGAACCTGAGGTTGCGGGTGACAGCCTAGTAAAAAACAAATAAACAGAAGACAAAATTCTCTAAGACTCGAGCTTTTGCCGAACGTATTGTCTCAATTAATTCGGGCAATGTCCCAAAATTTGCAAACCGATAAAAATGCGATCCCCTAGCCTCAGAAATTACAGTTGTTAAGGAAGAATGAGAGGAGGCAAGCGTGGCGAGACTCCACTCTCTCCACGTCTTCCATTTGACCTCTAACCTCGTTTAAGCGATTTTTAAAAACTTTCAATGACTGGCATCAGTACGATAAATAACTAATATTTTAAATGTGAATTCATTATTTGTTGGTGTATGTATTTAGTAAAGAGCACTTTCTGTATTTTTTCAACTTTTATGATATGCATCATACAGAAAGGTATGTAATGGCTCAGTCTACACAACAGTAGTTCTGACAAAGATAAATTAGGCACTACTGTCTCAATATTTGTTTATTAGCTGTTGGTGACAACGCTACATGTTTCGAACCTTTTCTTGGATCATCTTCAGGTGTACAAGAATACTGGCATTAGTTACTGAATTGCGTCATTAATCAATATGAAGTCACTGTAGTTGTATGAACTTTTATGCTAACAAATGCACTTTAATTTAAATGTATGAGTTCACGTATAGTTGAAACTTGCCGTTAAAATTTGACATTAAAAAGATAAAAATTAAAATTAATATTAGAATTAATATATCGATTAAAAGTATTTATAACTCATAAGTCTTATTTAAGACTTTGTGACCGCTTTATCCACTGTGGTGGTGATACTTGTGATGTAGGGTATCAGCGTGCTGGGATCTTTCGTCAGAATTTGGGTCGTGTTTTTTTTTTTTTTTTTTTTTTTTTTTTTTTTTTTTTTTTTTTTTTTTTTTTTTTTTTTTTTTTTTTTTTTTTTTTTTTTTTTTTTTTTTTTTTTTTTTTTTTTTTTTTTTTTTTTTTTTTTTTTTTTTTTTTTTTTTTTTTTTTTTTTTTTTTTTTTTTTTTTTTTTTTTTTTTTTTTTTTTTTTTTTTTTTTTTTTTTTTTTTTTTTTTTTTTTTTTTTTTTTTTTTTTTTTTTTTTTTTTTTTTTTTTTTTTTTTTTTTTATTGCTAGTGGGGTGGAACTAAAAGCGTTACCGCCATCTTTGAGCCGATTGTCTAGATAATGTGGGACCTTCAACGTCTCACAACCCTTTGGGCCTTCACGGCCTGGTACAGGAATAGTTTTACTTTTTGTTATCATATGAAGACCACTCTCGTTACACTGGGTATCACTCTCAGGTTGTTTGTACGTGGAGTGAATTGGATATTCAGATTTGATGTTGTGTATGTATACTACCCCGTGGTGGTGCTATTGCTATGCTGTAGCGACTGTCTGAACAATATCAGAAACTTTCATTTTTAAATATCCAGTAGATGTCTCCGGTTTGTCATTGAGGAACATCCGTTCAGGAACGTACCCTCCTGAACACAGGAGACAAAGAGAAGGAAAAGTCATACAATTTGTGTATTTCCATTCTACTCGTCATTCTATAGGAACAAATAATATACTGCACAAAGCGTGGTATTCCATAATTCAAAAGTAACTTTTGAAGTTGGCTTTTGTAGTACAAATTGTAAGAAAGTAACTTTGTCAAATTCTTGAATAGGAGTCACATTTTACTTTTATTAAAGGCAAATCGTTTTCCCTATGCTGCTTAATTAATTAAGCACTATGCCATGAAGATATACTTAATCTGACAATTAAGTTCGCGAACTAATCGCGGTGAACGTGCCACATACATTGCTGAATATCACCTTGGCCGCCTTCAAAGTACTCCCGTTGGGAAGCTATGCACTGATACCAGGCGCCTAGTCTACCGTTCAGAACAATTTTGGAACTAGGGGGCACGCGGTAGCGTAGTTGGTTGAGGCCCTATGCTTCAAGCCTGAATGTCGCGGGTTCGAGTCTCGACGAGGTGGATTTTTTTTTCCAATTTACCTAATCCTTCCAGCCGCACTATGTCCCTGGGATAGACTCAGCCTCTAACAGAAATGAATACCAGGAAACTTCCTGGGGGGCTTAAGGGCAGCCAGAGCACAAGGCTGCCAGTCTTACTACCATCTGTGAGTCGAATGTCTAGGAAATGTGAGGACCTGGATGTCTCACAATCCTGTGGGCCTTCATGGCCTGCTACAGGGATACCTTTACCTTTACCTAGAAGCGCTTTTGAGATTTTGAATTGCAAGAATTTCATTATTTGAATCTTTCGAGGTCTCGGCTTTTCGAAGTGTTTTCATGTTGAAGCCGAGATATTAAATTTGTCTGGACATAAAATTGCTGCTCTTTTTGTAGTTTTTGCGTAATTAATACAGTGGAACCGATGACGCTTCAGATCAGCTTCCTGTCTTGTGTGACGCTATATAGTGTATACGGTCTCCTACGGGTTAAATAACTGAAGACTATCTGATCGATAACACAAGAACGCGACCAGTGGTAAAAGAACAAAACGCATGCAAGATGTATTCAGGATTCAAAACGTGGTTGTGTTATAAAAGATTCGTAAGTAAAAACACAATAGCATTGGTTTCAGCTATACAATATTATGTTTTTTAAGATTCTCTATGCTACAAGCCGGAAGGTCGCTGGTTCGAATCCCGATGAGGTCGTTGGGTTTTCAGTTTACGTAATCCTGCCGGCCCCACTATGGCCCTGTGATCCACTCAGCCTCTAACGGAAATGAGCACCAGGAAT
>NW_019725426.1:83101-125230 GCF_002891405.2 Cryptotermes secundus
GTAAAGATCGGCCGGCCCATAAGGCTGACAACCTCATCACCATCTGTGAGCCGTTTGTCTAGAGAAAATGTGGAAGCCTCAGCGTCTCACAACCCTATGGGCCTCCACGGCCAGTTACAAGGGCAGCTTTACCTTACGATTTTTATTAAATTAAGCTGGAAAATCTTAACGGGACGGTAAAATTGTCCCTGTGCTTAAGGCATATGGGGGAGTGGATGCACAGATCCACATTTTCTTGACCTCGGCACTACCTGGAAATGAGTGGTTAGCTTCACTCCCCGGCCGCTTTACTCTTGGTACCCATTGGATAGGAGGTTCGGTGGACCCCGGAGCCGCTCTGGACTTCTTGGAGAAGAGAAAATTCTTGTTCCAACCGGGACTCGAACTCCGAACCCTTGGTCGTCCAGCCCTTAGGCAGTCGCTATACCGGCTATCTTGGTGTAAATGGGAGGATAACATAAAAGTGGATCTTAAAGAAATAAGGTGTAAGGATGTAGGCTGTACTTATATGTTTGAGAATATGAACCAGTGAAGGACTGCTATGGACGCAGAATGAACCTGGAGGCGGCAAGTTTCTTGATTTGCCGAACGACTATTAGCCTTTCAAGAGAGACTATCATCATAATCAGGCCGCGCCATTGCTCAAGCGGTTAGTCGCTGCCTTCCCACCGAGGCGGCCCGGGTTCAAACCCGAGTCTGGTCAAGTGGGATTTGTGGTGGACAAAGTGGCGCTGGGGTAGGTTTTCTCCGAGTACTTCGGTTTCCCCTGCCAATCTTTACTCCACCAAATTCTCCATCATCATAATCACCCGGGGCAGGCTACAGTACTCCAATCAGTGGCCGCCGTGCCGAGTGGACCCAACTGGACTCCATCCCCCACTGTGTGGAATCATAGTTACTTCATGGTTGGGCTAATCGCCTCTTCTGGCCTCTAATATCGTTAGTCTCCTTCCACCTTCTTCTTGGTCTTCTTATGGCTCGTCTACCAGACGGACACACACTGTAGACTTGAAGTGGAAGAGAGTCTTTTCCTAGTTGATTAAGTTAGGCAGAGAAAAGAGTCAGGAAGTCCTTTCATCTGCCTCTCGTTTGTAATACGGCCGATGATAATGGAGATGTTCTCGCAAATAAGACCTGTGCATAATATAGTGTGAGTTGTAATGTTACAGTTTGGAAATCTGCTTTCTACTAACTCCGTGCAGACCCCGCTAGTAGGCCACACTGTATGCATAAAGCCAAAGGCAAAGGTGACAGACACACGTTTGGTAGAAATGAAATAAAACCCGGAAGTTAATAATCCTATTATTGTCCGAAAGCCTTGTTGTGTTATTTTGTAACAATTTTCAATTAGAAATCTGTGTATTGAGAGAGACTTTGAACTGGAGAATATTTGTATTAACACTGCACATCGCTTCCGTTTTTGTTCATTTTTTGATCGTTTCTCTCCCATTCCGTTTTGAGAATCGGTAATTCCTTCACCCCTTCTGTCTCTCTTTCATGTACCTAAGACAATAATAAGGCTGGTCATTAATTACACGTAGGCTTGTAATATACTACAAGATACAGAATAAATGACCCTATGATTTCTTTTCTTTAACTGAATTAATTGACTAGGAGTCGTCTGTCTTCACAGGCCAATAGTCGTTCAGCTAGTGAAGAAATTTCTCGCCTTCGGGTTCACAAGAGCCCTCCAGTGATACCTATTCTAAGCAATTCGAATCCAGGCCACATCCCCATATCGTACACCACAAAATCAACAATATAGACAAAATATAGAGAAAACACGGATATGCCAGTCAGATTAGGGCATTATTTGGCTGTGTGACTGCGGAAACATTTATAACAATAGACATGTTTGTCAAGTTTTCCTATAAGGCGGTTAGCGATCTCTGGTCGTTGGTGTCATCAGTTATGAAATCCGGCGTCTATTATATCGTCGAAAACGGTCGTTCAACTAAACTGTCAATACATCTGAACAGATTTTCAAGTATAGATTGAGTAATTAAATTGTGTAAATGTCATATGGTACGTGCATAAACACATCTTCGTTCCATATGCGAAGCCTGCGACAACGTCCATACTTATATGTAATCGGTCCCTCAGCAGCGCACCCATGCTATCTGCCCTGCGTTGCATCTTTCATCTGTTCTTGTCTGATGCACTGATCTCGAAGCTACATGTGAGAAAAAGTGGTTGGATAGCTTAGCTGCAGCGTCAGTATAACCGTGATTCTCATTTCCTTTAGGGTGTTTTAAAAATGATTATTGTTATGCATAACGAAGGGGGCACGCGGTAGCGTACTTGGTTGAGGCACTATGCTACAAGTCGGAAGGTCGCTGGATAGAATCCCGATGAGGTGGGTTTTTTTCAATTTACCTAATCCTTCCAGCCGTACTATGGCCATGAGGTCGACTCAGCATCTAACAGAAATGAGTACGAGGAATATTCTTGGGGGTAAAGGGAGGCCGGTGCCGGTCACGGTAGCCGAGCGGTCTAAGGCATGCACTGTCTTCGCTCGCTCGGAAGCCGGGATCGTGGGTTCGAATCCCACTCAGGGCATGGATGTGTGTGTGCGTTTTTCTGTGTTTATCTACAGGTAGAGGCCTTGCGACGAGCTGATCACTCGCCCAAGGAGTCCTACCGTCTGTGTAAGATCTAGAAAAACCGAAGTGAACGGAGAAGTTCATGGAGGTAGGCCTAGGCCCACTGGGGCTGTAGTGCCAAGGAAAAAAAAAAGGAGGCCGGTGCGTAAGGCTGACAACTTTACCGCCATCTATGAGCCGATTGTCTAGAAAATGTGAGAACCTCAACATCTCACAATCACATTGGCCTCCACGGGCTGTTACAGGGATACCTTTACTTTCTTGTACTTTACTTACTTATAATGAACGTTAATAGTGGTTTGTTGAGACTTGCGGGCGATGACGTGTTGTGATGAGCTCTAGGTGTCAGCAGTGTGCCTGTTCAGGGCCAGTTGACAGCTTAGTGGCAGACGTAAGTGGAATATCTTCCAGGACATTTAAGCGCTAGCCCTTCTTCTCTGTCCAAGATGTTGTATGGTACCACGTGCAAGCCGAAGTGGTAGGTGGACGGAGCAGTCTTGTCGTCCCATACAAACAAATTTAGATCTCTTGCGAGTATGTCCGAAAATTACGTGGATCGCCGGTAGTTGTGTGTTTTACCGGATTGCCAGGAAATTGCATGTGACGAACAGGATGTGGAGTGGAGCGAAGTCCAATCGAAGTTAGAAAAACTCAAAGTCCAGTCTGGTAGATAGGATAGATTTATTAAGTGAGTCGAACAGACGACTTACACCACTGGCTGCTGACTGTTGACTGTCCTCAGGAAGGAGTTTAAAATATGCATTGGCTCAAAGGAATGTGTTGTGTATTCCCACTCCTTTGACCCAGTCATAAGCATAAAAACTAATAACCTCTATCTCCCTCTCAATTACTGAGTACTGCTCACTAACACTTTGTTTATACTGTCGAAGGGCTGTCAGGTTTATAGCTGTGCGTGATTTTACTCTGCGGCCATACCCAGCTAATAAAATACTCTGTGGCATTTTTAAGGGTTCCTGGTTATCGCTCGGTCTTGACAGCTTAAAATAACAGGAGGGCTTGGTGCTTGGTCCCTATGACACCCTAAAATAACAGAGGGCTCTGTGCCTTATGACAAAGAGACTGCTTCAGATTTAGGCTCTATTAAATGCAACTAGTCTGTACGCAACAGCTCGCTTGCTTGGCTTATGCATCGAAACCATGGACTTGAACGGAACCGAATCACAAAATTTTGCCGAAGTTGAACTGAGCGACGTCTGAACCCTGATCCTGAAGCAGTAATTGCTTAACAGCCGATTCCCATTGGTTCGCAATTGCTCCGAAGTACATTTTTGGTAAATTGATGTGCTTTTGAAATTAGATGCAGTACGAAACGTACTTCCGTTCCGTTCTGTATTGAGGGGGTGGGTTTCCCCATGCACTTAGACCGGTTTCAAAGCTCACTTAATACGAGTATAACATTCTTGACATAAATAGAAACCGTTCTTAATCGGAGATTGAGTCAAAACGCCATGTAGTCCGTTGAAACTCGACCGACGCTTCGGAGGGACATTTAGCTTCCATGGTACGGGTCGAAGAATGAGCCAAGTAAGAACCAGAATGAAGTAGGCAGCAAGTGGAACCGACCACACGACATTATGCCCTAGAAAACAAGTGTTTGTATTGGTATTTGCCAGGCTGTATATAGAAGAAGTAGAATGGTGGCTTACTGTCTGCATCATGAATGCGGAGTGCGTGATAAGTGGTGTTGGACTGGAAATGTTGACTTCACTTTTCTGTATTAACAAGGCCAAGCAAGTTATAATCAAAAGACAGATATTAAAAGCGGAGTGTACAGTATGGCCTTGATGGATTGTTTTTCTCGTTTGTTCTGGAAAGCGATTTGAAATTCTGTGCATAGATTTGACTCTGAAAAACAGTTTGAGGAATGAATGTAAGGCGCATAATTTGCCATCTGTAACCAGCTGAGTAGCAGTAAGAGCAGAGTATACGAAATATCATTGTTACTATAGTATTCTGATTTTCTTGGGGAGGGGTTACTTTGAAATGTTGGCTCTGAATTTGCCTAATGGGACGTCTTCATGGGGTGAATTTATTGTATTAATAAATTATATGTTTAGACAAAGCACTCATTAATACAGAGCACTATAATCGAATCGTGAGATGTTATAAGCTGTTTGATATAAGCCAGCGAAGGGACTTAGATTCTCGTAATTGATATTATGGCATATTTATTCAAACCAAGAACTGTGGAGCCAGAGAAACAGTCGTTGTTAGCGAACGGCTGTGAAACAGCATTCTTTTCTAGGTAATGATCGCAAACAGGTTCCCGTGGCAACAGTCCGCTCGCAACCGTGGAGGTACTGTTGGAAACTGTGTTCTCTACTGTGGTCCGTGCCGAGGGGTTACAAGGAGGGTAACTGGAACAAGAATTAGACAGTTGGAAGGGAGCCGCCATTCAGAGAGGACTTGAGCCCGTAAGCACAGAAATAGCTGTTGTTACAAGCCGTTACCAGGCAACTACTAGTGAAGGCACTGCAGGCTGGGAAAGACTTAGCTTGTGCTCTAGTGATTTGTAGATAGAAGGGAATGAGGCCTACCGAGAAGCAACGGAGGTATTAGGAAAATGTGAAGGCCGATACATATGCCGTCTGGCGAGAAGAGACGGAGACCTATCCGGAGAAGCGGGAGGCAAATCCAGAAGAAATGAAGTCCGTAGTGGAACATCAAGAACCCCTACAGAAGAGGCCGGAGTGAAAACTGTCAGAGCACTGAAGGAGCGGTATGGGGACTGGCATCTAGCCCTAGGGTACCGCCGACAGCTGCAGAAACGGACCCAGGGCGATGATGGGTCTCGGAAGGAGTTTAACATCGCCTGCAGAGGGATGAACCGCCATGCAGGAATGCACGGCGTAAGGGACGCGGTCATACAGGACCGACGGTCCAATAGAGACAGCGGAGGCACAGTGTTGCAAGGGGAACTTTGATAGGACGGATGTTCGGGAAGAGACGTCGGGCGCAGCCGGAATGCAACAGCGACAGGAACCTAAATCAAAACGAGCGGTTATGCGTAGGAAGCAACGCGACTTTTTATGAGACCTTCGGACAAACCATCGGGCTGGAGATTGTGAAGCAACAGTTGGGTTTTCTGTCAGGATTCGAATAACGAGTGCCAAAACATTATGGAGGAACCGGCACCTTTCGAAACGAAAGAAGAGACTGCACTCAGCTCCAGCCACTCGGAAGATTTTCCCTCACCAACCGGAAAATAAGAAATGACGGTGAGCCTGTAGGCTGTTCGGGACGAGTGACCTTAAAGAGGGCTCAATGTGACGTATTTCTTCAAAGCAAGAACTGTGGTGCCAGAGGAACAGCTGTTACTAGCGAACGGTCGTGAAACAACGTTAGTTTCTAGGTAACGATCGCAGACAAACAGGTTCCTGCGTCAACAGTCCGCGCCCAGCAGTGGAAGTACTGTTGCGAACGGTGTTTTCATTTCGTACGCTTCTCCAGCTGTTTTGTCTAACTTCAAACAAAATTTGATGTTGGCTCTCTGTTCAACCGCCATTTTCCGACGAGCGTCAGAACAGTACTGTTACATTCAAAGTCAGAACACATGATGCAGCGATGCTTGCGCTTTGAAATTATAGACAGCCACAGGTGAAACTTCAAGAATCTTAACACCACAACTCGCCAACAGATGGCATTGCAGAAAAAAAAAAATGAACCCTAACGGATCCTGGACACACCGTGTATATGAAACAAAACTTGACTCTGAAATGTAATTTGCAGTCTGTAAGTTTTCCACAGTAATTCTTGTAATGGTGCAACGCAAATTTAAGTTTCTTATACCGAAATTATGTCTTTAGTAAAACCAACTTAATAGTTGGAGCCTTTTACGGTAATTTTAGTACATTTTGTATTTTATTTTTTCCTTGCTGCACAACTCGCGGCTTCTCATGAAGGGCTAAACTCCGTGTTTTTTGTTATTCTTTCCTATTGCACCTGTGTCAAGGTATTGGGACCTAATAATAGCCTCTGCTATTTGTTTTCTACGTTTTGTAAACTGGTTTGTGAAGTGTTTCAGGCTGGTTACGTAACCTTTTACAGCTGCTAAACCGCTGAACCGCAACAAAGCCGGAACACTATATTGCTTACCCAAAGCCCCGATGAAAAGAAAGAACAGTATAACACACGCAGTCACAGGAGCAAGACACAACAAAAGCACAACACACACACGATAGTGAAGGAGTGCTCCAACAGAGGAGGATGGGCGTGACTGGCGTAGTGAGATGCGACGTAGCGATGAGGAATCCTGAACAATTTTAATATTTTTAACGTTTGACATTTGTCAATGTATATGATAGATATATATTTTAGTTATTTTAATGTGAGGACAAGGCATGCAATGAACTAGTTTGGCGTGGATTGAGTAAGCACCTGAAGATGGCATTTTTATGCCGAAACATGTAGTGCGAGTGAGAGAAGGAGATAGATGAGTGTATGCACTGCAAGACGGTTTAAATAAATCATGGAAAAGAAACCCTCTTGAATGTTTACTTGTATCAGAGCATATTGATTGACCGTATTGTATTTAAGCATCCTGTTGCATTTCTATAACATTCATATAGAATATTCCTTAGTATTTTCACTTTTACAACATGTTTCGGCCCCAAGCGGCCATCATCAGGTACTTCACAATTCACCAAAACTGTTAACTGCACTGAATATTGGTCATACATTTCAAGCGTAACTGCATTGTTCCATTAATGTTGCGGTTACGATTCAGCTAACATTTGTCAATCCACCATACACTGTGGCTCAATTTCTATTGAAATTAACTAAAATTTCATTAACATTTTTAAAATTCAATTTAAATTTTAAATTTTTTAAGTTTTACTTACTTACTCATGGAACTGAGCCCTTCTGGAAGAGCCGCCAATTGTGCAGCTACTCAAGAATTTCCCAGCATTTTATGGAACCCGAAGGTTCATTACCGTGTTCACAAGAGCCCTCCACTGGTTCCTATCCTGAGACAGATCAATCCAATCCATACCATCTCATCCTATCTTTCTAAGATCCATTTTAATATTATTCACCCATGTCTTGGTCTTCCCAGTGGTCTCCTTCCTTCCGGCTTTCCCACCAATATCCTATATTCATTCCTTCTCGCCCCCCTTCATGCCACATGCCCTGCCTACCTCATCCTCCTTGACTTGATCATTCTAATTATACTTGGAGAAGAGTACAAGTTATGAAGCTCCTCATTATGCAGTTTTCTCCAACCTCCTGTCACTTCATCTGTCTTCGGTCTAAATATTCTCCTCAACACCCTGTTCTCAAACACTCTCAGTTTATGTTTCTCCCTTAGTGTCAGAGACCAGGTTTCATACCCACACAGAATGACAGGCAAAATTATAGTTTTGTGTATTCTAATTTTTATGTCTTTGGACAGTAGACGAGAAGACAAAAGGTTGTGGACTGATTGGTAACAAGCATTTCCCGAGTTCAGTCTCCTCTTAATTTCCTCCTCATTCAAGTTTCGATCCATTATCGTTGTTCCCAAATATCTGAATTGTGTCACATTTTCGAAACATCTGTTTCCTATCTTTATGTCATGATTTTGCCCTGCATTTTGGTGACGAGACACCAACATATACTTCGTTTTCTCTGTGTTTACTTCTAGACCAACCTCTTTACTTACAACATTACAACACCCGCAACCAAACAGGGAACACACAACATGAGACGCGCTATACACTGAGAGTAAGAGGAACGACTCCCGTAGTGTTGGAACTATGCGCGGTGTTCGAATTGGGACAGATAAGATAAATAATCTTAACAAGTTTTTAGTATATAAATATTTATTATAATTGACGAACATTTTTAAATACTTTTTAAATTTTACAATGACATAATGGCAAGCAGTGAAATAGATTAACGTAAATGGAGCACCTGATGATGGCACTATAGTGCCGAAACATGTTGTGAAGTAACAAGTGAAATTGAGTGCACTAAAAGACGGACACTTCATACATATCATGAACTCTTTACTTGCGTCAATTAAAGTTTGTGTCTTTTTCTTTATGATATCTATATTATCACCCAGTAGATTCACATCATCGGCATTGGCCAACAGCTGATGTGTCCCGTTTAATTTCAGTCCTGCCTGGTTTCCCTGGACCTTCCTAATGGCATATTCTAAAGCAAAGTTGAAAAGGAGTGGCGATAAAGCATCTCTTTGTTTTAGACCATTCTGGATAGGAAATTTATAGACAAATGTTTACCTACGCGGACTTTACTGTACGTTTAGTTTAAACACATTTTAATCAACCGAACTAGTGTCATGGGTATCCCAGACTCTATCAGAATGTTGTACAATACTTTCCACCTAACTGAATCGTAGGCTTTCTTGGAGTCTGTGAATAGCTGATGTACTGTATAATCGTACTCCCTTTTTTCAGTTGACCTAATCCTTCCGGCAGCACTATGGCCCTGGGGTTCACAGCCTCTAACAGAAACGAGTACCAGGAATTAAACAAATAATTTTCCTGAGGAGTAAAGCGTGGCCGGCGCATAAGGCTGACAACCTTACCGCCATCTTTGAGCCGATTGTCTAGACAATGTGGGACCCTCAACGTCTCACAACCCTATGGGCCTTCACGGCCTGTTACAGGGATAGCTTTACTTTTATCTGACAAATGCAAAAGATCTGATATGTAGTTGATCTATTACGTCGAAACCCACACTCATGATCCCCAATAATTTCATCTATATATAGAGAGAATAATATTGGATAAAATTTTGTATGAAGTTGATAGCAGCGATATCCGCCGATAATTACTAACTCAGTTTTATCACCCTTCTTGTGGTGCAATAATAGACTCCTTCCACTGATCAGGCAATTTTTCCTTACGCCAAATTGAAGTGATTCGATTGTGGATCTTAGAACGTAATATTTCGACCCATGCTTGAATAAGTTCTGCAGGAATTTGCTCACTACCTGGTAATTTATACCGTTTCAATTTTGCAGTAGCACTTTCAACCTCAAAAGGCTCAGCTGTATGGATTTCTGTCTGCCTAACATCACTGACCCTATGTACATTCAATAACCGATAGTAGTTCCTCCACCTATTCAAAATGTTGTGGGAATCTGCTAGCAGATCACCATTCTCATCCTTCACTAAGTTACTACTAAGCTGGGAAACCATCTTAATATCATTTGTTCCTCTATACAGGTCTCTAATGTTCTTGTTCTTACTGTTCATTACAAGCTCAACAATTTTGTCTTTCAGATATTCCCTCTTTCTGTTCCTGAAATGTCTGTTGGTTTCCCGTCTTATATTTTATTCTTCTTAAATTTTGTACACTTCCTACACCTCTCTAGGGTGTCGTCCACTTGTCCGAACAGTATATATTTCGACCGTCCTTGTTTTTGTTTGGGCGTCCTGTTGTTTCAATGTGCAAGCTCGTTGTTGCTGTAACGTTTGCCTCTGTCTCTACGTCCTTCACTCCACCAGCGTATGTTGTCCTCATTGTACTAGATGTTTGAAATTTTAGTTAATTGCAATAGAAAGTGAGTCACAGTGTATGGCGGGCTAATATATTGTGGCGTATTGGCTCTGTGCAGGAAGTGTTAAGCCACAGAGACCTCGGGGCACGCGCGCAACGGAAAAGTTGCGGATTGTATTGTCGCGTTGCTAAGCGACAACTCTGTGAACCTTTGGTTGGCGCAACAGAAAGTGCGAGTGACGTCACATACCCCACTCATCCCGTTGCTGCGCAACGATCCGTACGCGCCCTTCTCCGCTAGGCTGTGACGTCACGCAACAATAGAGCTTCTATTGCTAGGCAATGCGTGGGTAGACACAGCTGACAACAATACCTCATATCTGTTGCCGAGCAGCAATGTGTTTTCAATGTGGTCCGTACCGAGCCTATGTAAGGAACAACGAACACTATTCAGCCAGTATTGAGTACGAGTTACGGGTATTCGGCAGAGCAGAAGTCAGTTGCGGTAAGAAGAATAACAGAGCGCGTGGTTGGAAGATTTTATTTGTGATAATCGGTGATAGTTCATGATAACTGACAATGTATTGGGAGTGTGTAATTCAGTGACACTTTTTTTTATTGGTTGCAGCCTGTTATGTGTGTCAGACAATATTGTCGCGTTATATACCCAACACGTGACAGTTTGGACAATAATACAAGGTGTGCCCCAAAAGTCATGAAATATATTTCTTTCCCGCGCTCCTACTGGTCGTAGCGCGCTGAAACCGGTTGGGTTAGGGGGGGGAGGCCTTTAGCTTCACAGCGCACCCAAGGTCAGTCTGCTCGAGCATCGGAGGCATCAGTATCGCTGATTTAGTGCACCTGTGTTTTGTGACCACGTCACGGCGCGCGATGGCGGATACTTTCGAACAACGTTGGGCAGTCAAGTTCTGCACAAAGCTCAACAAAAAAGCTGCTGAAAGTCACGAACTGCTTAAGCAAGCCTACGGGGAGTCTGCTCTATCATATGTGCAAGTTACAATGTGGGTGAAGACGTTTAAGGAGGGCCAGGAAGGAGTGGAAGATGACCCCTGCTCTGGACGGCCATCAGCAAGTCAAACCGATGAAAATGTGACTCGTGTGCGTGATTTGTTGAATACTGACCGTCGAATGACTGTCCAGTTGTTAGCCGACACTCTGAACATTCCAAAAACCGTTGTGCATCGCATCGTTATGGACGAATTGAACATGCGAAAGGTGTGCGCCTAGCTGGTCCCCAAATTGTTTACGGACGAACTGCCGCAGCCACCCTACAGCCCCGACCTAGCTCCGGCCGACTTCATTTTGTTCCTGAGGATCAAGACTGCACTCAAAGGACGCCGTTTTGAAAGCATCCAGGATATCCAAGGGGCCGTGACAACAGCTTTAAATGAGGTTCCCGTCGAGGCCATTGAGGGGGCGTACCGGGCATGGGAGTGTCGGTGGAAAAAATGTGTAGATGCTCATGGACAGTACTTTGAAGAATATTAACACTTTGTACCGATATCATAAATAAATTATATATATATATATTTCATGACTTTTGGGACACACCTTGTATGTAGGCACTATGCAACCGTGAACACAGCAAATATTTCAATTATTACATTTAGATCTTTATTTACTGCGACATATTTCGGTCGTACATGACCACCATGCAGGAATGCGTATAGTTACTGAAATAGCGATACGGATCCTTATCGGTGCAGCGCGTCGTATCAAATACAGCATTAACATAAAAACTCTACCTCAGATTAATGTATAGTTAAAATAGCAAATATATTGTAACGTGTTTACGTTACTGATCCCATTTCTGACACCAGTGTAACGTGTTTTGAGTTCCCGAANGCAAGTCAAACCGATGAAAATGTGACTCGTGTGCGTGATTTGTTGAATACTGACCGTCGAATGACTGTCCAGTTGTTAGCCGACACTCTGAACATTCCAAAAACCGTTGTGCATCGCATCGTTATGGACGAATTGAACATGCGAAAGGTGTGCGCCTAGCTGGTCCCCAAATTGTTTACGGACGAACTGCCGCAGCCACCCTACAGCCCCGACCTAGCTCCGGCCGACTTCATTTTGTTCCTGAGGATCAAGACTGCACTCAAAGGACGCCGTTTTGAAAGCATCCAGGATATCCAAGGGGCCGTGACAACAGCTTTAAATGAGGTTCCCGTCGAGGCCATTGAGGGGGCGTACCGGGCATGGGAGTGTCGGTGGAAAAAATGTGTAGATGCTCATGGACAGTACTTTGAAGAATATTAACACTTTGTACCGATATCATAAATAAATTATATATATATATATTTCATGACTTTTGGGACACACCTTGTATGTAGGCACTATGCAACCGTGAACACAGCAAATATTTCAATTATTACATTTAGATCTTTATTTACTGCGACATATTTCGGTCGTACATGACCACCATGCAGGAATGCGTATAGTTACTGAAATAGCGATACGGATCCTTATCGGTGCAGCGCGTCGTATCAAATACAGCATTAACATAAAAACTCTACCTCAGATTAATGTATAGTTAAAATAGCAAATATATTGTAACGTGTTTACGTTACTGATCCCATTTCTGACACCAGTGTAACGTGTTTTGAGTTCCCGAAGACGCAGTAGAGATCGTTAATTGGTTTATTCAACAATCTACAAATAACGGCTACAATTAATTATCTCACAGTTGCGGGGTTTCACACTTTATAACCCTAAGCGCATTAATCTGTTACCGCTGTTGCGGGGTTTCACGACTTATAACCCTATGCGCAAATCAGCTCACTCTGCCTTCAGTAGTCTACACGTTTACAGTAGGGGAGCTAGGTATCACTGTATCACACGCTCCCAATTACACACACGTCCGGATCTTCTTTCCGCGACGGCTGCTATACTCCAACTTGTAGTCGGCTGGCTGTTACTTTATAACTCGGAATGTCTTCGGCGGTAGCCACACTGGAACTCGAACTCGAACTGATCGATACGCACTGTGCATCCACTTATATAGCTGCAGTGCTTGCCTGTGGCGTAATGAGTGCCACGTCACAGTAGGACGTTGATTACGGTTACGTTAGCGTTGCGCGTTACGTCACCGCGTGACGTCACCGCGGAGGGGAGTGGCGGGGAGCGCTACGTTACCGTGGAGAGGAGGGGGAGGGGGGTTCTCAGTCGCGCAACATGTTACAATATGATGAAGAATAACAAATAGAAAATATAAGATAAAAGATAGAACAAAGGTGTACATATACGTATAAAAATGTTGAAATATTATTAAAACATGTTAAAGGCATGTTAGAAGTGTATAAAAGTACATATTAAAAGGTATGCACCAAATATACGTGGGGTTTGGGATCTGTATGCCAACTGAAATATTATTTAAGGGTCATTCCATGTGAAGTCATCCAGAGAGGTCGCTCACCATTTTCAAAAGATTCAAATTTTGTACATTTATTTCTACATATTTTCACACCTCAAAAATATTTTTAAAAAAATTGTAATCCGTTCGGTTCTCCCGGTACACCCGTTTTTATAATGCGAAAAAAACGCGTTCCCCGCTCAAATGAAGGTTTGCGTTATCTTCTGTATCTCGATAACTATTGCAGCTAGACACTCCAATGAAAAACCAATTTGTTCCTCATGATATGGGCAACAAATCATATCCTTACAAGGTTTTACTCAACTCACTTCCTCTAGGTGTAATTAAGCTTGAAACTTACCTATCGATTTTGGGAAAAACGCTATTTTTGACCTTCAGAAACAAATGGCATGTGTGAAGTATCAGATCTATGGTTTCTACCCTTTGTTTTCTCCTACATGAAGAATATAATCACATAGTTTTGAAGACCGTACCTACTTCCCAAAATTTTCCAGGAGCTTCCAAACTTTGATCTGGGCCCAAAATCGGTAATTTTTAACGTCTCAAATCTCCGGTGGGGAAGCTCCGAAAATTTTTAAACTCATAGCGAATAATGCTCTATTCCAGAGTAACATGGGGTTAAAATTACAACTTTTATATTCAACTAATAGCGAAGTTTTTATAATGCGAAAAAACGCGTTTTCGCCTGAAATGGAGTTTGCGTTATCTTCCATATCTCGATAACTATTGAAGCTTGAGAATCCAGTAATAAACCAACTTCTTCCCCATGACATGGACTATAAATCATGTCATTACAAGGTTTCACACAACTCACTTCCTCTAGGTCTAATTAAGCTAGAAACTAACCTGTCGATTTTGTGAAAAACGCTATTTTTCACCTTCAACAACCAATGGGAAGGGGAAAGTATCAGATCTGTGGTTTCTACCCTTTTGTTTTGTCCTATATGAAGAATATAATCACGTAGTTTTGAACACCGTATCTATTTTCCAAAATTTTCCAGGACCTTCCGAACTTTGCTCTGGGCCCCAAATCGGCCATTTTTAACATCTCATATCTCCGGTGGGGAAGCTCCGAAAAATTTGAAATTAATGGCAAATAATGCTCTATTCTAGAGTAACTTGGAGTTACAATTACAACTTTGATATTCAACTAATAGCGAAGCTGTGGGCACCTTGAATTTTACAGATTTTGCAGAAAATTGTTCGTTTTTCGTTCAAACGAGATTCAAAGTTTCCACTGTGTAAATCAACAGGCTACACGTCACCCTTTTGTGTATTACTACAAGGCGGACAAAACATAACAAAATATCCGAGCTTGTGTATAATCAGTGATCATGTAAAGCACGATAGAGCCACGGTTTGCATGTTCCAAACATTTTTTATCTCCGATGTAAAAGGAGATGTGCCTTCAGTCAGGAAAGTTATTTATTTCAGTGAAGGCGCTGGAAGCCAATATAAAAATAGAGAATTTCTCCAATTTATGTTATCACTATGAAAACGTCGGACTTGAAGCAGAATGGAATTTCTTTGCCACCTCGCACGAGAAGAATGCCTGTGACGGTATTGGCAGTACCACGAAGAGGCAAGCAACGAAAGCCAGTCTTCAAATAACTCATTTTAATCAAATTATGTGCCCGCTAGAACTTTAAATATTCTGCACACAAAATATCCCAGGTATAGTTTACATTTTTATGCCGAAAGAGGAAGTTGCAAGAAATGAAATCATTCTAAAATGCATGTTTCAAAAGTGCAAAACTGTGCTCCACACAAGAGAAAAACACCGGGTCGTCCATCTGGAGGAAAACACGGTCAGGTGTTATAAAACATCCAAGTCCGATGATTTCGAAGACATCGTGATAGTGGACACTTACTGAACTACGTGTACTTTCAAACAAAGTGGAAAATATTCATCGGAGTACACAAAGAACTAATACCATTGGATGCAGGCAATTGTTGAGGTATTGATTTTTTTTTTTGGTAGAATTCAAAGTGCCCACTACTTCGCTATTAGTTAAATATAAAAGTTGTATTTTTAAGTTCAAGTTACTCTAGAATAGTGCATTATTTGCTATGAATTTCACATTTTTCGGAGCTTCTCCACTGGAGATATGAGATGTTAAAAATGGCCGATTTGGGGCCCAGAGCAAAGTTTGGAAGGTCCTGGAAAATTTTGGAAAATAGATACGGTGTTCAAATCTACGTGATTATATTCTTCATATAGGACAAAACAAAAGGGTAGAAACCACAGATCTGATACTTTCCCCTTCCCATTGGTTGTTGAAGGTGAAAAATAGCGTTTTTCACAAAATCGACAGGTTAGTTTCTAGCTTAATTAGACCTAGAGGAAGTGAGTTGTGTGAAACCTTGTAATGACATGATTTATAGTCCATGTCATGGGGAAGAAGTTGGTTTATTACTGGATTCTCAAGCTTCAATAGTTATCGAGATATGGAAGATAACGCAAACTCCATTTCAGGCGAAAACGCGTTTTTTCGCATTATAAAAACTTCGCTATTAGTTGAATATAAAAGTTGTAATTTTAACCCCATGTTACTCTGGAATAGAGCATTATTCGCTATGAGTTTAAAAATTTTCGGAGCTTCCCCACCGGAGATTTGAGACGTTAAAAATTACCGATTTTGGGCCCAGATCAAAGTTTGGAAGCTCCTGGAAAATTTTGGGAAGTAGGTACGGTCTTCAAAACTATGTGATTATATTCTTCATGTAGGAGAAAACAAAGGGTAGAAACCATAGATCTGATACTTCACACATGCCATTTGTTTCTGAAGGTCAAAAATAGCGTTTTTCCCAAAATCGATAGGTAAGTTTCAAGCTTAATTACACCTAGAGGAAGTGAGTTGAGTAAAACCTTGTAAGGATATGATTTGTTGCCCATATCATGAGGAACAAATTGGTTTTTCATTGGAGTGTCTAGCTAAATAGTTATCGAGATACAGAAGATAACGCAAACCTTCATTTGAGCGGCGAACGCGTTTTTTCGCATTATGAAAACGGGTGTACCGGGAGAACCGAGCGGATTACACTTATTTTAAAAATGGTGAGCGACCTCTGTGGATGACTTCACATGGAATGACCCTTAAGTTGATATCCTGCTACAGTGTGGAATTGGGCGTGTATGTTGCATGGGTCGTGTTGCAGAAAATGCTGCGTAAGAAGCCCGGTCTATGAGGCCCAAAGACAAGCTTTCAATCTGCAATAAATGTGTTTCAGTCTGTTAGTGTTTTTAATGTACTATAACTTGACTATTAATAAGACGTATCAATGACATGTTAAATGCTTACGCTATACAAGTTTGATGGTATTTGTTTGATGTGGGTATTTGGTCTGGTATTCCCACGCTATGTATCCTATATATCTGTAATCGTGAAAAATATATATATTATATATACTTACGTATTTATTATATTCTGTATATAGTCACGTGTTTGGTATGTCACGCGACAAATAACCTCACACTTTCAAGGATGTAGCGAATATTTACTGTGCTTCGCTTCTGTACTCACACACTTTACAATTATTATCGCTTGCAATATCACAACTACAGATGTTATGCTACAATGAAAACTTAGTCATTTGAACGGTCATAAGCTTGACCACCGCCAAGTTTAAGCCTCTTATATTTTCAGTGTCTGGCTTCACCTTGTCCTATACCGCGAACATGTTCATTATCAGCTGTCGGCGGATGCATTCATGCACCTTATATAGACCTTATGCGGACCGGATACCAGACACCATCTCCCACAGTTCAGTTTTCCCCTGTTCTACATTATTTACCGTGGGTATGTATTATTCCGCTGTTTCGATAACTCGTTGGCACGGTTCTTCCTAGGCAGCGGTCTGTTGGTATTCATTTGTCGCTTTTGGAAGTCAACGGTTTCCAAGTATTCGTTGTCGCGGAAATAACACGTTACAATATACTTTTATATTTTTCACGATTACAGATATATAGGATACATAGCGTGGGAATACCATACCAAATACCCACATGCCATCAGACTTGTACATCATAAGCATTTAACATGTCTTTGATACGTCTTATTAATAGTCAAGTTGTAGTACATTGAAAACACTAACAGACTGATACACATTTATTGCAGATTGAAAGCTTGTCTTTGAGCCTCATAGACCGGGCTTATTACATAGAAATTTCTGCAAGAAGACCCACGCAACATACACGCCCAGTTCCATCCTGTAGCAGAATATCCATTTAAGTAATATTTCAGTTGGCATACAGACCCTAAACCCCACATATATTTGTTAAATACCTTTTAATATACTTTTATATACTTCTAACTTACCTTTAATAAGTTTTAATAATATTTCAACATTGTTATATATGTACACCTTTATTTTACCTTTTATCTTATTCTTATTTTTTATTTGTTACTCTTCATCATATATTTGCTATTTTAACTATACACTACCGTATTTATGCATGTATAGGCCGCGTGCGTGTATAGGCCGCAGCACAATTTTCAGACAAATTATAGAAAAAATAATTTTCTTTGAATATTATTTCAGGAGTATTACACCCTGTATTACTAATTATGAACATAATTTTTTTAAATGAAGTGTGATTTCGAATATTTCGAATATAAGCCGCACCCCAGTTTTCCTCTTGAATTTTTGGCAAAAAAATGTGCGGCCTATACATGCCTAAATACGGTAATTTGAGGAAGATTATTTATGTTAATATTTAATACGACGCGTTGCACCGATAAGGATCGGTATCAGTACTTCACACGGACCCAGTTGTTTCTTATTTGGAACCATTTCCGTTTTTACAATTCAGGCTTCGCAAAGCTGCGCTTGCGAGCCGCTAGCTATTTCCGTTTCTGTGCAGGCTATGCAAAGTTTTTCCCCAGCCTTCCATATGGACTTAGCGGCTTTGAGGAAAGCAACAACGGAGTTAAGTTACGTCTTCTTAAGCCCAATTGTTCCCTACTTTAGAATTTTGGTAATAGCCCCAGGGACATCGCGAAACCCCCGATCTCTCCGATTCCACCCGGACTGGTTCATTGATACTAATCCATTCCAAGCAGTTACTACAAGGTCCCAGCTATGTATATGTATGTGTGTAAGGGGTGGGCCATAAAATCCTGCCTCGCATTGCGACCTTCAGTGATCTATTGTGCTTCCCCTATTGATTAACCCTTTATTAATCCTGCACTTCGAATCAAATGTAGGACTTTATTTATGGGGGCGTCATAAAAATCACTTGGTTCCATGAAGAACTGACCCAGGTGACGAAGTCTTAAGTAAACTATGGCCTCACAATCACATAGGATAAGGTCCCAGCTATCGGTGCCGTTGCAACCACTTACTGACCAGGCACGCAATGAATTGTCAAGCGATGGGAGAGCCGAATCTTGTAGTCTGAATGACTGCCCCAGACCGGAACAAAGATAATTCACATTGGCGAACGTATATTTCAGATCAGTTACTCGGAACATACTCCATTTTCCAATATTATAAACATGTGAACTGAACCTTGGTTTCACGTCACAAAGATCTGAAGCCTGCCGATATTTGCGAAACACTGAACAAGAAGTTCTGGGAAGAGGTAATCGCATAGTTTCCCTTGATATGACACCGAGTGCATAGAAAACGGAAGAATTAGGGGAACGCAAACACAAATAATGATATGTGATAAGAACTATCAACAGCCTGTTGCCTAGCAACAATAGAGGGGGGGGCACAGGCACAGGAAAGTGATCCCATAAGCCTCCTAGCGAAAGATAAGAGGGACACAGACAGCAAGGTGATATAATAAGCTTCATAACAAAAATTAAGGTGGTGCACACAGAGACACAGCAAAGTGATCTCATAATCATCCTAACACAAATTAGGATGGATACACAGACGGACAGACGAACGGATGCGCAGACAGCAAGGTGATCTCACTAAATCTCCTTTCATTTTCTTAGAGTCAGGAACTAGGCTAAATAGCGTAGTCGGTATAGCAACTGGCTACGGGCTGGACGCCCGAGGGGTCGGGATTCGAGTCCCGGTAGGGTCAACAATGAGTCCTATCCAATGGGTACCGGGGGCTCTTTGGGGTTAAAGCGGCAGGAGCGTGAAGCTTACCTCTTACTTCCAATGAGTGCAGAGGTCAAGAAATTGTGGATCTATACATCCATCCCCATGCGTCTTCATGGTGTAGTGCTTAATTAGTTAAACACAAGGACAACTTTACCTTTACCTTAAGGAACTAGGCTAAAAGCGTGTCCACAACACGTTATCATAACCCTAATGAAAGCACAAGACTTGATGGTAAACATACGAGTTGTAAGCATTTAGTAAATCCAATTACCAATCCAAACCCCATGTCTAGTCACTAACACGTGACAATATAATTAACCCTTCGTCTCCATTACAAAGACTTGAAAGGATATTTTACAGTCGCGCATGAGAGAAGGTAAAGGAACGAAAGGATATGAGCCAGGCGCAGTTTGCTGAATGAGTAATGTATGATAAGTAGCAGTAAGAACTTTCGAAGCTGAAAGTTAAACATGGATTATTATCGTGATTAGCAGCTTTGGAAGGTAAACGGACCCTCTGCTTTCATTGAAAATAAGCATGTGATTGTATGCGTTATGTTGCTTATATGCTTAGCTTTGTGATGGTTGCGGCTCGCTTATGCTTGGTTTGGGCCCATGTTCAGGCAACCTGCTTCGTCCTGACTCCTACCACTGCAACAAATCACCACGTCCACTGTGCCGTCGTCAGATGACCGACCGTAACGAGACATGCGCAGTCGTAACGAGCAAATTGAGCTGGATAACTTCAAAGCAGATTACTTCGATGCAAATACAACAGGTAAGATTGCATTCAAATTCCGCTTTTATTTAGCAGTAAACATTACAGCAACATATACAGGGTGTCCCAGGAGGAATGTGCCAAACTTCGGGAGGGTGTTCCTTATGTTAAAGTATGCCGATATAACCCAAAACACCTATGTCCAAAGTTGAACGGTTACGGAGATAATGGCCAGAGAAGTGTCAAACTTTGACCGGGGTTACACACTTGTTGATTACAAAATACATATTAAAACTGGCAGGAATATGTGGATTCTGTAATGTTAATAATGTACGTAACATCAAACTAACTTGTGAGTGACATGAAGCCATAAAATTGAAGTACAAAAAACTCGCATGCCATCTCAAAGTTGTCGTTAAGAGTTCCAAGCACTGTACATGACACATGAATGGTAAGCGATGACGTAACGTGCTGACTGCGCGTTCTGATAAAGCCAACTCCATAAGCACGGATAGGATGAATCACGGCAGTCAAGGACAAACAGAGATAATTCCTCTCAGCTGATAGGTATAATCCGTGGACCCGCCAGAAGACCACACTTTTCTCGGGCCATTATCTCCGTAACCGTTCAACTTTGGACATAGGTGTTTTGGGTTATATCGGCATACTTTAACATAAGGAACACCCTCCCGAAGTTTGGCACATTCCTCCTGGGACACCCTGTATATATAGCAGTATGGTAAGCTTACAGAGATATTTTTTCTGCGCATGCGAACTCAGGCTGGAGAGTCGAACGCTCTTCCCGTCAAGTCGGACCCGACTCATAACATGCGAAGTTCGCTTCGCGGGTGCTCTGTTGAGAAAACTCGGTGTAGAGTTTTGTTCTCAGTACTCACATTAGCTCGAAGAAACTTATTTTGTTTATTTGACACTTTATACAGCAACGAGCTTCACTCCTTACGAAACTTTCTTCCAGACTTGTTTTCTAACTCCATAATACGAAATATGTGTCCTGTCATGGCACATTTTCCGTAGTATTGTCGATTCGGTTGCTTATCTGCTAACACGGAACATTGCCCGTTATAGCCTTGCCCCCCCCCCCGCTCGCCGAAACCTCCAGCACAGACCACCGAGTGAGGAGAGCATGGGACGGCTTTGCTGGGTCTCATAATGACTTGTCCCGAAACGTGTCTTCAGTGCACAGGCGACAGTCAGGGGGTAAGCTATTGAACAGCGAGTGTTTCTCGTGCGGACGTACTGGGTGACAGGCTTGATTGCGAACACACAATTGGAATTCAGGAGGAAGTTTGGAGTTCGCAAGAAGCCAGCGAAATCGACTATACAGTCCTTGGCCCAGAAATGGGAAAGGACAGGGACTCTTTTAAGTGAACGTGGTGAAAACCGCCCAGAAATGCCAGAAGAAACGATTGCAATTGTGCGGAGAGGTTACTGCAGGCTCCCAAGACATCATTACGACGTCTAAGCCAGGAAACCGGGTATTCTTATTCAACGTGTCAACGGGCTGCAAAGAAAGCGAATCTTCGTCCCTACAAGATCGCCAGTGTTCAGTAATTGGGTGATGTTGATAAAGATAAACGGGTACGGTACTGTTTATGGTTTCGGGAATTCATGCACGATAACCCCAGAATTTTGGATATCACTTGGTTTAGTGATGAAGCATGGTTCCGCCTATCAGGATATGTAAACGCACAAAATTCCAGGATCTGGGCGTCTGAAAACCCAGATGAGATTGCTGAATCACCACTACACCTACAAAAAGTGGGTGTGTGGTGCACCATTTCTGGTTTACGAATCATTGGACCGATCTTCTTCGACACGACCGTGGACAGCACCTTATACTGCCGTATTTTTTACGATTTCGTGCAGCAGCTGGATGATGTGGAACTGACACAGGGTTATTTTCAGCAGGATTCAGCGATGTGCCACACGTCCAACATGTCCATGGAACTGACTGAGAGTTTCTTTCCCGATCGCGTCATCTCTAAAAAGATGTGGCCCCCAAAACCCCCCGACCTTACCAGCCCGGATTTTTTTTTCTCTGGGGTTTACTGAAGGGCAGGGTGTATGCAAACAAACCGCGTACGTTCCAGAATTTAAAGGACAACATTTCGGCTGAAATCAGGAACATCACTGAGGAAACACTGCAGCGAGTCACGGCGAATATGCAAACGCGGGTGGAGGCGTGCCTACTTGAAAACGGCGGACACTTTCCACACCTGCTCTGATCACGGCACTTCAAGACAAGATATGTGTAAATACTTTAATATCTGTATGGTATATTTTATATTACAGCCCATTTCGTCGGCCCGGTTCTATATGAATCACCCTGTAGTTAGAAGCATCGCTACAGTGCGAATCTTAATTGTTACGTCGGGCTAGTTTATCATACTCGGAATTTTATCACGTGTCCGGAGTTCTGTGACCAATAATAACGAGTTCTGGATTGGATGATTGGATTTATTTACACTTAAATTACTATTACAATCAATTGTAACAGCTCAAAATCCATGGCTGCCTAGGACTCGCTCCCTTCCTTACTGGACTACGAGTGTCTTCTCTTCTACTGTGACTGACTTGGCTCTGTTTTACGAATCGGTCGCTTCTGAGTGACGAACGATGAATGCCTAATGATGGCTAACCTACGAATGAATCCATTCTGAGTCTCATGTTACGACCGACGGTCAGTCAGCCAGTCACTCTTGGAATAAAGCACCCGTGTGGGGCTTACGACCAGATTTTTATTACTGTCAGACAGTT
Organism: Cryptotermes secundus; assembly: GCF_002891405.2. Classification (NCBI taxonomy): domain Eukaryota; kingdom Metazoa; phylum Arthropoda; class Insecta; order Blattodea; family Kalotermitidae; genus Cryptotermes; species Cryptotermes secundus. The sequence continues at coordinate 106,133 of NW_019725426.1, forward strand.
GCGGGTTTATTGATGTGGGGGACTCTCTCTGACGAGAAGATGGATCTGTCGTTTACAAATTCTGCTGGCCCTTGCCAGCGCAGTCTTTCTCTGGTCAGAGTCCCTTGGGACTTGTGACCATATTTTACTGTCTCAGATTTGACACTTCCCTTTTCGTCGCCTCATACGACTCGCAGGTCACGGTGGAGGTATTCGACCCCGCCCCCACACGGGTGGCATTTATTGCCATATTTTACTCATATTTATAAGGTTCTTGTCTGTCTGCACGGCTGCTTATATAGTCTCCGGCCTCCATGGAAAATGTTGGTTGCTTGTTTGTATCCGTGGGAACCTTTGTTGATTCCTCTGACATGGAAAACGCGTTCCATACCAAGTCTGTCTCCACGAATCCACATCTCCATAGAAACATATGTTAGCGACCCGTTGTCTAGCAGTGGACTGTTCTGGCTTTCAAGTGTCATGTCACAACATGATATAGTGGAAATTTATATAAAGTAAAGTAAAGCTATCCCTGTACCAGGCCGTGAAGGCCCATAGGGTTGTGAGACGTTGAGGGTCCCACATTATCTAGACAATCGGCTCAAAGATGGCGGTAAGATTGTCAGCCCTACGCGCCGGCCGCGCTTTACTCCCCAGGAAAATTATTTATTTAATTCCTGGTACTCATTTCTGTTAGAGGCAGATTTCTTAGTTATAGATTAGTAGTTCTGGTATCTTACCGTATAAATATATCCCCGTGCATCTCACCGCGAAGATGTATGGCGAAGTGAGGTACATCTTGATGTATTCTTAACCTCGGCTCTGGATAGAGGTGACCAACTTCACGCTCTGGCCGCTTTACTTTCAGTATCCATTGGATAGAGGCTGCGTCGGTCCTAGAGCCAGTCTGGACTCTATAGAGAGAGCCACTAGCCCCTCCCGGGAATCGAACCAAAATTACCTTGCCGTCCAGCCCGTAATTGATTTATTTCGGTGGTTGGGGCGTGAATTCCTATCTCCCATACATCTTCATCTCTTGGTGCTTAATTAAGCACGGCACCATATACTTGTACACGTAGATTGAAGCAATAAGAACATATTAGCGCCAGTTAATGTACGGTCCCGAACTTCTGTATGGAGAAAGATCCTTCGAAAAGACAAAAATTTGTTAAGATTATATTTTGTAGAATGTAAAAAAAAAAAACATGGCGACCGCGTAGCAATTGGATATATTCATCCGTGCTGTAAAAGCAAGAGTTTAATAATGTTAATGTTATATTAGGGGAGACCGCGTGTGTTATACATATATATCTATATACGAACTGAGCGGCCTGCGTAGTCTAGAGGTAACGTTTCCACCTCATGACTCGTAGTACTAGGGTTCAAAAACCCGGCGGAGGTCGTGGAATTTTTAAGGGCGGAAAAATTCAGGGAACAAGTCCTCCGGGAGGGACTTTAAGCCGTGGGTCCCGTGTCGTAGATTTACGGCACGTAAAAGAACCTCATGTCTCTAGGAGACCTCTGAGCAAAATTAGGCAACATTTCCCGCCCAAGTAGTTTCCAATACCTCCGGTAGATGGGGGAAGTATTAGGTACCACTGCCAGAGGAGGGAGGACCTCTCTGACAGAAAGGGACTAACTATTAGATACCACTGCCAGAGGAGGTTGGAACCTTGCTGGCAGAAAGGGGCTGATAGTAAGCACCAGTACCGGTAGGGTATGGAGACAGTATAAATTAAAGGGGGACGCACAATGGACCACTAACCGGTCTAAGTGCATGGGGAAACCCACCCCCTCAATACGGAATACGGAAATATATACGAACTCATCTAACTCCATGGAGCTGAACCCTTCTTGAGAAGCCACCAGTTGCTCAGCTACTGAAGAATTTCCCAACAATTTATGGAATCTGAAGGTTCATTACAGTGTTCACAAGAACCATTCGCTGGTCATTGTCCTGAGCCAGATCAATCTAGTCCATACCGCTCCATCATATATCTCTTAAGACCGATTTTACACAGTGTGTCCAGGTTCTGTTAGGACTGTGAATGAAAGCAAATCGGCGCATGTGACTTTTACTCTCAGGAAAGGTAACTGCCCCTCAGTACACCTAAATCATGTTAACATTCAACAGCAGGATGTAGTAATATACTTCGGACTACACCTGGACTCAACATTAAACTGGAAACACCATATAGCGAAGAAGAGAAAACAAATCGAAATTAAGTTCAAGGAAATAAATTGGCTAATAGGTCGGAAATCTCACCTAACAATAGATAATAAACTGCTGATCTACAAAACAATAATTAAACCCATATGGACATACGGCATTGAGCTCTGGGGATGCGCCAGCAGGTCCAACATAGAAATCATCCAGCGANAAATAAAAAAAACTAAAAATACAAGACGTGAATTATTTTCAAAATTTCACTCTTTTTATTCAAAATAGTCTCCTTCTGAATCAACACATAGCTGGAATCGATTGAAAAGTTTTCGAAAACAGTCACTGTACTCCTTTTGTGGAATCGCATTTAAAACTGCGGTACATTCCCGTTGGATGTCCTGGATGGTGTCGTGACGGTCTCCTTTCATCGCCAAATTAACTTTTGGGAACAATCAGAAATCTGCTGGAGCCAAATCTGGCGAATACAGAGGATGATCAAGGACTGTGATCCCTTTTCTGGCCAAAAAATTGCGCACGATCTTCCATTTGTGGGGTGGGGCATTGTCGTGGAGGAGCGACCAGGAACCTTGCTTTCGATATTCAGGTCGAATTCGAAGAATTCTCGCCCACAAACGATTACGGACTCCGAGATAATAATCAGAATTCACTGTTTGACCTTCTGGCAGAAATTCCTTGTGAATGATTCATTTAGAATCGAAGAAAACGATTAGCAGTGTCTCAGTGTCTTCACTCGACTCTTTTGCATGCGCACTTTCTTTGGTTTCGGCTTCTTTGGGCTCAACCACGCTGCACTCTGCCACTTTGTGAGAGGCTCATATTGGAAACACCATGTCTCTTCACCAGTAACAATGGACTTTGTAAATTTTGTTTCACTTTGGGTCGACCGTAACATGTCTTTGCAGTGCTCCACTCTGGCATGTTTTTCATCGCCCAACAGCGCATAACCGCGCACAGACCTTCCGTTTGCCCAAATCTTCGGTCAAAATTTGATGCACAGTACTTTTTAATATTCCCAAAAGCTCCTCAATGAGTCTTGCAGATTCACGTCTGTCAGATGCAAGGATTTCGGTCACGTCTTTTCACATTTTCTTCAGTGTAACTTGTTCTCGGCTCTGTTGCACATGGAGTGTCTTCAGTGTCCTCCCTGCCATCATGAAATACAGCATACCATCGAAAAATGTTCGAGCGACTCAAACAATCACTACCGTACACACTTTTCAACATTTCGTACGCTTCTCCTGCTGTTTTGCCTAACTTCAAACAAAATTTGATGTTGGCTCTCTGTTCAACCGCCATTTTCCGACGAGCGTCAGAACAGTACTGTTACATTCACGTTCGGAACACACGATGCAGCGATGCTTGCGCTTTGAAATTATAGACAGCCACAGCTGAAACTTCAAGAATCTTAATGCCGCAACTCGCCGACAGATGGCATTGCAGGGGAGAAAAAAGAGTCCTAACGGATTCTGGACACACCGTGTATATTCTCCCACCTACGTCTAGGTCTTCCTAGTGGTCTTTTTTTATGGCTTGCCAACCAAAATCGTATATGCATTCCTCTTCGTCCCCATGCCTTCTACATGCCCTGACTATCTTATCGTCCTTGGCATGGTCATTCTAATTGTACTTGACGAAGAATGTATGTACATACACCTATATATTTATCGAAAACACTTTATGATTAAATGTATTATCATGTATTTATGGGTCCGTGACGAATAATAACGGGTTCTGGATGGAATGATTTGATTTGTTGACACCTTCTTGTGCAGTCTCTCTTAATCACAACCAATTACAGTAACTCACAATAAATGACTGCCTAAGACTCGCTCAATTCTCATTCTCTCCCTCGCTCTGATTTAATTAGGTTCTATACGACTTATGTAATCTCGAGGCGGGGCCATAGAAAACACATCCGTTGCCCACCAATGGATATACCTCTTCATTTGTAAGATTTGAGGCTTTCACGGCGGTGACTATGAAGAAANGTACATTCTTCCGAAACGTCGTTAACACCACATATACACGGTGCCAAATCCCAGAAGACTGCTTTCTTCACCTCTTCAGTTGTCAAGAATGTATGTTTATGGCCCATTACCTAGCAGTGGATCTACATGTCACAATAGATATCCTCGTTAATAGAAAGTGCGTCGAGTGTAACAATTTGTAGGTCACTTCTTTATCACTTCTGCCTTACATGTTTCGGTTTGACACAACCAAAAGTGATAAAGAAGTGACCTACAAATTGTTACACTCGACGGACTTTCTATTAACTTTGTGATTGATAGTGTAACGGACCAAAAATGAAACAATTCAAAATAGATATCCTCGTATTTGTGGGAAATAATTTATAAATGTATGGACAGTAAGGAACAATGATACATATACTACTCATATGTATGACAATTTTCAAGTATTGGAAATAATTATTAGCGGATATGATGTTTAGAAGTTAGTTTACGTCAGTAAGCTATTGTTCTTGATTTTATTTTCATGCTAGACTTGCCTGATAATGGTCTTAAGGTGTAAGGCGCATAGCATGTTGGACTATCTGAACACCCGGCACAGACGTTTGAATCCCACTTGCATCATCTTTTTCTTTTTTGATTTTCTGTACTGTACTCTAAATGTAGGGGTATTAGATTGGCAGACCTCTCTTTCAAGGGACCATTGAATAGAAACCTCCTGTACGGTTAATTAAAGCCGCAGAAAATGAGTGACGACGAAGGAGACGAATTGAAGAGACATGCGAGCTTGTACAAGAGGGCGTGTACCAGAATTTGTTTCCAGTTCCGTACAGTGTGGGAATCTTCGCGCTTCACTCATTTCGTGAGGTTTCAGGTGCTTGAGACTTTCACTATGAAGATTACTGCCCTCTGGGTTGTGAACGCATTGTAGATGCTTGCAGACGTTTCTCTGAATCGTCGGCAAATACCAGACTGCACGGCGTTACACTTTAGAAGAGCCACGTGCGTCCTACTCTTTGCTCTACTTTCCTGTTTTCTCCGCCAACTAAATCAGTCTGTGGTTATGCAGCCTGCTGTGTTGCAACCGCGGTGTATTGTGGGCCTGTCTGATAGCCTTGCCCCCGGAGGCGAGAGTGAATGACATGAATATAAATTAAATTTTCTAATGTACACGCGCACAGAATTCAGTGTTGAGAAATGAATCATGGATTATGTCAATGCAGAGACGTATAAGGTAGAGAACGAACTTTATATTGCCATGAGAAAGCAACTAAATCCGTAACCTGCCTTAGGAACTGAATTTTTCGTCATGGGGAATATATAATATAATATAACATAATTCTGAACAAAACAGATCCCTGTCTCACTATTTAACCACAGTTGCGCTACGTTTCAGGTCTTGCAATATTCTCGTTATTAGGAACATTCCTATGAAATTGCTTCTTTAATCTTCGGCAAGGTCTTTCTATCATCTTTCCTTACTGTATAAGGATAAATACAATTTCCTCATATCCTTATATACCCGCATGCCAGTTATTTCTGGACCAATGAAAAACATATATGAAATCTGATATGAACATCATGCCACAGACGTCACCCCATTTTTGTGTTTGCAGCCTATTTGTTTTGAAAAAAGAGGCTTATGAGATCACCCACCTGTCTATCTGTATATCCCCACTATTTTTCTTTTCTATGCCGTCCTATCGGAGCAAAAAGGTTTATGAGATTACCTTGCTGTCTGTGTGTCAGTGTATTTCCCCTCACCAGTTGTTATGTTCTGTATGTGGTTTCGGTCAAGGGGAAAATAGGCGATTAGTTTTTTCCCAAAACTTGTTAAAATGTTAAGTAACATGGGCAATGCGCTAATGCATCCTTGAAAGAATGCACATACTTCATGTATTTGTGTGTCCTAATCAGTATGTGGTCTGTGTACCTGCCTGTATGTGTGATGTATGTATGCTTTCTACACGTATGTGTGCTTGTACGCATGTGTATCTCTACAGATATGTCTCGAAAGACGCGCGGTTAGGTACTGCGATTTTGGACAGCGGAATGAAGGATCCATGGCGAAAACAAATGCAGTGAGTACTGACGTTCTGTTAGGCGCTAGTAAGGAGACTGGTAAAATGTAAAGGTAAATTTGTTCATGTTCAAAATTGAACTTGGCGTCGTGAAAATGTATTGGGATTGTGTGTGAAGAACAGTTTCATGCATACACTACCGCGGCACTACGTGGAGGTCGGCGATCATCTTCACGTCCCAGCCGCTTTTCGGGAGGTTGTTCTCGTCTTCAGAATATAGGACGCTAGTAAGGACGTTGGGCTTGTCATCAAATTTCAGGACGCTAGTACGGAGGTTGTCCAAGTCACCAGAAACTATTAAGGTCGTTGTTCAACTCTTCAGAATATAGGACGCTAGTAAGGACGTTGGGCTTGCCATCAAATTTCAGGATGCTAGTACGGAGGTTGTCCAAGTCACCAGAAACTATTCAGGAGGTTGTTCTCTTCTTCAGTATATAGGACGCTAGTAAGGACGTTGGGCTTGCCATCAAATTTCAGGACGCCAGTACGGAGGTTGTCCAAATCACCAAAAACTATTAAGGTGGTTGTTCCACTCTTCAGAATATAGGACGCTAGTAAGGACGTTGTGCTTGCCATCAAATTTCAGGACGCCAGTACGGAGGTTGTCCAAATCACCAAAAACTATTAAGGTGGTTGTTCCACTCTTCAGAATATAGGACGCTAGTAAGGACGTTGGGCTTGCCATCAAATTTCAGGACGCCAGCACGGAGGGTGTCCAAGTCACCAGAAATTATTAAGGTGGTTGTTCCACTCTTCAGAATATAGGACGCTAGTAAGGACGTTGGGCTTGCCATCAAATTTCAGGGCGCTAGTACGGAGGTTGTCCAAGTCACCAGAAATTATTAAGGTGGTTGTTCCACTCTTCAGAATATAGGGCGCTAGTAAGGACGTTGGGCTTGTCATCAAATTTCAGGACGCCGGTACGGAGGTTGTCCAAGTCACCAGAAATCATTAAGGTGGTTGTTCCACTCTTCAGAATATAGGACGCTAGTAAGGACGTCGGGCTTGCCATGAAATTTCAGGAAGTTAGTACAGAGGTTGTTCAAGTCACCAGATACTACTCAGGGGATTAATCTCGCTTTCAGTCTATAGGACGCTAGTTAGGTCGTTGGGCTTGCCATCACCTTTCAGGAGCTATTACGAAGGTTTGGCATGAAGCTGTATGTGAGAGTGGATGTACGGCCTCACCATCCTTAAGCTCAGTACTAGTTGGAGGTGAGTGGTCAGCTTCACGTAACTACCGCTTCAGTCCTGAGAGAACAACCCGTGGTACCAATTGTATAGGAGGTTGGATGGGCCATAGAGCCGTTCTTGATGTTGTGGGGAAGAGAAAAATGTGTTGTCCCTATTGGAAATGTAACCCCAGTTCCTCGGTCATTCAGTCTGTAACCAAGCCGCTAAACCGACTGAGCTATCCCAGTTCTTACAGAGGTCTGTCCTGTCACAAAAACTAGTAAGGACGTTTATGTCGTCAGCATTGGAATATCGCCGGAACAAACCCAGGAGGGTCAGAGTATAAGGAAATAAATGTGTGAGACGATGTTAGATTTGAGGTTCTTACAATGATGACTGAGAACGGTACGGTCTTTTGGGTTGTAACGGGGTGTAGTTCGGAGAGAGTCCAATGTTTCGAGGAAAAAATGGTCTCTATCTTCAGGTTCGAAGACAAGCCGAACAGAAAACTGGCAGAAGCAGGCGGGAAGCTGATCTCTTGCTTGCCTTACTCTTTGGCCCAGAAGATGGAGATAATCTGTCCCGCGAAATATCTCTCTGTGAACTACATGGCGTTACGACCGACAAGACCGTACTCTTCGGGTACTCCAGCTCTGTCACCTTAAGATGGTGTCAAGCCATGAAGAAGATTCGTAATGTAGGTTGTGACATCGCATGTTCTGCTGTGAAGTGTACAAACATGCGAAATTATAGCAGCAGTGAGGAGCAGCAATCAATGGAACGGTTGCCAACAGCAACGACGAGGCCAAAGCGGCTACTGACGCGCAAACGACAGACTTACTCGGTACTAAACAGATCGAAATTTGAGAACGGCGTAAGACGCAGTAAGTTGTATACTGAAATTGAACTGGAAGCCTCGCTGTTGAGGCATTCTGAAAAATAAACCAACTTCGTTTAACTATGCATTTGTTCTAATAGTCGTACTAACCATCACAGAAATGATATTTTGAATAGTGGCATTTCATTTGTTTATAAGGGCATTTCCTTAAGTGGGGCCAAATCTTAGCCGTTGCAGACTGAGGAGGAGAGGAGCAGGAATGCGTATAGGATATTGGTGGGAAAGCCAGAAGGAAAGAGACCACTGGGAAGACCAAGGCGTAGGTGGGTGGACAATATTAAAATGGATCTTAAGAGAGATAGGATGGGGTAGTATGGATTGGATTAATCTGGCTCAATATAGGGACCGCTGGACGGTTCTTGTGGACACGGTAATGAACCTTCGGGTTCCATAAAATGCTGGCAAATCCTTGAGAAGCTGCACAATTGGCAGCTTCTCAAGAAGGGCTCAGCTCCATGAGAGAGTGAGTGAGTGAGTGAGTGAGTGAGTCTGTTAACTTCAATTACAAATTGGTAGAGATCTGATAGTTTCTAGTGTCTTAAAGATCTTGGGATTTTATTGTATTGCGAACGTTTTTCTCCTGAAGGTCGAAACGTTGGACATGATTCGTTACACTACATTTTATTCTTCGTGTCTTGACAGTCTTGTGATTTTGTGCAATATCATTTAAACCTGTACACGCTTCCGTCGCCTGGAACTCCATCGATTTCGGTGACCTTCAGTGGAATAGCCTACATATCAGGGGCAGCGGAACCGTTTCATTCAAGGGCGTGCGAGTGAATTCTGTCGGTCATGTTATTAAAATACATAATTTTATGTTTTAAAGAAGTAATTAATTTTCTTTAAAAAGTAATACTGAAAATGTTAATGTATTGTAGCGTGATAGAGTAACTATAGACGGGGTTTGGGTTAGTAATTGGATTTACTGATCGCTTAAAAGTAAAGCTGCCCCTGTAATATGCCATGAAGGCCCGTAAGGTCGTGAGACGACAAGGCTCTCACATTTTCTAGGCAATTGGCTCACAGATGGTGGTGAGGTTGTCAGCCTTACGCGCCGGCCGCCCGTTACATCCCAGGAAGATTTATGGTACTCATTTCTGTTAGAGGCCGTGTCGATCCCAGGGTCATAATGCGGCTGAAGGGATTTGACTACAAATAACTACGACAGTCACTGAGTTACACATTCCAAAGATCACTCTAACTGTAGCACACAAATTCTTATCAGCCTTCCTTAGCCGTTGCTCCGTAGTAGCTTCCACCGGCGGACGTTCCCCTTCGTATGCGTTCCCCGAACGGTCCCCGGCCTCAGCTACCATCTTCTAACAGCAGCAGCTCACAAGCCTCTTCTTGTTTAACAAGCATCAAGAGCAAAGATATAAATCATCTCATCTTAGTAGAAGATGAACTGTGTGTGCGCTTATCTAAAGTTCGGCCCAGAATTAAGTGTTTCTGCAGCAAAAAACAAGCACAGGTTTCATATTAAAGAAGTAAATTTCATTTTTAATTTTAATATTACTGTCTTAGTATTTTTCTTCACACTTCTTTGATTCCTCTCATGAGTTTCAGTAACCTTACTATTCAAAATTGTCAATATACTACGTATATGTTCATGTTGTAAAATCACTAATCAAGATCAGTTTACAACATTTATTTATATTAAACACGGTGCCCACCTTTACAGTGATTTTTGTGCAGTGGTTCCCTGAAGTTTGAGAACTATTTCAAGGGTCCTCTAAGATAAGAAGTTTGAGAAGGGCTGTGTTAGAGAGTTAGGCTTCAGGTGGGTGAAATCCAGGGGCAGTCGAAATGTGATGATAGAACTGTTACGTACGAGTATTTTTGGTCGGTCGGTCGGTCGGATCGATTGCTGCTGGTCTTCGCCAGCACAGTCAATCTCGGGTTCGGGTCCCACCGGGTTCCATGACGATATTTTTGTTCTTGCCAAGACTTTTCCATGCTTTTAAATGAGGCCTTCCCTTCGACAAGAGGAATGGGCTGACTACTACTGGTCACTCCTCTATATGGGGTGACTCACACAGGTTCTCGAATTGAAGTTATCCTGTTTGCAAGTTACACTGACGAACCACAAATACATGCTTTTCACACCCCTTCAGGTCTTCTTGCACTTGTTTTGAGGGACCAGTGAGCTGTAATTATGCACCCAGGAAATGAAAACTCGTTTATTCTGCATGCCGCACCAATATTTAAAACTTATCAAAATTCATGTGATGTCATGACATTGTGAGATTTTCAGATTATGAGACGGGACCCAGTTCAAATTAATTTCAAATCTTTTTTTTTATTATTATTGCTAGTGGGGTGGGACTAAGTCCCTTGTACTGCGGCCACTTCTGGCCTATTGTACCAGCCCCAGAAGATAGGTGAGGGGGGATTGTGGAGCAATTGGTGAATGAAGATTGCAGGGGAAACCGAAGTACTCGGAGAAAACCTGCCCCAGCGCCACTTTGTCCACCACAAATCCCACTTGCCCAGACCCGGGATCGAACCCGGGCCGTCGCCGTGGGAAGCCAGCAACTAACCGCTTGAGCTGTGGCGCGGCCCACATTTCAGATCTTTCTATCGGCCCTTTTTAGGCACAGATAATATAGCGTATGCTGATAACAGTGGCCTCGCGGTCTAAGGCATGTACTGTCTTCGATCGCTGGGATCGTGGGTTCGAATCCCAGTTGCGGCATGCATGTTTGTGTGCGTTTATTCTGTTTTTGCTGTACTGTGTGCAGGTAGCGGCCTTGTGACGGGCTAATCCCCAATCCAAGGAGTCCTACCGACCGTGTAAAAGATTAAGAGACTGAAAAATCGGTCAGGGTCCAACAAATGGCTGTAGAGCCACAGATGAATGTCTGTACCGTATCTCATTTTCCAGCCAGGCACAGTATCAACGTTTTCAAACCGAAAACAGCTGTAGTCTGCGGAAATAGGCTATTTTCCTGAAAATAACTTGGCCGGTCGGTCGGCCGGCTTGGATGTGCAGTGGTGAAGAATCGTCAACTGCTCACTCTGAAACCATTGAGCGCCAGTCGCTATGAGGATGCGCTCCTGAAACTTACTGTCGAGCGTTGTGGAATACTATTCGTGAAATTGTCTCTTTCAGGTGGTCCTCCTCGGCGCTATGAACCGACCCTCTTGTAGTAAAGTCGCTGTTTCTCTCTCTGTGTACTTACCTAGCACTCCTCGCCCAGGGAATGCGAATAAGGAGAAGCTAAAATGTTTGAACTTCATTGGAGACTGCCACCATTTTTTCTGCATGAACATAATGCCAGCTAGCATGATCTTCCTTTGCGTGAGATTCGACAGTCGACCTCATACCTTCATGTTTAGTTGTAAACATAGCCTGCAGAGTTGTATTCACTTTTATGTCTGTCAGAAATGGCCCTTTGCGACATTTTATAAGAATCTTATTTTCTTTTTTACGGTGAGGAGTTGTTAGCCCCACGCACAACCCCCAGGCTGGAGCACCACCCCTTGTTGGCTGTCCACGACTGCACATTTAGTATATTTGCAGCTACCTTCTTTATCTGGAGGCCGTCTCCTCCATCCGCAACCTGAGGACGCGTCATGCCGTAGTGAGACAAGGGACCCACCTAGGATCTTAGATAGGATGGGGTTATATGGACTGGATCGATCTGGCTCAGGATAGGAATCGGTGGAGGGTCCTTATGAACACGGTAATGAACCTTCGGGTTCAATAAAATGTGGGAAAATTCTGGGGTAGAGGAGGTACTGGCAGCTTCTCAAGAAGGACTCAGCTCCATGAAGTTAGTCATAAATGGTACATAAAGGTAAAGCTGTCCATGTGCTTAACTAATTAAGCACTACACCATGAAGGTCTAAAGGGGAGTGGGTGTATAGATCCACATTTTCTTGACCTCGGCACTAGTTGGAGGTGAGTGGTCAGCTTCACGCCCCTACCGCTTTACCCCCAGGGAAAGAGCCATCGGTACCCATTGGATAGGAGGCTGGGTGGGACTCAAGAGTCGACCTGGAAGACGCGGAGAAAAGAAAATTCTTGTCCCTACCGGAACTCGAATTCGAAACCCTCTGTCAACCAGCCTGTAGCCGGTCGCTATACCGACTACGCTATCCCGTCTCACCATAAATGGTAAAATTGTGATATTAAAACAAAACATCGCATTCTGTGTTGTTTATTATGATCATTATACTGTTGTCCGTAATTTACTTAGGTTTCTAGAGAGGGAGCCGCCTCTGTGGTCTAGTGGTCAGAGTTCCTGCCTACGTATCCAGAAGTCCCGGGTTCGATTCCCTGTGCTGCAAGATTTCTGAGAAGTAGTGGATCTGGAACGGATTCCACTCAGCCTCGTGACGATAATTGAGCTGTTTCAAGGAAATAGCGGCCCCGGTCTACAAAACCGAGATTAGCGGCCGTGGGGATCCGTTTCTCTGACCACTTGACGCCCTCTATCCGTAAAAGTTGGCACTAACTTCGCCGACAAGCGGCGGTCGCTCGGTTGGAATAGTTCGCTTGCTGACTACAGGCCACGGAGGTTTTTTTTTTCTAGGGAGGGACACGTCCCACTTTGAATATTTTGGACGGGCTCTCATCTCCATTGCTCTTAGGGATTTCACCCCTTGTACATACATTAGTTAATGAAAGTCGGTCAGTTCGTCCAGATATTGAAAGGGAGACACACAGAGTGACAATGTCGCAAAGCCATTTCTTTTTCCCCGTAAGGAAATTTAAGTAGGCCAACAGTAATTAGGAAGACCTTGGCGAAAAGCATGAAGGCCATAACAAATGAATTAATTCTATTTAACATCAGGTACAGAGAGGTTTTTGTGGACATGTTTATGATTTGTATTGAAAAGTGCCTGTGATTGTTCAGAGTTAAAGCCATTAGCCTGAGTTTAATGATTCTTAACACACAAGTTAGCTAGTATTTGTATTCAGGTGAAATAATTTGTTCAGACATTGAGGCACTATGCTACAAGCCGGAAGGTCTCGGGTCCGATTCCTGATTAGGTGGATTTTTTTTTAAATTTACCTAATTCTTCCAGCCGCACTGTGGCCCCAGGGTCGACTCAGCCTCTAACAGAAATGAGTGCCAGGAATGTTCTTGGAATATTCTTGAGGGCATAGGGCGGTCGGCGCGTAAGGCTGACACCGTTACTGCCATCTATAAGCCAGTTGTCTAGAAAATGTGGGAACCTCAACATCTCACTACCCTATGGGCATCACGCCATATTACAGGGATAGCTTTACCTTTTTTTTTTACCTTATTACTACTAGAAGCTTGAAGGAAATTTAAAATTGTAAATGAGGTTTGACACAGTATAGTTCCATAGGCAATTGCCACTTCTACTCTGAAGATGGAGGCAGCACGTTCGTCTGAAGCATTTTAACCACACATCAAACTACATGGGTTAATTGTCGATACTATCGCAGTCAAGATTTCCGTCGCCGTGAACAATTCCAATATTATCAACGAAATTCTGAAATTACCCTCGTCTGATTGGTTACGCCGATCATGACAATTATAACAGAAATCTTGGTCCAGTGCGGGTTACGCAGATGTTCCACTCTACCCACAACCTTTTAATTGTTTCAATTTAAATTCTTAAAATTAGCATAAATTTAAAATGTGAATTAGACTATGAATTAAAACTCCGTGTCCTATAGTCCGAAAACGAACTATACCGACCGAGCGACCGCCGCTAGTTAGGGAAGTTAGTGCCAACTTTAGCTAGTAGAGGGTGTCGCGTGGTCAGCGCAACGGATCCCCACGGCCATTAATCTCTGTTTTCTAGACCGGAAGAGTATGAATTGTTGTTATGAATCTGAGTCTTACCGCATAGGCCGTTGCCCATCTGTGAACTTCCGTGGTACACAGGTAATAGTAATACCCAGAAGCACACAGAATTGAAATTGTCTGGCCGACCGAGTAGACGAGAAATTTCTGTCCCTTCTCCTCCAATCAAAACAGCTCAACTTTTTTCCAGACTTGTTCATAAGAACTGGAAATACCCAAACACTGCGATGAAAACCGCCGTTGGTGTGCAACCCTTGAAACATGAGCCAGAGATGTAGTAATGTGTAAATATGACGTCATCCGATAACATCAGCCCCTCTTCTGCTGTGAGCTCTACACTGCAGAATTAAGACAGTAATGCCAGTGCCTTCAGTTTACAGCTATATTCACATTGTTGTGTGACGTGGGTACATGATGGGAAACTAATGATCACGATATGAAGAACAGAAGGAATTAATTTTCATTTAAACAAGAAGCCAGAAGAACGGGGTGTTATACAACGCTACTGGTCGCATCGCCTGTCGCACCGGCCCGGTGTCTGTGTGTCCGGAAGGTGCAAATGGACAATGAAGAAGCGGATATTGCGAATTATATTACTGAGTGAACGGTTTAATCCAGACTTACAGTGTGCCAAAATTCTTCCAAGCTCAGCACTGACCCTCCTGAACAGCTAGTTCTTACCCCTGATGGAATACACAGTGTGACAATTAACCTCCCGAACAGAGACCATAAAACCCACACAGAAGAGCAAATATTTATTAATACCATCAATCAGTACAGTTCCTGCCTGCTTCTGCACAACGTTTACTTCTCTCATACAACGTATGGAATGCCCTAGAAGACGCCTCTTCTCTCGTCGAAGTCTGTTGGATCGATGAAAGAGCCTCAAATCTCGTCACTTTCATCGAAATTTTTAATTTAGGAAATAAAAAATTCAGCCGGCGCTGAATCAGTGGTGTGGGGTGGGTGGGATAACACGGGGATCGCTCGTTTCGCCAAAAACTCGGAGGCAAAGCCCGAAGAATGCGCTAGTGTATTGTCGTGCAGAAGATACCAGGACCCACGTCCCTCAAACGATCAATCTCTTAATCACCTCTTTATGAAATTTACCGTTTACATTCTGTTCTTCCGGCACAAATTCATGATGAATGATACCTTTAGCATAAAAAATGCAGTCAGCATTTTTTCATCCGCGATTTTTGCGTTCTCACTTTTCTGAGCTTTCGGTTTCTTTGGACTCAACCAAGTTGCACTCTGACGTTTTGTTTCGGGATCGTACATGAAACACTAACTTTCATCAGTCGTTACAGTCCCTTTTAGAACATTTCTGTCGTCATCAATCATTTCAACAAATTCGACGGACGATGCAGCGCGTTGGTGGTTTTGATCCGGCATTAACAAATGAGGAATAAAACGAGCATACACCTTTTTCTTTTTCAAATCATCGACTAATATCTTACGTACTGTCTCTGTTGATCCCTGTCATTTCTTCTAACAGCCGAATACTCAAAGTTCGATCTTCGGCCAAACATTTTTTAATGTCTTCTGTCGATTCTTCTATTCTGGAAGTTGAAGGACGGGCTCTCCTTTCATCGTCTTGTAAATTCTTTGCACCTTTTATGCCATTCAAACACACTTGTTCTCGATGAAAATTCTTCACCTTACACACTTCTCAACATTTCAGGCGTTTCAGTAGCTGCTTTCTTTAATTGTACCAAAAACTTAATCTCTGCTCTTTGTTCTATTTTGAAACCTTCGACACGACGAAAAAGCAACATCACCAAAAGCATTATAATCCTCATACGCATCAACCAAACAATTTGAAACTTGCACATCATATAAATAAACGTTCTCTCTAACTAGTCCCAATCATCCCCGTAAGATGGCAGTAGTAGTTTTACTGTAATAGCATCAGTTCGGGAACTTAATTGTCACACTGTGTATGTACATTACTCATATACCTCCTACTGCGCACTCTTACCTAAATCGATCTTGTATGAAGAATTCATAAAGCCATCTATACTGGCCTCCATTTGAAGAGATCAATTGTGTAACTATTTCCGAAGACAGAATTTTGAAATCACGCGACCGGCGATGTAAAAATAGGTTTTATGAATTCATTGTTACGGCATGAACTTACTTTCAGACCATATCAATTTCTTACGTACACTTTGAAATATGCGTCATTTAAGTGACTTTTGACGCAAAATTCGCACCAGACACTAGTAAATAACGACGGAAAATAAAATCGTAATATCCAAAAGGGGTTTAATGCCATCCACAGAAGTAGGCTACAAGATGACAAGCTCAGAGTGCATTCTGGGTGTGTGGAACACGACCAGAACTTCTGTTTTCCATGGAGACGTTATTTAAGCTTTACGTTCATGGAAATATTTCACTTGAGATGGAGAATGGACGCAGACATACGCTTACGGACATGACTGAATGGCAGTTTCACCTGTGAAGTTGCGACAAGAGCTTGACACAAAAAAAGAACAAAAACAAACTCCGTCGCCTGTAGTCCGCAAATGAACTATACCGACTGAGCGACCGCCGCTTATCGGCGAAGTTAGTGCCAACTTTTGCGGACAGAGGGTGTCACATGGTAAACAACGGATCCCCACGGCCTCTAGACCGGAGCTTGACACATGCGTTCCTTCATATGGCGAGCCCCACGCAATCCTGAAAGTGCTTTCACAAGACAACACTAAATACGGGTAATTTAGAAAAGCCCTCCCCGTGGACATTGCTCAGTCGGTATAGTGACTGGCTACGGGTTGGACGACCGAGAGATCGGAGCTCGAGTCCCGGTAGGGTCAAGAATATTCTTTTCTCCTCGTCGTCCAGACCTGCTATGGCAGCCCTGTCCAACGCGGCGCCCGTGGTATATTTTTCTGGCGCCNGAGTACATAAGAACGTTGGACAGCACTGTGCTATGGGGTCCACCCAACCTCCTATCCAATGGGTACCGGTGGCTCCTTCCCCGGGGTTAAAGCGGCCGGTGCGTAAAGCTGACCACTCGCCTACAGCTAGTGTCGGGGTGAAGAAAATGTGTATGTACAGGGTGTCCCAGGAGGAATGTGCCAAGCACTACATCATGAAGGCGTATGGGGGTGTGGATGTAAAGAAGAATATAGAAAAGTGTGGAATGAGCATGACTCCATGATCGTACACAGATTGGCACGCCCGTAACGGCTGGTTTCTAAGCACTTTGTATGTGTAGGCATATGTGAGAATGCGGCACTCGGGTACATAGCTGTGGAACAGTGCGGCCACTCAGTCTCTTGAAGTTGTACAGCCCTGCTTATCGAATGGTACTGTCGAGCTGGTTGGTTCAAGTGACAACTCTTCATACTTGTATTCTGAAGGTGTCTGGTTGGAATCTCGGCTGGGAAACCGACTGTTCTGACGGAGTATTTTCGTGACCCACTGGACTTATCATTCTAATCGTTCGGCGCAGAGTACGAATTAATTAAGCTTCCCACTGCATAGTTTTCTGAAACGTCAGAATCCCAGAATCCCGAAACATCAACTTTTATAAGTTTTGAGAGGGTAGATGGCTTCGAGAGCGATGCAAACTCAGCATGGCGGTAATGAAGCGGCGTATCCCATTCAATTGCCGAGTTGATAGGATCTGCATTGTTCTGGAAACCACCAATTCGTCGATCACAAGGATATTATAATATGACGCCTGAAAGTCGCAATATGACCCTCTGTTTGGCGACTCTTCGCTAAGTACATTCCCATGGCAACGCGGAATAGACCTTTGATGGACAACGGTTTTGGTAAACACATTACTATAGCAACGGATACGCAGTTTACAACAGACGAACCGTTCAAGTGTGTGTCCTCTATGCGGTCCTCACTGGGCCATAGAACGACACGTAATGCATTCGCAGGAGAGTTCCATGTGGAGGCGGGGTCGAATACCTCCACCGTAGCCCTGCGAGTCGTAGGAGGCGACGAAAAAGGAAGTTTAGAATCTGGAAAAATAAATTATGGTCGTACAACGGGACTCGGACCCGAGAATGACTGCGCTGACGAGCACCAGCAGCAACAGTAAACGCCAGACCTGTCTTCTCGTCAGAGAGAGCGGCCCACATCAACAAACCCGCAACAGTCTGACAGTAATAAAAATGTGGTCGTAAGCCCCAGATGGGTGCTTTGTTCGAAGTCAGACTGGCCGGCTGACCGTCGGTCGTAATATAAAGCCGGGTCCAGACTTGTTGCGTATCCCCGTATCATCCTTCCGTTGCAAAATGTTGATACGGTGATACGCAACGGACTGTTCGCTCACTTGGCGGGCTTTTCCCCCTCTCATCAAAGGGACGACACGCGTTGCAGTGGTGCCAGTCTGGACGTGCACGCGTTGCATCGCGACGAATTCCAACACTTTGGAAATTTGGTCGCCTGCAAATTGAAGGTATACGATGAATCTATTCGCTCTGCTATCCAGAACGATATAATGAGTATTTTTCTTAGGGAAAGTAGTGATTTTTATAAAAATTACAACACTGCGACTTACGGAACAGGCCCAAATCCTTTCCTCTACTACAGAGGGCGACCAAATGCCCACTACCCGACTTCTTCCCCGCAGTTTTTTCCCAGCAACAATCAGCAGCCTGTCCTGAATACACCTTCAACATTTAACAATCAAGTTCCTTCCGTCAAATGCGACACTTTTTTAAGTTTTCCACCTCGTCAGCACCTGCCTTACATGTTTCGGCTCACCACGGAGCCATCATCAGAGGCATTTATAGTAGAAAAAGAAATCACCAACACACAAAACTTCACTTTGTCCAAGATAGCCACGTTCCAGTTAATTAAAATAATTACAAATAGTTAAAATTACCCAGTATGTCGATTCACTAAAAGTTTTTCACACACCACAGTAGCTTCCTTATTTGATTCGTCGTTAATTCTGTAAAATTATGTTTCGTTATTTGAAGTAAGAATTCTTAAAATCCCTAGAATTCTTTCCCGCTTGGCCCAATCTTTTTGCTTCGGGATGTTGTTGACGTGTGTTGTC
>NW_019725426.1:128016-145491 GCF_002891405.2 Cryptotermes secundus
TGGGTAATTTTAACTATTTGTAATTATTTTAATTAACTGGAACGTGGCTATCTTGGACAAAGTGAAGTTTTGTGTGTTGGTGATTTCTTTTTCTACTATAAATGCCTCTGATGATGGCTCCGTGGTGAGCCGAAACATGTAAGGCAGGTGCTGACGAGGTGGAAAACTTAAAAAAGTGTCACATTTGACGGAAGGAACTTGATTGTTAATTGGTTAGTGTGACGGACCAGAATGAAAGACCTTAAACACCTTCAACAGTTTTCTCCCCTCAATCTCTTTCACCAGCTACGGCCTCAGAAGACCACTTTCTTATTCAGGACCTTGTATAAATGTGTTGATGTAACGATTTTACACAAGTGCCTTTAATGCAGAAACACTTTCATCAAAATTAAATTCTTAAAACAAATCAGCATTTCAAATTTAGTTTGCTTTAATGTGCAAGCTCTGTTTTATTTCAGAAATATCCTATAAAGTAATCAAGAAACAAGAAATCATATTGTTTGCTTCATTTAGTGATTAATAACAAGTATTCACTAGCCTTAATGAAGTCCTTCAGTGCTTCCACAAGAGCTCCACAAACTTTAGGGACAATAGTGCTGATTGTTTGCTTCGATATTTTGAAGAGATATTGAAGACTGACGTATGAGGCTCCAGTTGCCAAGAATCGCAGTGTTACAGCCAATCTTTCCTGAACAGGAATTGCTTTTCTGAACACGGTATCTTTATTAAAAATATTCGGCCCGATCAAATTTATAACAACTCAAAATCTGACGGATACATCCTGTGAAATTTTTGTACATCCCGCTAACTGACTGAAAATTTAAGTCCGTCAAAAGATGGGACCCATTGTATACTTCCCTACGGGCATAGATCGGTGATATCCACAAACGTCGTGATTTCTTTCTTCTTCCCTTTATAGCATAGTGAATATAGACATACGCGGCCGCTGCTACCTTCAGGTTAGGCGTGGTCATTGCTAACTGAAATCTGGCTCGAAACTGAGATTCAGATCGTCATTTCTTCGTTGACTTCTTCACAGGAGAAATTTTGTCGCGTTGCATCGGTTGATAGGCAACGGAGATACGCGGTAAGTCTGGACGCAAAATTTTATTGCGTTGCATCGGATAATATGCAACGGAGATACGATACGGGGATACGCAACAAGTCTGGACCCGGCTTAAGACCCAGACCCATACTCGCAGGAGAGTTGGTAGTGCTTGAATAGTAGAAGACTAGAGACCGGGCCGAGATTCGGACAGCGGTGAAGGACTTCGTTAAGAAGTTCAATGTGTGAGCTGTTACAATCAACTGTAATTGTAATAGAGACGTCCGATAAATCCAGTCACCAAATCTAGAACCCACAGTTATTAGTAACGTGGCAGTATTTAATATTGAAGCTTACAGTGCCTGCACTATTCTAAAACAATGCTACAACTGCCAGCGTTATTACCATATCTGGGTCCACTGCAAGCAGATGCGAAGATGTCTCGGTTGCGCGGATGGCCATCGGCACCGAGAATGCGCTGAGGAGAATGGTACCAGCTTTCCGAAGTGCTGAAACTGCATGGTGCAGCATCCAAGCAGTTTCAGAGATTGTATTTGTGACAAGAAGAGGGAGCAACGGAGGAATTGGCAGTCCACTGCCCCCAGAAACCCATCGGTCGCTGTGCTGCGTCCAAACTGGTGTACGCCGCTTGCGATAGCAGCACGAGACTCCAGCATCCAAAGACTAAGCTGAGTAAACAGCGGAGCCAGCGCCCATCAGAAGCAGCGCTGTTACTGACGTGGTGACGTGGTGACGTGCTTTACTTCATAAACGCAGAAGATGAATTCTTTGCCCTCTTCATGAAGGATGTCTACGGTGTCATCGCCAGAATATAGGGACGGTATCGCACTAGGATGCCAACGGGTGGCCATGGCGCAGCTGCCAGCATTTCGGCCAAACTCACTGTATTAATTTAGTAGTCATATCGCACCTGGCATCTGTCTGGCAGCGCTTCCAACTTGGCATCGCTGCCAATCAAGATGCCAATTGGTAATGCTGCTGGCATCGCTGCCACGAGGGCAAAGGCCAAATCAACATCATAGACAGTCTAAGGCCAGTCCATTGACGTCCATACGTGTATACGTGCTTGTGTGTATGTGTGTTTCCTTCAAACATGTTCAATTTCGACACCGAAAAATTTATAATTGAAATTCAGTCCCGACCATCTGGCAGCTGGACGCCATGGCATCCTAGTGCGCTACCACCTTAAGGGCTTGTGTTCCCAGTACCTGCAGTTTTCTTTCCATCCGCCTCTTCTTTTGAGAGAGAAGGCACAAAAGCAGAGAACATCGCACCCGCAGTTCATGACACTGATAAGAATCCCAGATGGAGCTCTGTGCCAGAGACAACAGAGATCGATCGAGGGGCCGGGCGCAATGCATCCCCATTCCTAATGACTAAATTACTAATCAGAAGAAGTTGTGGGAAGAACTGGTTGCCTACTTTCCCGTATGTGACACAGACCGCATGTAAAAAGACGCGTCCAGCAGTTCTTTTATTGATGCAATTTATTCGCTGCCGCCGTAACGTTTTTACCTAGCCGTTGCCTAGGGGGAGACATACGTATATAGGCACAGACTGGTGGGAGAGTTTTGTGAAATACGCCGTTGTGATGGGCTCAGGTGCCATGATATACATACCAAAATTAAAAATTGGTTCAGGCTTTGAAAAGTTAATGGGGGGGGGGGGGAANGGGGAATCGACAGACACAGACAGACAGACAGCATGGAGATTGTGTAAGCCTAATTTAGGAAAGTGGAATAGAATACGCCAAATTTCAGTTAATGGTAGGCAAATACGTTTTGGCATTATGTTGATTATTTAAAGCACGGTGATTGCTATATGTGCCACTAGGTTTAACATTAGAAGCTCTGCGTTTAGGCCACACCTGTTTATGGGTTTCGTATGATCCTCAGAGTAAACAGAAGTTAATGTGCCTAAACTGCATTAACCAGTTGATCTGTGTATTGGAGATACTGCATGTCTCTTTTGAGGTACAAACGGAATTTTTATGTTTTATTTACGATAATTTTATGCATTAAAGGATTGAATTAGACACTTGTTTTATTTTGTGTGTATGATTTATTTCAGGTTATATTCTTTAATTTCAAATTCATGGTTTCATAATAAATTTATTTTACGGGATGATTAGATCCGGTCCCGCCTACGATACCTGTTAAATTTAGAACTGAACTTTCTTGCGAAGACCAAATCAATAGAGACGTATAAGTAACCGGTTATACCGTTTGAAGCAGGTTCTCGGAATGAGTCCCTTGGATAGCCTACAGATGCAGTATTGGTTTAATCTGTAACAATTGTACGACGGTTGCGGAAAAAAATACAACCTAAGCGATTTAGAAGCGACCTGTGTCTCCGACTAAAGTAGCCCGGATCCTTGCTGCTAGGGGCCGTTAGTTGCAGCTATACATTGTTACTAGGCATTATGGGTCCAACAGAGTAGCACTATTTCCAGCTGAATTTGGAGGCACAGTCGAATATATAGGGCTCTTATTTATTTATTCTAAATCAGGCGAAATAAATTTCTCATGCAGACCTAAAATTCGCTTAGTGGGGGGTGGAGTCCAGCTGGCTCCACTCAGCACGGCGGCCACTGATTGGCCTATTGTCCCTGCCCCGGGTGATTATGATGATGGAGAATTTGGTGGAATGAAGATTGGCAGGGGAAACCGAAGAACTCGGAGAAACCTACCTCAGCGCCACTTTGTCCACCACAAATCCCACTTGACCAGATCCGGACTCGAACCCGGGCAGCTGCGGTGGGAAGCCAGCGACTAACCGCTTGAGCTAACAGTAACTTGGTCTCTGACACTAAGGGAGTCACATAGACTGAGGGTGTATGAGAACAGGATGTTGAGGAGAATATTTGGACTGAAGAGAGATGAAGTGACAGGAGATTGGAGAAAACTGCATAATGAGGAGCTTCATAACTTGTACTCTTCTCCAAGTATAATAAGAATGATCAAGTCAAAGATAATGAGACTGGCAGGGAATGTAGCGTGAATGCGAAAGATGAGAGATGCGTATAGGATATTCGTGGGAAAGCCAAAGGGAAAGAGACCACTGGGAAGACCAATACGTAGGTGCGTGGACAATATTAAAATGGATCTTAGAGATATATGATTGGATGGTATGGATACGATTGATCTGGTTCATGATAGGGACCAGTGGAGGGCTCTTGTGAACACGGTAATGAACTTTCATGTTGTCTTACAGAAATATGAAGGTAAAGCTTTCCCTACGCTTGATTAAGCAGCATGCCATGAAGACGTGTATGGTATAGCTCGACGCATTGTTAACCTCTACACTGGATAGTAGTGGGGTCAACTTCACCCTCGGCCGCTTTATCGCCTTGGAAAGACCTCCGGTACGCATTTCCTAGGAGGTTAGGTGGACCTCAGAGCCAGCTTGGATGTGGTGACAAAAAAGAATGTTTTTTTTTTACTCCTTCTGGGAACTGAGCCCCAGTCGTGCTCGTTGTACCATAGTCACTGACAGAGTTACCCCGGCTTCGTAGGGACGTAAATTGAAGCGGATAATCGAAAACTGGAGTAAAACAGAACTGAAACTAAGCTGATATGTTATGGAGGGTCAGAGCCTTTATTGAATATATTCAAATCGTTCATAATTTCAACGCGTTCGCTGTCATTGCATTACCAATGGGGACAGTTTCTCTGTATAACACAATCACGCTTTTTCACTCTTCGCACAAAGTAAACTAGTAATTGTGGGACAATGTATCTGTTTTCAAAGCACTTATCCTATCTCAGTTTGTTTTTTTTTTTTTGTGTGTGTGTTTTGTGGAAGGGGGGACCGACTCTGTGTTCTACTGGTCAGAGTTCCTGGCTACAGATCCAGAGGTTCCAGGTTCGATTCACGGCGCTGCCAGATTTTCTGAGAAGTAGTGGGTCTGGAACGGGGTCCACTAAGGGGGTCCTCATAAGGATAATTGAGGAGATATTTCAAGGATATAGCGTCTCCTGTCTAGAAAACCGAGATTAACGACCGTGGGGATCCGTTGCGCTGACCACGCGACACCCCCTATCCTCAAAAGTTGGCACTAACTTCGCCGAGAAGCGGCAGTCGCTCGGTCAGTATAGTTCGCTTGCGGATCACAGGCCACGGATTTTGTGGAAAGGAAAGAGCTACACAAAACGTAGTTGGATACGTTTCATTATGGCTCATGTCTGTTCACTGTAACAAGTAAATGAACTGGAACTTGTAAAATATAGTAAAACGGGTCATTGTACAAACAAGGAGTTCAGGGCAGAGTTCTTAAAGCCTGCTTTCCTCTTGCATAGATTTGTAATACGGATTACAGTTTTTTAACTTTATTGCCGTTATTGTTATTTTATTTCGTTCTTGTGAACAACTGGGTCGCTCACTATAGAGCTTCGTTTTTGTTTTGTTGTAACCTCAGAATTTTGCACCGTCTCCATATTTGTAATTGTTCACATGCAAGCAATATTTCATACGTAATGCGTAAGTGTATTTATCATCTATCTCTGTACCAAATCACACAAGTCTAATTGCACTAGTTCATTGTTGTCGTCCCAAATCAAAATCTAAAGAAACTGTTCGCACAGGCGTCATGTTAGTATTTCACGTTTTAAAAAGAATTATCTGACCAAAATTTGCATTTTTTCGAAGATCTGTTACCATGTACGTGTATAATTAGAGGACCCTAAACCAGCTGTCGCTCCCACCTCACACGATTGCGCATCTCCTATATTGTTGTTATTGACTGTAGGAAATTGAAAGTATGACATTTTGGTGATTTTCAGTGAGACATAACTTTCATACCACTTTTTGTGAATATCGGTCAGTTTGTTCATGTATGAAAGGGGAAACGCACAGACACACACATAGACAGCTTAGCGACATTATAAGTCTACTTTCTTTCCTTAAAGAAAGAACGTGAACAGAAAACAAAATAGTGTCCAGAAGTATGGATCGTATTGAGATAAACACAGTGTCACGAAACTTCGAAGAAGGCCCCACATTCCTAGTCAAATCCAGCGCATAGCTTGTGGTGGAAGGAGTTTCTTAACACTCGTTCTTCTTACAAACAAGTGGCCGCCTGTCACTTCTCACACCCTCGAACCCACCCCCCTTGTCTGAAATTATTCTTCTGCACATTCAAGGTTACTCTTTGCCTTGTTCGAAGTTTCGTGACACTTAAAAATGTACATGTGAAACGAAATGCAGTGATAGTAATATAGAAAAGGGGGGGAGGGAAGAAAATAATTGAAATACTAAGAAATTCATTACAATTTGTTTGTGTTGGCGACATTGAAAGAACTTCAGTTGGCAACACTGAATGTTCTTCCGTTTGTTTACATTCTGTAGTGCTCGTGTAAGTTAATTAGTGATCATGTTGAATGACAGTCCGTGTAAAACAATCCGATTTTGAAAGAGGACAGATCATTGGTGCGCGTTTAGCTGGAACATCTCTTAACAACTGCTGCCACATAGTTAGGTGTATCGAGAGAGACAGTTTCTAAGGTTATGTCGGCATACACGAATCACGGGAAGAGAACAGCGAAGAGGAACGGTGAGCCAGAATCAACACTGACAGAGGGAGATCGTTGTACATTGAGAAGGATTGTTTCCAAAAATCACGGAACTACTGCAGCACAGGTAACAGGACAGGAGAACTGAATATTCATCTCGAAGACAGTTTGCACAAAAGATGTCCGACATGAGCTTCAGAAATCCAACATCCACGGCATTGCTGCAGTTGCTATAACTCAGATTACTGAAAGTAATGCCCAGGTGAGTAAACGATGGTGTCAGGACCAGGAAACCTGGGCGTCAGACAACTGGAAACGTGTGATATCGTCAGATGAGTCGTCCTTCACGCTGTTCCCTACTTCAGGAAAAGATTACTTCCGGGGTACACCCAAGGAAGCATACAATCCGGAATGCTTGATTACAACAGGGAAACACGGGCGAGGTTCAATAATGGTTTGGGCAGCAGTATCGTGGTACAGCATTCAGTTTGTCCCATTATTACCCTTCTCCGAATTACTGCAAGAGGCTACATGAACAGGTTGGGTAATCAGGTGCATCTCACAATCCAGACTTTATATCCGAACAACGATGCAGTTTTCCAAGACGATTATGTACCCGTTCACACAGCTGGAAATGTTCAGGTATGGTTTGAAGAGCGTGAAGGTGAATTTCAGCATCTTCCCTGGCCAACACAATCACCAAATTTGAACATTGCTGAACCACTCTGGTCAGTTTTGGAGACTAAAGTAAGGAACAGATTCCCACCTGCAATACCTCTAAAGAAACTCGAAGATATTCTTCAAGAATAATGGTGTAAAATTCCGGTGTAGACTGATCAAATCTTGTACGAGTCCATTCCAAGAAGGATTGACGATGTATTGAAGGCTAAATGTGGCCCAGCACCACGTTAATAAAAAAATTCTACAGTACATGTAGTGTTTCTATTATTTTGTTCAGCACTGTATTTCTTAGTGTAGAATTCTAACGTAGTATCAGCACTGCTGATTAAATTTGCTAACAGCAGCTTTAGACCGGAAGTAAAAGAAGAATGGCGGAAAAAGCGCACAGAACTTATCTTCCTGGTCATGTTAGTGTACTCTTCTTGTCACACGCTAAATTGCTAGCCTGAATAGAGCAGTGAATGCTGTAGCAGCTGGTCGGAATGTATTGGCCGGAAATAAGGAAGATGCAGTAGACGTGAACTACTTCTGGTATAGTTCAGTCCAAGAAACGGTTTAGATCTTGTCAGTTGGGACACTTGTGTGACATGATTGTAATGTACTCCCTGCCGGATCTATGTAGGATCTAATACGCACGTTTCGACGGGCGTATAATGTTTTTCGGACAGAGACTATGATCATGTCTCCGTGTATTTCTCTTAGTAACGTTTTCATAAGTGGTTAATTAAAAAGTCTTGTGAAAAGAGGATTTGACAATCACAGTCCTTGAGTATTAACTACGCAGAGAGGGATTGATTCCCCAGATGTTTCTGGAGATGAACCCAGTGGAATCTATGGAAGATTCCTGGTACCCATTTCTGTTAGAGGCTGAGTCGACCCCAGGGCCATAGTGCAGCTGGAAGGATTAGGTTAATTGAAAAAATCCACCTCATCGGGATTCGATCCCGCGACCTTCCGGCTTGTAGTATAGTGCCTCAACCAACTACGCTACCGCCTGTCCCAGCGTCGCAAAATAAGACACAAAAATAATAAATATACCTACGTGTTATATATAGAAAATTGTTGATTTTGATTCTGTTCATGGGACTTCACGTCGTGTGAATGTGGGCATTATTGCCGACGTTTCAGAGGTACATGCTGCCCTAGTCTCTAGGATCGATGGATATAGGGAATAGTGCAGTGACTGAATGTTTGAACTCTGTGGAGAAGAGAAAATTTTCCTGCCTCTGCCTGGAATCGAATCGTGGTCATCTAGCCCGTCGCTATACCGATCGAGCTGTCCCTACTCCCGTCGTTATAATGGGCCCAATTTTAATTTGCCACACCACCTTTTCCTCTACTAATTCTCAACATTTACCGTCATCCAAACATTAGAGTCGTAGAAGCTCAAGTAGTGCCTCCCCCATAGTTCCCCCAAAACTTCGTCACGATAACACGAAATTACAAGCCACTGTGAAGAAAACTGTCATTTCTATCGTCATTCAGAAACCAAGAGTCAAAAGGAACTGCAACATAAATATGGCGATTTCTGATCACAGCACTCATGGTGTTGCGACAGGCTTGAAGCTACAAAATAGACAACATTGCCAACGCTTGGAGTTCACAATCATATTTGCACTGTTGCATAACGTGTTTAGGTGACTGGCAGTTAATGATCACGATATGAACAAAAGAGCAGCAGAAATTAATTTTTATTTAACAAGAAGCCCAAGAGACGCGGGGCTTTAAGGTGTTCCACCGTTAAAATCGGACTGCTTGGTTCTCCTGTGCTGTCAACCTCTGTCTCATAGCAGACACATTTCGTCTCTATAATAAAGTTAAAGCTATATATGTCACAGGCCGTGAAAGCCCGTAGGGCTGTGAGGCGTAGAGGATCCCACTTTTTTTAGACAGTCGGTTCACAGATGGCGCTGAGATCAGCCTTACGGAGCCCTTTACCCCAAGGAGAATTTCTCGTAGCCATTTCTGTTAGAGGATGAGTCGATCCGAAGGCCATAGTGCGGCTGGAAGGATTAGGTAAAATGAAAAATCTAGTGACATTGGGAATCGAACCCGCGACCTTCCGACTATTAATGTAGTGGCTCAACCAACTACGCTATCGCGTTCCCTCCTATCATAAAGGCCAGCGGGTTAATGCTGTATAGGGAAATGATCGCTGCTTATTCTGAAAATCGTAGGAGACACATAAATGCACGCTGTGCAAAATTCTGAAATTTAATGTTAATGAGGGTGATACATATAGTATTCACTGTGCTTATAAATGTTTATGTCAATTCTCGTTTTACCAGCTGCCCCATATTTGTTAGTCGCCCTCTCATCGACTTTGCATAGTCTGGATGCTTATAGCGGCGTTAAATCAACAACAAACGACATTGGTTAAGTGACTGAACAACAGAAGTACAGAGTAACTTGTTAAAATTTCAGTAGCAGGTTTTGCTTCCGCGTGTTGCTTTAAAAGCAGTTTAGTACCTTAGCTCAACGCCGTATCGCAGCTGATATGCTGACGAGTTAATCATTATTCCCTATCTTGGGAAGGTAGGGGTGAGAGGGAAGGGGGAACCGAATCGGCCTCGAACTTGTCGCGGAAGGAAGGAACATCCTGCCTGTTGTACGTTACATTATTTTTGTTTACTCACATGAATAGACGTATTTGAAAATGGCGGTCTCTATTAAGTGCTAATATGTCCGTATAAATATCGGGGAAATGACGTCATATTTCGACGCTCTTATGCCACCTGGGACGCCGGCGCCGTACGCATTGAATTTGGCAACAAGTTGGAGAGTAGCTGTAGTCAGTATCCAATATGGAGGGGTGTCGCTAAGCAATCCCTACATGCCGCGGCCTAAAATGTACCGTTGAAAAGGAAAAGTGTGCCTAGTGTTGCAACTTCCAGTTTACACTTGCAGTTAGCATGGGCTCAAGGTTCGCTTCGTTAAGAAGGATTTTGAGGGCAAATGTATCACGGGCCAGTGAGTATCTGTAGTGCATTAAGAGCATATGGTAAGGCTGAGTAGTCCTTGCGTCTAACGGTTTGGAAATTGATCGCTAATTCATAAGTCTACATACAGTTTTACTTCCAGTTTTATCGTTAGTAATTTATGAGCTTTGCAATAGTATTCTATTGCGATTGCCTTTAATGGCATTGAAGCAGTCTGACTAGATATTGTTATAGACAATTTCACATGTCTAGTTGAATTCCTATCGCTGGTGTACGTAAAATTAATTATATTCTGTAATATTAGATATTTAATGAAACATTTATTTTCGGGCATTGCGGCCTCTCACAGAATACTTCTGTGAAATTTGAATCATTCAGATGAAAATGATGATTTTGTCATCATGATAATCGTTATCATTATCGTAATTATTTTAGTGACGCCTCTTGACGGTGGATTCTAGTTCTTAAGCCAGAACAACATTCCATGCAATAAATAACATTTTCAGAGCTGCCGATAACAATAACCTGTGTATTAATTGAAATGCAAATCATATGTTTAAATGTTTATAGACCCAGTACGCATGGCCCGCGGATCGCTGTACGCGCGCGAGAATTAATGCCTTTGTCAATACATCTTCGTAACTAGCTTACAGCCATTCATTGTGACCGAATTCTCTCTTTTACTTGGTTTATGCAGGCATGCTACTAGAACGATTCATGAATTGCAGAATATCAATCTAAACTCTGAGAATAAATTTAGGAAGCCGTTAATATTGTACCACTACATCTACATATGACAGAAAATGTTCACTGTGAAACTGCATTACTAAAGGCCGCAAGAGGGAGATGAGAAATGCATACAAAATTTTGGTCCGAAAGCCGAAGGGAAGACATTAGGAAGACTTATTCGAAAACTGGAAGATAATATTATTAAAATGTGTCATATAGAAACAGCGTAGGAGGGTATGGACTAAATTCTACTGGTTCGGTATAGGAGCCAGTGGCGGGCTTTGGTGAACATAGTAATGAAACTTTTTTTCAGGGCTGGAAGTCGGGGTAAACGCTGGAAGACTCTGTAGACTTAATTCAAGAGCGTCTTTCTTCATTTGCAGTGCCTTAAGGCAGTGTTTCTCAACCTCCGGGTCGCGGCCCGGTAGAAAAAATAATTTGCCGGGCTGCGGTCTGACAAAAATTGAGAACCACTGCCTTAGGTATCATAACTGTCGTCCCCGACGATGCATGTACGAGGGAGTTCTCCAACCCACACAGCAATAGTTTTCTTTATAACGTGTGGTGGTCATTCCCAGCCAAAGCCGCTTCTCTTCAGGTTCAATAAAATTCTTGGCCAGTGGACAGGCAGTAAGCTTATGGATAAGGACTGTGTTCGATGAGACTGGTTGTCATTATCATCATCGCTGAATAATTAACATAGTGGGTCATGAATTGACAGCCAAAATTCGATTCCAGGTATGGACATTGGGATTTTCTTGTTGCCGTCACATTCACATCTGCAGGACCCATACATTCTCCTGTGAGATGGATGTTTATGATGATGATGATGATGATGATGACTGTTTTCCCGAGAGTAAAGCAGCCAGGGCGTGAATGTAACAGTTAACTTCTTCCTAGCGTCGGGGTCAAGAGTGCGTGGAGCTGTGCCTCCAGCTTCCATACACCAACAAGGCGTGGTGCTAGGCGCAGGGATAAAGTGAAATATATCACAATTGCTCTTGTCCTAATCAGTACCAGTTTAAACTCACCACAATTTCAATAAATTTATCAGGCAGTATTTAGAGGTGTGAACTCAGAAATAATAAACCTGTTCTCTGTAAGAACAGTCAGTTCGGTTATCCTTTAAAGTCCTGAGATGAATTGGTTATTTTGTGATAAAATAAAAGGATTGAAAAGTATGAGACTGTAATTGAGAAAGTAGTTTATAGTCTGAGATATGGGAAACAGACCTCTATAATTGGATGTGGTGGAGTTCTGTAGAACAAAAAAATTATTTCCCTATAATTCAAATTTATGATCCATCTTCTGACCAGTTTTAATAGAAATGAATCCATTGAACCGCACCAAGATCATAGTTATTTGATACATACAGATAGAGTTTCATTATTACATGTTTGACCTTGGCCTCAAAACTCATGCATTGCCTGAATTTCAGTGGAATGAATTGAGAAATGGTAGTTCACACCTCAATATCAGCGGCTACAGCTAGGTGCTGGTGGTGCTGTTTTGTCAGTCAAAATTTACACTTGTTCACTGCTTTACATGGGAATTAAAATTATTGAAAGTACCACTGATAATGGATCCGGGATAGCTCAGCTGATATAGTGACTGGCTACGTGTTAGACAACCAAGGGATCAGAGTTCGAGTCCCAGTAGGATCAAGAATTTTCTCCACATCGCCTAGATGGGCTCTGGGTCCCACCCAGCCTCCTATCCAATGGGCACTGGCTGGAACTCTTTCCCCGGGGGTGAAGCGGCAGGGGCGTGAAGCTGACCACTTACCTCCAACTAGTGCCGATGTCAAGAAAGTGTGGCTCCATAGATCCACTCCCCCATACGCCCTCATGGCATAGTGCTTAATTAGTTAAGAACAGGGACAACTTTATGTTCTACTTTTACCACTGACAATAATTATATTAACACCTCTGAGTACAGCGTAATAGTAATAACAACCACAGCCACATGAAAGTGATACACACTTCAAGTTAGAACAGTCTTTTTGGAACACTTCTACATTTTACACAATGAAAGAGCAGCTCAGAATTTAGAACACCAGGAACTTGGTGCAGTAAAATAATTTGTACTTATTTTCCATGTGATCCATTATATACATTTTGCAGTTCTTGTCCCAGTGAAGTGTCGTGGACCTAAGTGTCGTTTTCAGATTAATTTTTGTTTTGCTACATTTTTTCAAATCTAATAAGAAGTGAAAATGAGTGGCAAATTTTTCTTTAAGAATCAAAATGTTAGATTTAAGTAGCAGTTGTCACTTGGAGGCATCTGAAGTGCAGATGTCACTAGAGCCACTTACTGTATCGTTTGTGTGGTATTCATTATGCGGAGAATATGTAAATTTTCTTAAGGCAATTTTTTGTGGACCATAACCAGTTCTGAAACATTTTGTCTTCCATAACTGTCAGCCTACTTTCATGAAGAAAATGGTGCCTATATTTTTTACAATAATGTTCGTGTGTAAATATGCCTGTCAGTTCATCCTTGTCCGTTACACTAGTAACAGTATAAAAGATTATTAATGTGTCCAGTGTGTCCAGGGTGTTTTTTTAATCTTACATCCTTTACATGTTTTGGTTCGAGTGACCATCTTCAGATGGACATTATCAATACATACGGAAACTACGATTGCAGTGTCATAGGTCATTATCAATACTTACAGAAACTACTGTTAAAATATCATAGATATAACAACATAGCATGGCCCGAACAAATGGACAACGAGACATCAAACAATGGAACCATGATGCAGCATACATTCATTTTCCTTTAAAGAGAAGCAGTATAAAGGACAGGAACCAAATTGGTTTTAGATTTTAACAAAAAGATTTTTAAACAATACTTTGTAAATAGACTAATTATATTAATTTATAAATGTTTTAACAAATTCGTGCATATCTTAGTAATTGTTAAAGGCTAATGTTTTACATCCACGACTTTGTAACAGTAGTTTCTGTACGTATAGATAATAACCTATGACATTGTAATAGTAGTTTCTGTATGTATTGATAATGTCCTGAAGATGGTCCCGCTGCCTGGAACTTGTAAAGGATGAAAGATTAAAAAAAAAGCATTTATCATTCACCCTGGACATTATTAATAATCTTTTATACTTTTATAAATATGTCTGTTGGATATGTTGTTATTATTGTTATATGTTAAATATCTTAGAGCAGATGTTATCAGACTTTGTGACACTGTGACTTTGTAGAATAATGTATAAATTTACATGCTGGTAAATGGAAGTGCAGTTCTGAAGATTGCTGCAAGTCCCCGTTATTCTGTATAGTGACAGCAACAACCTAAATAACTTTACAACCTCTTCACTTACAGCAAGCCATAAAATTTTCCTGTACAATCATGAAACAAATGTAAAATTGTTTTCCTGGCTGGAGCTACATTTTTATAAAGCACATGTATTAAATTGTACTGACTTAACAAAACTGTATGAATGCAACTATATATTAAATAACTAATTCTTGAGCACTTGGTGGCACTTTTCAGATATGATGCAACCCCAGGCGACAAAACATGCTATATAGAAATACACGATGTTTCCAGGATCCATTAGGACTCATTTTTTTAGATTTTGTCCTGCAATGCCATCTGTTGGCAAGTTGTGGCATTAAGATTCTTGAAGTTTCAGCTGTGGCTGTCTATAATTTCAAAGTGCAAGCATCGCTGCATCATGTTTTCTGACCTTGAATATAATAGTACTGTTCTGATGCTCATTGGAAAATGGCGGTTGAACAGAGAGCCAACATCAAATTTTGTTTGAAGTTAGGCAAAACAGCAGGAGAAGCATACGAAATGATGAAAAGTGTGTACGGTAGTGATTGTTTGAGTCGCCCGAATATTTTTCGATGGTATGCTATATTTCATGATGGCAGGGAGGACATTGAAGACACTCCATGTGCAACAAAGCCGAGAACAAGTTACATTAAAGAAAATGTGAAAAGACGTGACTGAAATCCTTGTATCTGACAGACGTGATTCTGCAAGACTCATTGAGGAGCTTTTGGGAATACTAAAAAGTAGTGTGCATCAAATTTTGACCGAAGATTTGGGCAAACGAAGGTCTGTGCGTGGTTATGCCCTGTTGGGCGATGAAAAAATGCCAGAGTGGTACACTGCAAAAACATGTTATAGTCGGCCCAAAGTGGTACAAAATTTACAAAGTCAATTGTTACTGGTGACGAGACATGGTGTTTTCAATATGAGCCTCTCACAAAGTGGCAGAGTGCAGCATGGTTGAGCTCAAAGAGCCGAAACCAAAGAAAGTGCACTTGTAAAAGAGTTGAGTAAAGACACTGCTAACCGCTTTCTTCAATTCCAAATGAATCATTCACAAGGAATTTCTGCCAGAAAGTCAAACAGTGAATTCTGATTATTATCTTGGAGTCCGTAATCGTTTGTGGGCTAGAATTCTTCGAATTCGACCTGAATATCGAGAGAAAGATTCCTGCTCACTCCTCCATGACCATGCCCCACCCCACAAATCAAAGATCCTGCACGATTTTTTGGCCACAAAATGGATCACAGTCCTTGATCATCCTCCGTATTTGCCAGATTTAGCTCCAGCAGATTTCTGGTTGTTCCCAAAGGTTAAGTTGGCGATGAAAGGAGACCATCACAACACCATCCAGGACATCCAAAGGGAATGTACTGCAGTTTTAAATGTGATTCCACAAAAGTAGTACAGTGACTGTTTTCGAAAACTTTTCAATCAATTCCAGCTATGTATTGATTCAGAAGGAGACTATTTTGAATAAAATGAGTGAAATTTTGAAAATAATTCACGTCTTGTATTTTTAATGAACACAGTCCTATCAGAACCTGGACACACTGTGTATATGCTTAAGTAAGGCAGACAATTTTACTTTGCTGTATTTGTTAAATGTTGAAAGAATTCTTATAACATGCACACATGATAAGAAGAATGTTTTTATTGCTTAGCCACAGTGGTAAAATATGGAGCAAACTGGCTCAGATGGTAATACTTTTGATGTGTATTTGGGAGGTGCCTGTCTCGTATCTTGGCGGGGACATCTGCTATACTGACCGAGTCTTTTCATGGTTTTGTGCTTCCTGGCAAATGCCAGCATCTTCATGCTGTCTGTCTGAGCTACTGAGAGCATCATTGAATAACAGATAAAGAAAGGAGTGTATTTTGCAATCCCCAGAGCATTCCTAGATAAAAATTCATTATTTTTCTTCGACAGGATAGTGGAGAGAGATTAAACACCTGATCCTGCACTGCTTGGTGAATTGACTCAATACAGTGAATAAACTGTACTTTGTTGACAGCTTCTTCTTTGAAAGCAAAGAGTATGAGCAGTTTAAAGTTTATTAGTTTGAAGAAAAATGCAGACAAGAGTGATCTGTGTCTTGTTTCATGGTATAAATTTAGTTTATAGGTATAAGCAGCATTCTTTGTACTCAGCATCTGTTGGATAATGATCAGTAATTACTGTGAATTGTCTATACTGATCTAGTAAATGTATTAGTATGTCCATAAAAACTGCATAATGCTCTCTTTCTTATTCAGTTCCTCACAGATTTTCTGGTCATATATGCCTTATATCTGTGCCTCATGTTCATATTAACCAGTTTAGTATTACAATCCTGTACTGTGTCATGGTAGAAATAAATAACTACATGTCAATATTACCTTGTTCACTGTTGTTACTTAAGATTATACCTGTACATGTAGTTGTATATGGTATGGTACATGGCATATATTTATAATAATGAATTGTAAACGGATATTAAAATAAGATCTGAATAGAAATGAAGAAGTTACTGTCACACAAACAGGTGTTATTATTTTACTTACAACCTGTTTTGGCCCATACAGACTATTGTCAGGTGGTATTTGAGAAATATACGTGGGGCAATCCAAAAGTTACCGAAATTTGAATTTTGCGCGCTAATGGTTATGAGTACATCGAAAAACTGCTAGGTGTCTCCTCACACATCCTTCTTGAATCAGTGTGGTAAGCGGCGTCGAGTTGAGTGGTTGAGTTTATTGTTGGTGAACGTATTTCCATTGTTGTGTTTCCGTGAGTTTGCGGTTTTGCGATGACTGACCTGAGAGAGCAGCGTGTCTGTATAAAGTTTTGTTTCAAACTTGGGAAAACCGCTGCAGAAGCGCACCAAATGTTGAAGCAAGCTTTTGGTGAAAACAGTTTAGGCCAGACACAAACTTACAACTGGTATAAGCATTTTAAAAATGGCCGAACATCGACCGATGATGACGATCGTTTGGGATGGCCGTCAACGGGCAGAACACCAGAAAATGTCACGAAAGTTAGGGATCTGATTCTGCAAGATCGTAGACTGACCATCCATGACCTCTGTAACAACTTGGGACTAAGTTATGATACATGTCAACGAATTTTGTCAGAGGAACTGAACATGAGGAGGATTGCGGCGAAGTTTGTGCCATGACTGCTGCAAAATGAACAGAAGCAGCATTGCTTGGAAGTCTGCAGGGAACTTCAGCAACAGCTTCAAGAGGATCCAAACTTTCTTT
>NW_019725426.1:145643-149642 GCF_002891405.2 Cryptotermes secundus
CTTCCCCAAGATGAAAATCAAGTTGAAGGGGCGAAGGTTTGATACAGTTGAGGAAATTCAAGCAGAAACGTAGACGGTACTAAACACCCTAACAAAGAAAGACTTCCAGGATGCATTTGAAAAGTGGTAGAAACGCTGGGATCGGTGTATGCGCTCCCAAGGGGACTACTTTGAAGGTGATGGTGCAGAATAAGATCTAGGTAAGATGTAATAGTTTTTATTAATATATTTCAGGAACTTTTGGATTGCACCACGTACAAATGATGATTGAATGCTGTAAAACTACAATGGTAGTGTAAATTTGAAAATTTGTTAGCTAACTTAGTTCAGATCCAAATTGTAAAAATTAAAATAGACATATGTATATATATTAAATTTATAATTAAATTAAATTATAAATTAAGAATAAAATCTGTACAGTGCCTGTACCCTGGTTCACACAGTGTTCACAGTATAAATAGCCCCCGTGTGGATGTGGATTTGTGGTGAAAGAGTTAGTGGTATTCATGTTCTGTGTCTCCTCTTTTGTTTGCAGATGAAGATGTGGAAACAAATTCTGTGGTCACAGAAGTGGTGGACGAGACTACCTCAGAACATCGTATCATCTTTGTGAATCGACCCCAGCCTACCCGATATTGTAGTAACCACATCTCCACTGCCAAATACAGTGCCCTGTCTTTTGTGCCAAGCTTTCTCTTTGAGCAGTTTCGGAGATATTCAAACTGTTTCTTTCTGTTCATAGCACTGTTGCAGGTTTGTTACTTTTTATACTTAGACTAAATCTGTATTGAATCAAATGTACCTGTTTAAGGAGCTGATTGTGATGTCAGTAAAAGTGGTTTCCAAATTAGTCATTTCATCTTCTGCAGCTCTTCTAGGTTCCTCTCTTCAAATTCCATCCCTGTGCATTTTCTTGCTCTTCTGTTTTGCCTTATTACAGGAAACTCTTGCTGCATTGGCAAAACAAGTTTCTTTATAACTATTTAATGTGCAAGAATGTGTCCTGCTAACCATTTCCATTGTAGTTCATGTGTTAAATTCATGCTGAGAACTGTTTCCTAACAGTCTACTGAGGCAGTCCACACATGCTGCTTCATCTGCTGTCCAGCTCTAACTAGTCCAGGTTTTATCAGTGTCCCACAGAGTGTATGTTTAATTCTGAAAATAGTCCTGACATTGAAATGGTTTCCAATGCATCTGAATTTCTCAGAGATATCCTAAACATATGGGATAATGACCATGCCATAGTATATTGTATGTGAAGAAGGATGGTGTTGATAAAAGGAATTCCAGGAACTGATGGCAACTGTGCAAGTTCAGTTCCTGATGTGACAGACCATTTTATATGTAGTAACACCTTGACAAAGCATACATGCAGTAGGTTGCCTGTGCTAGTAATGCAGACTATCAGTCCCTAGCTGTTCATTCTTCTGAGTGGTATGCTGTGCTCGTGAACATTTTATATGAACTTTAGCCATGATCAGAAAAATTGCAATATGGAAAGCAGAACTGACTGAACCTGACCATATGAGAAAATGGAAAGCAGGAAAGACAAACCAGTTCACTTGTTAGATATAAAATTTGATCCAAAAGAATTTTTTAAGGACAGTGAAAAAACAGTTGAATCTAGAACTTAAATGACATAAGCAGATGTTCACAAAAATTAAAATTGAAGTAGAGAAACCTTTTTCTTGTATAACAATGATTAGATGAAAATGTAACTTTACTAACATAAATTATAGGTGAAAGAAATGTGCAGAATTAGTACTGTCGCCATTAGTTAATATATATTCGGTATGAATATTACATTACACACTTATGAACCATGATAGAAATCAAGAAATTAGAGATAAATGTAGGTTTCACAAACTGATGTTTATAGAACAGTACAGAAGAAATTGGATGGAACATATTGACAGAATGAGCTTTGACAAGATTCCAAAAAGTGCCATATCAACCAAAAAATTGTTTTCGCTTAGTGGAGGGTGGAGTCCAGCTGGGTCGACTCGGCACAGTGGCCACTGATTGGCCTATTGTAGCTTGCCCTGGGTGATTATAATGATGGAGAATTTGGTGGAATGAAGATTGGCAGGGGAAACGGGAGTACTAGGAGAAAACCCGCCCCAGCGCCACTTTGTCCATCACAGATCCCACTTGACCACACCTGGGATGCAACCTGGCCTGCCACGGTGGGAAACCAGCGACTAACCGCTTGAACTATGGTGCGGCCATATCAACCAAAATGAAAAGGAAATTTTGGAAGACTACTGAAATGATGGGGGGGTTCTGTTTTCTAATATCTGTAATATCTCATTAGGCCAAAACCTGGAAAGGATGATGATGCTGATCAATGGTTGTGGTGGTGGGGATGATGATGATGAAACAGAAGAATTACAGAACTTTGCACTCTTACTACGATATTTAAAAATATCTAGAATCTTCTCTCAGATTGCTCTTTTGCATCAAGTTTTGGGAGTTCAAGATTATCAGTGCATGTAGAAAGCCTATAGTGTGTTTTACAGTCAGTCAGTGCTTCGTATATTTGATATTTTACTATGTATCTAATCTAGACAATGTTTTTCAGCAAATACCAGATGTGTCTCCAACTGGACGATATACAACTTTGGTTCCTCTTATATTTATTCTCAGTGTGTCAGCAATCAAGGAGATTATTGAAGACATAGTGAGTTTAGTTTTTCATTGTTTCCTACTTTGGATATGTCAAATGTGCTGCTTTTTATGTTATATCTCTGTATCTTAATTTATAAAATGCAGGAAGAAATCTTACACTCATATTGGATGGTTATCAGACGGGAATCTGTGAATGGCTTTTAAGTTGTTTGAAATATGTGTGGACTTTATATATGGAGTGATCACAGTATAGCTGTACATCTTTCAATTTCAAGGCATGTATAAATGTAATGTAATTATATTCAGCCTCATGTGTACTGTAGTTAAATACTCTCAGTTTTAGTGAGTACAGAAACATTATAATCACATAAATTCTTGCATTTCTGTGTAGTGTAGGTGCGACATAGTCGTATTCTTTGTGAATTCCCACGTTTGATTTGTGAAATCAGAGAGATATGGAACTTTTCTCAAGATACAAAATTTCAATGACTGTTTTCCAAGAAAAAGAAGTTAACATTAGTTTCTGGATCATGAAATTGATTAAGGTAGGCTAGTCTTCCAGTCCCCTTGTTTACCAGCATTGCCTTAGATGGACAGCTGTTTATAGTGATTTGTGAAAGAGTCTGTGTGTTTGAGCCGCCTTTGCCTTGAAATATTAGTGACCTTAACAAGTTTACTGAAGCTGCTGCAAATATTTTATCTGACATATTGCATCATATATTGCAAGAGACAAGCAGCATTACCTGTTCTTCACTCAGGTATGGTTGCTTCACTTACCAAAATCACAATAGCAAAATCTTAAAGCACAAGTAACACTTATACTGTATTAAGAAATGTAAGTATCCTCACACAGTTAGAGGAGAATTGGAGTAAACATTTGAACTGCACCAAAAAATTACAAATTGCTTTAACAGGCATGGCATTTGCTAATGTATGGAGTAAATCTCATAATGCCTTTGGACATTATTTGTTGGATCTTTGGGGGGGGGGAACAAACTGACAATAGATAGAGAACTGACAGGAAAGTTATATACAGTAAAACTTGGTTATAGCAACATCAGTTTCTGCGACACCTTGTCTATTACGTCAAATATTCAATGGTATGAACTAATTCCTCATAAAGCAACTGTTTTTATACCTCGCTTAGTACGACATGCACAAATGCATCAACCTCGTATGTAACGTCATTTTCATTCCTGAATTTCTCTGATATCGTGGGAAAGTTCGATGTGTCTGCCCACCCTCACTTTCTCTACTTGCTGACGTGACTGTCCTGGAAGAATACGACCGCGGGCTGCAAGAGGAGCGTGGGTTTTATGCGAAAACAAGGGTGTGGGGTGGGGCTGCGTGAATAGTGCAAGAGGACGC
>NW_019725426.1:149811-160389 GCF_002891405.2 Cryptotermes secundus
TATATATATATGTTATCATTATTGTATATGTTTTCAGTGTGCCTAGTGTTTCCAGAAACAGTCCTTATGTAGTATAGGTGTTGTTTCTTCACTGAAATTTAATTTTTGAGGTAAAGACTGAAACTGCATCTCTTGAAGAAGGCCAAGGCTTATAGTAGGTTGTAGTGCCAGTCCTTTACATTTTACATGGACTCTAAAGTGAATTTTTTTTTTGGAGGGGAACACAGTCGGTATGTTGTACAACTAAGAGTATTATTAGAAGTTTAGTGTGGTTTCTATATGATTTACATATGTTACAGCAGAAAGATGTTGAAGAGACTTAACAAGTTTATGTACTAATTAATGATCCAAAACTTGTTTAAAGGCAGTAGTATGAAATCTTACTTGAAGTTATAATTCATGTTGTTAACTTGAGGCACTATGCTACAAGCCAAAAGTTTGCGGGTTAAAGTCCCGATGACGTCATTGGATTTTTTTTTTCAATTGACCTAATCCTTCTGGCTGCACTATGGCCCTGGTGTTTACTCAGTCTCTAACAGAAATGACTACCAGGAATTAAATAAATAATTTTCCTGGGGAGTAAAGTGTGGCCGACGCGTAAGGCTGAGAACCTTACCGCCATCTCTGAGCCGATTGTCTAGATAATGTGGGACCCCCAATGTCTCACAACCCTATGGGCCTGCACAGCCTGGTACAGGGATAGCTTTACTTTTACTTTTTTT
This sequence comes from Cryptotermes secundus, assembly GCF_002891405.2. Lineage (NCBI taxonomy): Eukaryota > Metazoa > Arthropoda > Insecta > Blattodea > Kalotermitidae > Cryptotermes > Cryptotermes secundus. The sequence goes on from NW_019725426.1 coordinate 150,534, forward strand.
TAACATGTCATCAGTGGTATTCAGAAAAGCTAGGAGCATTTAGAATTGCAAGGTGCCAGGGACATGGTATGGAGTGTGTGCCTTTCCAACCTTGCTACATATGTGTACATCTGATACAGAAGCGGCATCGAGCGGACGGTGAAATTAACCACCGTAAAGTCGAAGTGCTGCGGGATGGTCATTGGCTGTGGGTTAAGTGGCTCGATGTGACAGTTGGGGATGTTGTTAAGGTCCACAACAACAGCTTCTTTCCAGCAGATTTGGTCATTCTGTCCTCCAGGTAACAATATTCTAGACTTTTCTTTTAATGGCAGTAATGGGGAATGTCACATTGATTTCTTGTTAGCCATTTTGGGTTTTCTGTCACATTCAGTTCGATTTGATGGAAATCATATTCTGGCCCAGTAGTGGGTTCAGTGTGACAATCTTAAAATTAAACAAATAAATAGAAATTGGTTCTTGCAGTGTAGTGTGCTATATTTTCAAATAAATGTCTGCATTTTGATAACCATGTTACATTCCAATATAGTGTGAACTGCAATCAGGGAACATGTAATGAAATGAGTATAACCTAGTATGGTTAGTGTAGTGAAAACAAGGAGATTATGATAGGCTGGAAATGTAGCTTCAATATACGGAGCAGATAGGATGTGTATACTGAATTATGGTGGAGAAACCTTGTAGGAAGTGGCCACTTAAAAGACTGAGGAGTAATGAGATATAAATATTGGGATGAATCTGGGGAAAATATATTGTGAAAATTTATCGTGTCAATTGGTAGACTATAGTTTTAGTGATGTTGAGCCTTTGGGTTTTGTTAGCATAAAGTTAGAATAACAGCGAACATGTAATCTTATTTTTTTTCACATTTCATTTATTCAGTATGGTTACTATAAGTATTTCATTCATTCATTCATCAGTAATCTCTCAGACGACAGGTCCACAGTCTCTTCCAAAAGAGTTCCTCCGCTTAATGCCATCTAGAGCTTTCACCTTCAAATGAGAAGCTCTGGATTGTTTTGTCTCCAGAGGAAACATCTCGCATACATGGTATCTCTGTTTTTGGAAAGAGACTATCCAGGAAGAGTGATAATGTGGTAGTTTTTCCATTTGCTTTCCACATTGCAGTACAACAGCCATTCAAACCACTCTGGTCACACCTGTTGCTATACGAACTTGAACCGTCTTGAGCATCATTTGCTCTGTGCTTCAAGTCGCTGCTGATGATGCTGCTTCCGGCATCAGTTTTTGGTTTTTGATGTCTCTCTTCGTCTGATGCCTACCCTTTGACCTGTCCAGGAAGGGAGGCCCTGCCAGTAGCTACGCTACTGCTGGTATAGCTCTGAGGGTCCTTGGCATACTCAAACCCCCTCATCACGATAAGGTGGAGACACCAATGAGGAGGCTATAAATATTTATCCTGTTATAAATAGTTGCATATACTGTATATTTCTGCAAATTTTCTGTAATTAACAACCTCTGTATGTTAATCTCCATTACCCCAGTTGCTCCCTTGTTCACTGGGGTCATACAGTTGACTATGAAGAGAATGTTTTTCCAGTTTTAATTGTATCTTATCTTAACAGTGAGCCTCAAGCCCTCTGTTATATTGAGACATCAAACCTAGATGGAGAGACAAACCTAAAAATTCGCCAGGCAGTACCAGAAACAGCAGGATTGCTTGAAATCAAGGACCTCACACAGTTCACTGGCACTCTGGAGTGTGAACAACCCAACAGGCATCTTTATGAGTTCAGTGGCATCATGAAGGAAACAAACAAACAGTACGTTAAGTTTTATTTCGTAGAGAATATTGTCATTTTGTTTAGGTGTGAAGCTTGTCTCTCACATTGAAGGAAGAATATAAACTGAGGGTGTTTGAGAGCAGGGTGCTGAGTAACAGTAGGCTGGAGAAAATTGCACAGTGAGGAACTTCATGATTTGTATTCCTCTCCAGACATTATTAGGATGAACAAGTCAAGGATGATTAGATTGGTGGGGCATGTAGCACACATGGGAAAGAAGAGAACTGTACATAGGTAAGTCAATAAGTAAGTTACAAATGGATATAGAACTTAAACAAATAAGAGTACAGATTTGAGAAATGCTTTTATTTCTCAACATAATCTCCCTGTACATTGAGGCAGTTGTCCCATTGTTTCACAAGCCCCTGAAAACCAGAAGCATAAAATTCTTTGGGCTGCTGTCGGAACCAATCATGTTCACACAACATGGCCTACCTCATAATGCATGGACGGGTTGCATGCTTCTGTTGAATGACCTTATGAAGTTTCCTGAGGGTGTTACAGTAGGAGTCAGCATTTACGGTTTGTCCTTGAGGCTGGAATGCAGTGAGCAGCAAGCCTTCATGATCCCAGAAGACTGTGAGCATCACTTTCCTGGAGGATGGTGTCACCTTAAACTTTTTTTTTTGGCATATGATGCAGGATGTTTCCACTGCATTGATGCATGCTTTGTCTTGGGCTGGTAATGGTGAACCCAAGACTCATCACCTGTGGCAATTTGGGCTAGTATTCTTTGCATTTTGTGTTGGGTCAGCATGCGCGGCACCCATCGTGCACAGACTTTGTGAAAACCTAACCTGTCATGAATTATGAGGTATGCGATGCCGTGTGAACATGCCTGGTTCCGACAGCAGCCCAGAGAATTTTACGCTGCAGGTTTTCAGGAGCTTATGAAATGATGGGACAAATGCCTCAATGTACAGGGAGATTATGTTGAAAAATAAAAGCATTTTTCAAATCAGTACTCTTATTTGTTTAAGTTCTATATCCATTTGTAACTTACTTATTGACTTACCCTCATATAAAAAGTCTGGCAGGAAAATTTATAACATATAGGCTCAGACCAGAAGATAATATTAAAATGGATTTTTAAGAAACAGAACAGAAGATGTGGACTATATTCTTCTGGCTCAGGATAAAGATTAGTGGCAGGCTCTTGTGAACACAGTAGTGATCCTTCATGTTCTATAACATGTTCAGAATATCTTTACCAGCTGACCCATGAATGTATTTAGTTTATTGAAATAAATGACAGTTATAATTTCGTGTTTGTACAGGGCAGGTCTTGGATGAGGAAATCCTGACACACTCTTGTTGAAACAGTGATTATTATGCAGGAAATTATAAGAACAGCACAGTCACCTCCTTGTTGACATCTTTGTTAATTAGATGAGGAAAGGCATACATTCAGTGACTGGTGGAAGTTTGGGTTATTCAAACAGAATATAGTGACATTTTAGTTGCCCCTGGTGGTAATTATGAATATTTCTTTGTTCTGGAGTGTGATATGCATAGTCCTGTAGATGTTTACTCATGTGTAAGAGTCTTCACTGTGAACATGGAGGCAGCACTTCTTCTGAAATATTGGTAAACATCTAACAGACTACAGGCTTCCATCTCAGATGAGAATCTTCTTCAAAATTTTGTAAAATTTTATTTTATAATTCTCTTTGTAATATGAAACTCCCTTTACCAAATTAAACATGTGTGCACTGGCAAAATACTCTATATTAATAATACTCCTGAACTTCAGCCTACATAATAAGAAATTTTAAATGGCAGTAATCCATCCAGTGGCCAGACTGAGAGCAGTACTTTTGTACTAGGCTAAAGCCCATAGGCAGTTTTTATGTGTATGTCCTAAGAATTCACAATTCATAATTTGCTTTCTGGATACCTCTAAAGAAGATGAATTAGTGTTTCTGCAGTTTGTTGACATTTATGATTTAGCCTATTTAACACAAGGTATGAATCACATTTCTTTCACAAGTCATCATATTTAAAAGTTTCTGAACTCTCTTTCATTTTTTGATATGCATATGAATACAAGTATTTAATCTTTATATTTTTATCTGCTCTATATATTTTATGATATGAGGTAGTTCTGTCATTGTAGTGACTTGCTACGGGCTGAATAGATGGGGTTTGGTTTCCAGCATGGGCAAACACTTTCTCTTTACCACCACGTCAGCCACAGCTCTGAAGCTCACCTGGCCTCATGCCCATGGGGTACCAGGGGCACTTTTCTTTGGAGTAATATGGTCAGGGTGTGAAGCTGACTCCCAGCCTGCAACTAATGCCATGATTGAGATTACGCACAGCTAAATGTCCACTCCTACATACTACGTAGGTCGTACCGATAGTCATGAGCAACTTTCTTTGCATGCAACCTGGGAACAGCAGATGAAAGAGAGTACAGTGGTAGGTGGAACCAGCTATTGTGTTAACCTTGAGTGTCCTGTGACGTCAATAGCTTGCATCACGTGACCAGTATCACTCCTAACAAAATGGCCGACAACGACATTCGCCAGCGTGCTGTCAGCAAATTTCTTGTGAAAGAGGAAATCCCTGCTGCAGAAATTCACCAGAGACTTCAGCGTGCTTATGGAAGTGTGTGCATGGGTGCGAGCAATGTTCGAAGAAGGGTGAAACATTTTAAAGACGGGAACACCAGCATCGAAGATGAGCCTCGGAGCAGTTGTCCTCGAACAGCCTCAACTGAACGCAACAAGGAAAGAGTGGATGAGATCATTCAAGATGACAGGCGTGTGACTGTGGACACAATAGCCCGAAAACTTGGAATAGAGCACAGTGCAATACAGGAGATGATTGAAAGCTTGGGCTATAGGAAAGTTTGTGCTTGTTGAGTCCCGTGGTTATTGACCAAAGACCACAGAGGTCAGCGAAAAGCCATCACCTCAGAACTGATGCAGAGATATCGACACGAGGCGATGATTTTTTGCTCTCTATTGTGACAGGTGACAAAAGCTGGTTTCACCATTTTGAGCCTGAAACGAAACAGCAGAGTATGGAATGGCACCATTTGCATTTTCCATCAAAAAAGAAGGCAAAGGTACTGCCATCAGCTGCAAAGGTGATGGGCACAGTCTTCTGGGATGCAGAGGGGTTTATTCTGGCCGAATTCCTGGAACTTGGGCAAACCATCAATGCTGCTAATTATGTCCAGATGCTGCACAAGCTCCATTGTGCATTGCGCGATGAACGTCCGGGACAAAATATCATCCTGCATGACAACGCTTGCCCCCACACCGCTCGCATCACATTGGAAGCAATTGCAAAGATGGGATGGGAAGTTCTTCCACACCTGTCCTATAGCCCTGATCTGGCACCCTCTGACTACCATCTTTTCGGATTTGTGAAGGATCAGCTGCATGGTCAACGTTTAGAGACAAGGGAGGCAATTCAGAAAGCAGTGTGTCAGTGTCTTCGGATGGCTGGAACAGAATTTTACAGAAGGGGAATTTTCAAACTCCCAGCACGCTGGGAGAAATGTGCACAAAGAAGTGGCGATTATGTGGAAAAATAAAGAAAGATTGAGATTGATAGATTGAGGTGGTGTATTTGGTTTGTCAATAATAAAGCATGTTACTTTACAAAAAATTGTTGCTCATGACTTTCAGTACGACCCTCATATATTATCATGGCATTAGTGCTTTAGTAAGGTCAAGGGCAACTACTTCTTCCTTATCTCACTGTATACTTTCTTTAATTTCTGAAACACCATGTTGTTTGTTTTTGAAGTTCACCATTTCCCCCCTTCTTCTCTTCATCAGGTAAATTAACTACAAAATTTTGCACTCTTCCATTAGTCTGTTCACCTTCTGGTCAAAATGACAAAATTTTATTGCAGGTATTTTTATGTGCTGTATGTCTAGTCTAAGCTAATACATTTCCTCATGGTTTTTGAACTGTTTCTGAAAACAAATATATATATATATACAAGGATTGGATAGAAAGTAGTGGCAACACTGCTGTAGCATGAAAGATGTGCATTAGGTAACACTAGCGCTATCTGTAGCTGATAGCAGAAGTTCAGTTGAAGTAGTGCAGTGAGTGGCTCTGATTGTGTTTCATTGAGTTGCATTGTGTATTGTCTCGAAGTGCAGGAGCCCAGTTCAAGCACCCTAACAACATGTTTACCAAACAAAAACAACGCTCTTGGATAAAAATTGAAGTTGCACGAGGTTGTAGTGCACAAAACTGTTATCAGGGACTGCGAGAAGCATGTGGTGATGCTGCTTTGCCATATCACACATTGGCGCAATGGGTGAAATTGTTCTGTGAAGTGAGGGATGCCATTCAGGACAGCCATCAACCACACAATTTAGCTTCTTGCTTCTTTGCTGGATATCGATCGTCGATGGGCTGCACAGGAGTTAGCTGTTGAGGTAGGCGTATGTCACAAAGCCGTGCTCCACATTCTGCACGATATTCTTGGATACTGCAAAATTACAGCATGTTGGGTACCCCATACAATGTCCAAGGTGCAACAGTGACAACGTTATGATATTGCATAGGACTTGTTGGACCGGTACCAGAGGGAAGGAGACGACTTCCTTGGAAGGATCAAGGATCATCACTCTGGATGCAACTTGGGCTCACACATATGAACCGCACCTGAAGTGACAATCAAATGAATGGAAGCTTCCTGACTCTCCTCATCCAAAGAAAGTGTGCCCTACACAGAGTGATGTGAAGGCGATGTTCATTGTGGCATATGGCATTGATGGAGTGATACTGCACCACACTGTTCCTCAATGACAGACAGTAAATGCTGCCTACTACTGCAATTTCCTGCGTAGTCATCTTCTTCCAGCTCTCAGGAGAAAGCAACGACACTTGTTGGCAACAAACCCCATCATCCTTCATGACAATGCAAGGGCTCATACTGCTGATGCTGTCAAGGATGTCCTTCAACGCTGGCAATGGGAGATACTGCAACATCTGCCATACTCACCCAATATGAGTCCTTGCGATTATGATCTCTTTGCCAAAATGAAAGAACCACTGCAAGGGACACGTTACAACACAAGAGAGGAGATTATTTGTGCTGTAGGGCGGTCACTGCTGGACATCAACAAACGTGGATGCGCTGATGGTGTACGACGCCTTCCACAAATTTGGCAGAAGGTGGAACACATGGGGGGCGATTATATTGAAGGAATGTGTGTTTACCCCAGGTAATAAAGTAATTTCAGAACTATAGAGGTGTTGCTACTACTTTTTATCCAACATATGTATTTTGTTTTCTTTTCTGTTTTTCTCTTATTTGCTGTGTAGATGTGATGTGATGTTAGTGGCTCTAAAATGTCTCCAGGATTCAAAATTGTGACAGTTTTCTGGCATCTTTATTTTCATGGACTAATGCATTATTATTTACAGATGCACTGATTTTCAGACATTATGTATATCTGATTATTTCTCAGAATGGAGGTATATGGATTTATGGACTTGTCCACAGAACACTTGTGAATTAGTGTGTTTTCATATTTGTGATTCAAAGTTTGTCAGGAGCCCTGTGTAGTGTCCTAGATGATGTTCAAGTGCAACCACAGGTACAAGCTACCTCAGAATTATATAACTTCTTGCCATTACCAAGATGCAATGCCAAGGCAGTAGGAAAGGTGGAAATGCTATTTTCATACAGTGACTGTATCCAGCAAAGGTTAAATACATAAAATTTTCTCCTCCCTGGAATTTATTGTATTCTTACTAATGTTCGGCAGCTTCTTAACATTATATTTTCTACCAGTTACTGTAAGTGCATGTAAATTCTATGGAAGGTGTAGATGCATGGGTAAGGGTAAAAATAAAAATAGAGTTGTCTCTATCCTTAATTAAGTACCACACCATGAAGACGTAAGGGGCATTGGAGGTGTAGCTCCAGAATTCTTGACCTTAGCACCAAATGGAGGTTAGTGGACAACTTCATGACCTGACTAATTTACCTTAAACAAAACAGCCCTCTGTACCCATTGGATAAGAGGCTGTTTGGGCCCCATAGCCGGTCTGGACACTGTGGAGGAGAGAGAACTCTCTTCCTCCTGCTGGGAGTCAAACCCTGGCCATCCAACCTGTAGCCCATCACTATACCAACTGAACTATCGCAGCTCCCTTAAATGCCTATGTTAAGGAAAAGGAAAGATGGAAAGACAAAAATTAAAACAGAGTTACATATCTGTCTTTTGTTGTAGAGAGGATCAGGCAAGGAAAATATTGAGTACAGTGATCCTCTGTGCTTCCGTATATTCCTACTTAATAGTTCATTTGTGCTGTGAGAGGTGAACATATGCTAAAGTTCGTGATTGTTAAAGATTACTGTGGAGGCTTCTGCAGATTCAGTTTCGGTGACGTAGCTGAAACAGCATTTACATATTTGCATACTGATCACAGGGCTCAACATGTTGACATTGGAACTAAATGTTGTGCACAATTGTTACAGGGCACTCCCATTGGGCCCAGACCAAGTTCTTCTGCGTGGGGCCATGCTTCGCAACACCAGTTGGGTGTTTGGTATTGTTGTTTACACGGGTCATGAGACGAAGCTGATGAAGAACTCAACGTCAGCTCCTTTAAAACGGTCTTCAGTAGACAAGATGACCAATGTACAAATACTTCTCCTTTTTTTCATTCTAATTGTTCTTTGCCTTCTGTCAGCAATTTTTAGTGAATTGTGGATTAAGAGTCATCCCAAGGACTGGTACCTAGGGATGAATGGTAAGGTATATTTGGAAAATTCTGTCATGTTTGTTTTTCTGTTTCCTATTCACTGTTAACTAATTTCCTATACTGAGAACAGAAAGAAATCCAGCTGCAGCAGTGGAGATGATGGCTCTTTAGGCCTCAACTTGTCTCCTGCTGTTGTATTCCTCTCTAGTGTTCTCTGCCATAGATCAGTTGCCCCAGACCCAGAGTATGTGTCACTGGTGAAGATTATCATGTGGTTATCATTACCAGCATTTGTCTAAACAAAATGGTTATGGAGCTGAGAGGAGGAGAAAACTTAAGGGACATGAACTTCTTTCATTGACTTTAATATAGTCTCCTGAATTACTTCACTTAATTTAAGTGAAGATAAGTGAGTGCTTAAGAAATCTCTAAAAGAAAGTACTTTACACTAGGAACCACCCATTTTAAAAATGACTGGTATATCTTAGTGTGGGCACACAGTGTGGTTGGTTAAGGTGCTATGCTACAAGCCAGAAGGTCGCGGGTTCGAGTCCTGATGAGGTGGACTTTTGCAATTGACCTAATCCCTCCAGCTGCACTATGACCCTGGGCTTGACTCAGTCTCTGACAGAACTGAGTACCAGGAATCTTCCTGGAGGGTAAAAGAAAGCTGGCATGTAAGGCTGACAACCTCACTGTCATCTGTGAGCTGATTGTCTAGAGAAAATGTGGGAGCCTCGACCTCTCACAACCCTATGGACCTTCACGGCCTGTTACAGGTATAGTTTTTATCTTAGTCAGTTTAGTGACTAGGCCATAGGCTGGACAGATGAGGACTCAGACATATAGTGCCAGGATTAAACATGCCTGGATCATTGCCTTCACTCCATCATGTGACATCATGTTGTGGTGGATAGTTAAACACTGGAACAAGTTTGAGTGTACATGCATATTTATTTAGACTCTCCATTGTGCAGGGTGAGCACAGAGTAGTTTTACAGCTAAGGCATGTGAAAATTTACTTTAATTATTTGTAATTGATTGCATGCCTCTGGAATAAGGCGAGCTGTAGAAAGTTTTAGTGGTCACAGTGATGTATAATTTTGGCTGCTGCTACTAATTAGACAGTTATCCCATTGGTCTACAGTCTCTGTGTATGAGGTGTAGAATGTCAGGCTTAGTATCTGTAATACTGAAGACTGCTTTCTGGTGGGATATGATGCTGTGTAGTCTGGCAGAACATTACCGGTGTCTCAGGGGAACCTGCTGCCTATGTCGCCAGGGTAGAAGATGGAGATAACATTTTCCTCCAAAACAGCGGTAACAGACTACCCGACTTTGTGACATCCCATTCCAGAGGA
>NW_019725426.1:160517-186710 GCF_002891405.2 Cryptotermes secundus
TTTTTTTTTTGAATGAGAAGGCAAAGTAATTGTTCCATCTTGATTAGTCTTTTGACCTGAGAACTGATCATTAAATTATTCTTTTTGAAAAGCATTGCTTTTGGAATTTTGTACCTTGGTGTTCTGAATTTCTTTTTCATATCACAATTCAGATATGACAGTCTGCAATGAAACTCATATTTTTAGCGAGGCTGAACCCATAGTTTCTTTCTTGAAGTTGAATGTGAGAGTAATCTTTAAAACTAAGAGGTATAGTATTTGAGACTTAGTTGTATTTCACTATAACACAAGGTTGTGCTGAAATGTGATGCCTCCATTTTTCCTCCTCAAATCAAACCCATGTAACATTATGAACTAAAATGCACTATTAAATTAAACCTTCCTGCAGTTATGCATAAAATTTCATATATCTGCCCTTAGGGATTTCTCAATTACAGCCAAGAACATGGTGCAGTGTAAGGAGACAATGTCAGTGTGGAAGTAAATGGCACACAGTACAGTGGAGTCACATTATATGCACGCCTAACTTGTAGAAATTCAAATATCCCCCCCCCCAAAAGAAAAAACAAGAAAGAGCCTTGACTACCCCCAAAATAGTGTTGCTGGGGTAAGAGGAAGACTATTCATTGGAATGTCCAGGAAGAATAGTGAATGTTCAGATTTACTGTTTTCCTCTTTTATTCTTTCATTCTTCCATCTATTTTTATATAATAAAAGTAAAATTACTGTACATTTTACTTGTATTTGTACTTCTTATTATACACATTATATATGAAATTTCTTCAGAAAATGAACTCCGTTTATTTTAGGCAGCTGATGTAGGAGTGGAGAGAGGTCACACATGTGAGGTAGCATCACATAACTCATTGCCCTGTAAACCGTCACATAACTAGTCACCTAGTGTTTGATTTTGTCTCTATAGAGTAAGCTATGATGTATCCTGCAATTGATAATCCTGCCAGCTGTGAAATTTGGACTGGAAGGCATCACTTTTCAGCATGCCCTCCTGCAGTTTCTGTGTGGAGTTTTATATTTCATTTTTTTTAACAAAAGGAAATGGTCAGTTATGTTACAAATTTGTTCCAGATCTAATAAATGTGAACTTCGGATACAATCTACTGACATTCATCATATTATATAACAATCTAATTCCTATCTCATTGCAAGTTTCATTGGAAGTTGTGCGGTTTGTTCAGGTGAGGAACTCTATGATATTTGTTTCTTGGTGATTTCATATTTCATGGTATGGTGCTTGTCTGAATTTGGAATGTATGTGATATAGGAATATGAAAGAGCATAGAGATACAGCTTTCTTGCACAAAATTGAAAGGTTTTAAAAGGATTATTTTGTAGAGTTGATAGCTGAAAAAATTTTACTTCTATTTTACCTAGTGAGCCCTTTTCATCCTCTTTTCTATTTCAGCACTTAGTGCAAAAAGAGGATTTAAATGCACATTTTATATATGGGATGGTTAATGTGTAAGAAAAGACATGTAATTAGTTTAAACAAATATGTTGATGCAGGGTGTTTCATGGTGGAAAGTCGATATTTCACCAGTGTTCAAGGAAGACCATTTAAAGTCTTAAATAATAATTTTTCTTACTGTCAGTACTGAAGGAGCTACAGACACTTGAAGTTGTTAAGGTAAGGATTCCTAAATGCATTTAAAAATATTTATTTCTGAAACCAAAGTGAGTGTTAGTACAGGCAAGTGGCCACACGGTATTATATATCTCAGCTCATTCACATGCCACAAATGAAGGTATGGAGAACTTTCAACAGTCATGGATATTATCCATTTCATGTAACTCATTACTTGAATTTGGTAGCCAATGAAGTGATATTGTTTGTAGATGAAATGACAAACCATGGGGATTCCTGCTCACGGACCTTGGAGAATCCTAATTAGATAATGGATACTCATTTTTAACACTTTTTTTTTTTGTAAATATGTGGTGCTAGTTATCGGCAGTGGAATTATCAGACCATTTGTGTTTGAACACATTTTAACTGCAGAGAGGTACATAAATATCTATGAAACCACTACCAGAATGCTGGAAGGTGTGCAACTTGAGATCAGATGGAATGTTCAGTTTTAGCACCACAGCACTTTGTGCTGTATGTCAGAGGACCAGTGGTCTGAAGGCTGCTGGATCAGCCATGGAGGACCACAAGCCTCATTACTTAGGTCACCAAATATGATGTCTTTGGATCTCTGCTTATATAGGCATGTGATCATTCCATAGCTCGGGCAGATAATGGCATCTTCTCACTTTGGCAGCCTCAATTCTAAAGCAGGGCAGTCCATTTGAGATTTCTGTTGGAAAAAGTGGCACTGGGGCACATTTTTTCCAGATTACTTTTATTTTGCCCTTCCCATTATTAATACACCCGAACTTAATTACTTCATTATTTCCCTCTGGCTGGTACAGTAGGCTATTTGAGGTTGCAGTACCATGGTACTGTGTCTTATGCAACTGCAAAAATAAATATCAGTGCGAAGACATTGCACATACTTTCACATATACAATTGATCTTGACTGTGTTACCTTTGAAGCAAAGTCTGTTGCTTCATAAACCATTATTTGTTGCAGAACACTGAACAAGAATTAATCTGCCTGACTGGTAAACCCAGTTTCGACAATACTGTTGTTTCACATTTGGATCCCTAATGCATGTACCATTATTTTCCTGACAGAACATACCATCTGTGTACTTTTATTAAGGAATGTGGTCTATATAAATCACTAAAATGTAATCAAAATTGAGCCATTATAGAGAAATCTGCATTTTATATTTTGGGTCCCATCTGAAGGGCCCTTATTTTTTCACCTGGAATGTTCATATTCACCAGACACTGACCTAGGATGGATAAGCTTCTGAATGCTGAATATTAGTAGAGTTTGCCTAACCATTCAGGCGCCAAAGAGGTACAAATCTATATATAGACATGCAGGCAGATGAAGACAGACCACATACCAGAAAACACTTTTCACATTCAGCTGGGTTCAGAACTTGTAAATGCATAAAAAGCTTGAGATCGGTTTTTTCATCATAACATTACTTTCTTATATATACTGCATACATGAGAAAGTAAAATTGAATAATAAGGGGGCATATGAACAACATTGTTTATAAGATGAAATAGTAGATTGTAGCAGAGCTAATAGACTGAATATTCACTGCTGAAGTGCAGATCAGAAATGATGGTACCATTCTTCACAGAACAACTAGTGCTCTTTTAAAGAGAGCAAGAACTTGCCCGAGAGAAATCAGTGGTCACATAGACTGAGGGTGTTTGAGAACAGGGTGTTGAGGGGGATATTTTGACCAAGGAGAGATGAAGTGACAGGAGGTTGGAGAAAACCACATAATGAGGAGCTTCATAACTTGTACTCTTCTCCAAGTATAATTGGAATGGTCAAGGAGGATGAGGTGGGCAGGGAATGTGGCATGAATGGGGGCGAGGAGGAATGCATATAGGATATTGGTAGGAAAGCCGGAAGGAAGGAGACCACTGGGAAGACCAAGACATGGGTGAATAATATTAAAATGGATCTTAGAGAGATAGGATGGGATGGTATGGATTGGATTGATCTGTCTCAGGATAGAAACCAGTGGAGGGCTTTTGTGAACACTGTAATGAACCTTCAGGTTCCATAAAATGCTGAGAATTTCTTGAGTATTTGCACAATTTGCAGCTTCTCAAGAAGGGCTCAGCTCCATGAGTAAGTGAATGAGTTTGCATCTATTGTTTATAACCACCGTTTCATCTAACATTTGTTATGTTTATCTTTCAGGCCATATTTATTAATATGGATATTGACATGTATCATGAAGAAAGTGACACTCCAGCAATGGCAAGAACTTCCAATTTGAATGAAGAATTAGGACAGGTACTAGAGTATTCAAAGTACAAAGACAGTGATTTCATAGGTCAAGATTTAAACTTAAGGAAGCTTGCAGTATATTGGAAATGAAAATCAGTTGTTTTGATAGAAGTGTTTCTACACACAGAACATAACTTTTCAAGGGATAATTACAGCTAAGATTTATTTTTCCCTCATTTTTGCCTCTGGCACACAGTTTGGAAAAGAAGTTACTCCATTACCAAATTAAAAACTGAAGGTATTTTGTTTATTTTTGTACCAGTGAAGAAAAATAAGTGGTTGTGTTTTCTTCAGTTTTCTGACTTTAGGTTCAGAAAGTGATTCTCTGAATATGTCTTCCAATTACAAGTTCATGAGATGGTATATTTGTGGAATATGCTATAAGAAAGCATTTTTATTCCATTTTGCCCTGGTTACATGTTATAAAATGTTTTAAAAGTAAGTTTTAGGTTCTCATGGCAATTACTATGTGGAATAGTGTCTTTGGAGTTGTGCTGCCATGTAGTCTGGTAGATAGTTTTGGAGAAACCTTACCCAAATATAGAGGCAGCAGGTTCCACCAAAATATTGGTAGTGATCTGCCATTCTGCATGAGCTCACATTCCAGAAGACAGTTATCTTCAAATTTTAGGTATGCTGTAGCTGTTAAAAATTTAACAGATTGCTCGTTGTATGTCTGGAAAATATGTTGTACTTTTGAGAATTATTCTTTATTCTAATGTTTATTTCAATTTATGTAACAATATTTTTATATATTGTATGAAATGCTGTATTGCCATATTTACATGCATCAACTGCCATCCTCAGACAGTGGTTACATATCACTTTTATGATACTGAATGGACCCTCCATGTTTCTATGCATGCGAGGCATATCATATTTCTGTTAAATTTTATTAATTAACCTTTACCAGCCAAGGTTTGCATTATTGCAGTAGCATATGTGCAGCCCAGCTGACCAAGTATTGTGTTTTTTTCAATACTAATAGCATTATCCCTGAGTCAGGACATGGCTGCCACCCATGTATTACAGGGAGATTTGAAATCTCTCATTCACTTACAATAAACAATGAACTGTTGTTCCTGAGTTAAAATCCAGATGCCAACCCCCTAGTACCAGGAGAGTTAAAATCCCCTATACCTGAATGATAAAGGGTAATATACTTATGGTTCAGTCAGTGCATTTTTCCTTCTTTTTTTAAATAGCTGATTCCATATTTTTTTTTTCCTTGGCACTACAGCCCCAGTGGGCCTAGGCCTACCTCCATGAACTTCTCCGTTCACTTCGGCTTTTCTAGATCTTACACATTCGGTAGGACTCCTTGGGCAGGTGATCAGCTCATCGCAAGGCCTCTACCTGTACACAAACACAGAAAAACGCACACACACAAACTAAACATCCATGCCCTGAGTGGGATTCAAACCCACGATCCTGGTTTCCAAGTGAACAAAGACAGTATATGCCTTGGACCGCTCGGCTACTGTGCTGATTCCATTAGGATTGAAATATTATTGAGAATTGCAGAACAATGGATTTAATGTTTGCTGTGAAATATTACACTTTAAAAATATTCTTCTCATGATCTGTAGCTGATTTATAAGATTCATATGTCATTACATATAAGTGAGATGAATTTTACTGGAGGCTATTAGCAGACTACATCAGGACTTGAGATTCAGAAATAAATTATTTTGTAGGGGCCAGGAAACATTATTTGCAATTGGAAATGCTTTTGGTACACCATTTTATTATCAGTCTATAGATTGACATTTCCATCATTTGGCATGCTAAAATGTAAATCATTAAAACTAGTCATTTAAGTTTATTGCCCTTCAAGTACTACATGATCAGTTGCTGATGATAAACATTGTGTTTTTCAGGAGTTGAAATGATGCATTTACTTCTGCTGTCATTTTTCATGCCTTTGCAAATTACATGCTTTTCAGGTTTTAGTACAATTATTTAATTATGTGTATATAATTATATTGTGTCTGTATTGAGTGAGGGTCACATGGTAGCATAGTTGGTTGAGGCACTCTGCTACAAGCTGGAAGGTAGTGTGTTTAAGTCCCGATGAGGTCATTGGTTTTTTTTCAATTGACCTAATCCTTCTGGCCACACTATGGCCCTGGGGTCGACTCAGCCTCTAACAGAAATGAGTACCAGGAATATTCTTGGAATATTCTTGGGGGTAAAGGGCGGCCAGCACGTAGGGCTGACAACCTTGCTGCCATCTATGAGCCGATTGTGCAGAAAATGTGGGAACCTCAACATTCTCACAACCTTATGGGCCTCCATGGCCTGTTACAGAGATACCTTTACTTTTTTACTTTACTTATATTGAGTGAAAATTCATATTTAAAGTCATGTTTATGATGAGCAGTTTGGAAGTTTCTCATTTGGTGACATCAGCATTTAATAGTGTACATAATTGAACAGCATTTAGATGCGGTGGCTGTATTTACTTTACTTAGTAGATAAACAGTGCAGTTACGATGAATTCTTGTGTGTGCTGAGCTACAGACCGAGAAAGAGGGTGACTTATAAGCATATAACATGAGGACAATGAAAATTGAGAAAACACATGTAAGTGTGATTGAAGTAAGACATAGGGTCACATGTCTCGTCATATTACTGAATGGTGGGGAATTGCTACTAATACCTGGTAGTAGGATGCAGTATGTACCCACTACACTTGCAGTGCTGGGGCTCACATGCAGTATATTGTGTTTGTCAATGGCAAAATTTTGGGAAGCTTACCACCAATTGTGTTTTGGATCCCTTCTGAACATCACTGGAACAAGAAGTCCTGTTCAAAGTTTATTCCACATGTTTTACTGTTCTTTCATTTACACCAATGGTTGAAGGGGAGAATGCATTCTGTGACCAGGTTTTGACAGTGAATGAATTGTGGATGCATTCATTTGACATTAAACTGAAGTTGCAATCTCTCATCTCATTACAGAAGAAGATGAGTGAGTCAGGGTACTCTGTACGCAATACACATCATGTTCTTCCACTTCTTAGTTGGATGTTTATGCTCTACCACCCTCTGCAACCTCACCATTAATAACATATATTACAGGCACTGTTGCATGGGAGGCTGTGACCTGTGTTTGAGAAATGCTCACACATCCTTCTTCCTTGGACCTGTCATCCTGTGATCACCTTTTGTTTTCTCAGATGAAGGAACTACTGTAAATATTGTGAACCAGGCTGAACACAGACAGTTACAGCACTGTGATTGATTGTCAACTTTGGTATTGGGAGAAGTGCTTTGTCCTTGATTATGATTAGGACAGCTGCAAGTATGTTGGGACATACTTTTTCTGTTGATTTCTTGTGACTTCATTGCAGTGAGATACTAAAATCATATATGTGCAGAAAACTCTGATCTACAAAATCGCCCACATGATTGTTGCATCTCAATTTTTATCCTTTAAAATTGGTATAAATTATGATATGGTGTAACTGTGCATGTAAATATGGCATTAGAATACATTTAATCCCTTTGCGAGATTTTGTTTATTCTTTCTAATTGTCTTTTAACTTTGTTTGTAGGTGAAATATATATTTTCAGATAAAACTGGTACATTAACAAGGAATGTGATGGATTTTAAAAAATGTACAATAGCTGAGAATATTTACATGTTAGATGAGACACCGTATGACACTCAGTTAGTTAAGGTAATGTTTACTATGTGGTCTAACTGGCTGATTTTTGCATTTATTTGATACTAATATATGTAGGCAAGTCAAATGAAAAAATTAAATATTTTTTTGAGTAGTATTTATTGTGCACAAGTGGTACAAAGCTGTATCACTTTTCAACATAGTCTCTCCCACCCTCAATGCAAGTCCTCCAGCGCTTACAAAGTGCATGAATTCCTTTAGAAAAAAAATTATTTTGGTAGTCCGCGCAACCACTCATGCACCACGTGGCGTACCTCTTCATCAGAACAGAATGTCTTTCCTCCCATTGCTTCTTTGAGTGGTCCAAACATATGGAAATCACTTCAGGCAAGGTCTGGTGAGTATGCCGGATGAGGAAGACACTCAAAATGCAGGTCATTGATTGTCACAACTGTTGTACGGGCAGTATGGGGCCTTGCATTGTCAGGTTGCAAAAGGATACCTGTGGACAGCAATCCACGTCACTTTTATTTGGTTGCAGGCCAAAGATTATTTTTTAGGAGATCTGAGTATAATGCACTGGTGACAGTGGTCCCTCTAGGCATGTAGTGCTCCAAGATGACGCCTTTTTCGTCCCAAAAGAGAGTCAGCATAACCTTCCCTGCTGATGGTTGTGTTCGAAACTTCTGCAGTTTTGGAGATGAGGAATGGCGCCATTCCTTGCTTGCTCTCTTCGTATCTGGCTGGTGGTAGTGAACCCAGGTTTTGTCCCCAGTAACGGTTCTTGCAAGGAAGTCGTCATCTCATTCAAAGCGCCACAGAAGTTCTTCACAAGCATCAGTACTTTAGTCTTTCAATTCAGGAGTCAGCTGCCATGGCACCCATCTTGCAGACACTTTGTGAAACTGGAGCACATCGTGCACAATGTGGTGTGCTGAACCATGACTAATATTTGAACTTGCTACAGTTTCATTCAGTGTCACTCGGCAGTTTTCCATCACTATGGCTTCAACTGCTGCAGTGTTCTTTGGAGTCACAACTCGATGTGCCTGACCCAGATGAGGAGCATCTTCCACTGAAGTCACACCATTTGCAAACTTCCTACTCCATTCGTACACTTGCTGCTGTGACAAACATGCATCACCATACTGAAATTTCATTCTTCGATAAATTTCAATAGGTTTCACACCTTCACTACACAAAAACCGAATAACAGAATGTTGTTCTTCCCTGGTGCAAGTCTCAAGTGGAGCAGCCATCTTATACTGGTGCTGTAACGGTGTTTGTGCATCTGCACTATGCTGCAACCTACAGGCCATTCTGCATGCTGTTTGTAGCACACTTACCAACTTACAGGATAATGGAGCGAAATTTCAATTTTTTAATAGAAATTTAAGGTTTTCATTTGACTCACCCTCATAGTAATCTCTGAGTTGAGTAAGGCCTCCAGCCCTATAGTACCATAAGATTTAAAAGCCTATATTTTCATGCCGTAAATTATTACTTGTGAGTTTGAATCCAGTAAAAATGGTGCTTTACCAGGATATTTAAAATCCACTATTCCAAGATGAAAAAAGTTAATACTTATTTAATACTTATTTTGATACTAGCTTGCTTTCTATAATTGTATTAATATGTTTCAATGCATCTAAACTTATTACTGCTTAAACACACGCTGTTTAAAGTAGCTCCTCAATTATCATCATGAGGCTGAGTGGACTCTGTTCCAGACCCACTACTTCTCAGAAAAAATCTGGTAGTGCCGGGAATTGAACCTGGACCAGTTCCTGTTGTTTGCTTCTCTTTCTGCCTTTTCTCATTATGAAGAAAGAATATTACATTCTCTTGCTGCAGTATGAATGAAGTCTGTATTCAGCCATAGTATAATGCTTTTTCTCTACTTTGTGTGAGTGGGTGTATATGTTAAAGGGAAATATATTCTTTAAGGCAGTGGCTTCCAAACTATTTTAGTCTGAACTTCCCCCCCCCAAAAAAAATCATACTGAAAATGGCATAAAATGTGATTTAGTAACTTAGAAATTGATTTACTTGTGAACATTTAGTGTAATTATAGAAAAGAAGTTTCAATAGAACCAGCTAATCTTGATATGTTGTGTTACAATCTGTTTCACAGAATCTCCAATCAGGTCATCCCACAGCACCATATATTAGAGAGTTCCTCATCCTTATGTCTGTGTGCCACACAGTGATTCCTGAAAAAGCATACAGTAGGGAGATCCAGTACCATGCTGCTTCTCCAGGTAAGAAGCTGCTGAGAGCTGGAATATTCATTGTGATGTGTTCATTTATTTGTGGTTTATTTAATAGTACCTATATAGTGTCAGATGGTAAACATTTAGTATTTGTGAACTTCAGCAGAAGGGAAGTTAAAAGCTTGGAGAGCTAAATGTGAGTATCATTGGTGTTTTTAACTTGTAATGAAAAAATGTTGGCTTTGTTAGATGATTGGTGTTTAAGTATAGCTTCTCAATGCAAGTGAATCCTTCTGTGATTACATTGTACATAAAATTAACTTAAATTTTGATCTGTTGTTCTTAAAATAATGTAAAATCAGTTTTAATATTTGGTATTTACTTTTTATGTGCATATTTTACCTGCATATTTTGGAAGTTTTTCATGCATACATATTTAATAGATTATTAAGGCATAAAAGTCTGGTTCCTGCTTATAAAAACAAGTCAGAGAGGTTGTGCTTGAGGAATATTAATTTTTTTTTGCAGTCATTCCCCAAATGCCATGGAAACAATTAAAATACTATTGAAATGGATTCCTCCCTTCAGAAACCTGTAGATTGGCATAGCAGCCTTAAGCTCTTTAGGAAGTGTGTTACTGTATTAGATGCCACATATGAAATAATAGAAGTGTGGAATATGGTATAAAGACAATTCCCATTAGAGAAGGTGTGAAGAAAGATGTTCCCCAGATGATTATCTGAACAAATATTTGCATTCTAATTAAACAGTTTCCATGGTTGAGTTAGCCACCATCTTTAAGATGCCATAAGCAGATCACGAGAACAAGTTTTCAGATTTTAATAAGAAATCATTTTCATGGCAGATTTTAAGCATACATATGGTTGTGTCATGTTAACACAGAACAGCGAAGAGTGGTTTGAAGTCAAATATGCAATTCCAGGCTATGAGATACTGATCCACAAAGCCAGACAATAGAATCAGCTTTAGTCCCTAAAAAAAGTTTAACCATTCAGCTGATTCTGAACTGGACTGAATGTTTATTCAGTTATATTTAATGAAAAAAAAAATTGACTTGTTAAGGTCACTTTTTTATGTTGAAATGAGAAGTCTAACTCATAGAATTTATGAACCACTGAAACTAGGTTTGTGAAATTTGATATGCAGATAAATAATAAATTCATCTACGGATTTTGTATGAAACATTATTCCTGTCTTAAGAATTATAAACATGGTAACAATTAAACCTTTGAGGGTTTGACAGACAGCTATCAGATTGTAGTAATCTGTGCTGCTGTAAAGTGTGCATACAAATTGGTCACTAATCTATATACTTTCAAATTTATAATTTCTGCTAGCCTTTGTACACAGGTAAAAAAATTTAAAGAAAAGTATGCTTCCTAGTGAACTGTTTTGGGGACAGGCCTTGCTTTAAACATAAAAATATATTGAACATAATCATTACCAGCAAGAATGTCATGGACTGGGTCAAATTGATACATTCCATTTGCCTGTGTAAGAAACACAAGCCTTTCATGCAAATATAAATTCTGTCTCCATCTTTATTCCTGTTGCTCCCATTTGGTGCATAGGGCATCCTTGAGACTTTTTGTTTCACTTAGTTTCTCAGTCTTAGACAGTCAGTAGGCCTCCTTGGATGGGGGTCAGCCCATTGCAAGGCCACTACCTACACAGGACCACATGAAAACAGTATAAATGCAGACAAATATGCATGCCTTGAGTGGGATTTGAACCCATGATCCAGTATTTGAGTAAGTGAAGACATTTCATGCCTTAGACTGGGTCTCCACTGTAATCAGCAAATGTAAATTATTATACTGCAAATTAAGTTAAGAGTTAGTTGTGAGTTTCATTTGACACATAAAGACCAAACTGTGAACTGCATTTTGAAGAAAATATGGGAGAGTTATGTGATGACTTTTTCATTATTAAGCTTTATCATCCTTGCTGTGGTGACACATTTCAATGACATTTTAAGCTTAGTACTAAACACTTCCATTGCTTTTCCAAACAGATGAGCAAGCATTAGTGAAAGGTGCCTGCAGTTTTGGTTATGTGTTCGACACGCGGACGCCTCATCATGTCGAAATTGAAGCACTTGGGACCCGTGAGCGCTATGAGATATTAAATGTTCTTGAGTTTACAAGTACACGCAAGAGAATGTCAGTTATTGTTCGCAATCCTTCCGGCCAGATAAAACTTTACTGTAAAGGTGCTGATACAGTTATATATGAGAGGTATGTTCAACATGTCAGCATCTGTCTTAATATAACAGTAGTTTGTAGATCTCTATGTAAAATACTGATTTCTTTTTCGCTTCTGTCTGGCAGTGTAACCATAATGTTTAACCTGTAATAGTTCGGGATAAGTAACAGTAATATCATAATATCAATAAAGATTTGGCACACGCAGACAAGCACTATATATTGTCACGTTTTTAGCTTACTTTCCTTATTTTGAAGAAACAGAAATAGGCAAATGAGATCACCTTGCTGTCTGTGCATGTGTGTGTCTGTATGTGTATCCTTCCCTATTAACTTTTGAATTGCTGAACCAGTCTTTATGAAACTTGGTATGCGTATCAAGGCACTTGAGCCCATTTCAGGAGTGTACATCATAAATCTCCTATCAGTAATACCAACATTGCAGCCTCTCAAATTTCTGAGACAAAACCTTGATTTTGCATCAATTCCTGTACCAATCTTCATGAAAGTTGGTATGTGTATATCATGCCACCTGAGACCATCTCAGTGGCATGCATCATAAATCCTTCTCATAAGTAATATCAACACTATAGCCTCTCAAATTGTTGATGTAATACCCTTAATATTATGTAAATATCTGAACCAGTCATCTTGAGGCTTGGTGTGTATATCATGCCTCTTGAGGCCATGTCAACGGCATACATGATAAATTCCCCTTATCAGTAATACCAACACTACAGCCTCTCAAGTTATTGAGGTAATACCCATAATATTACTTGAATTCCTGAATCAATCCTCATGAAACGTGGTATCCCTGCATCGTGCCATCTGAGGTTATCTCAACGCCCTACATCATAAATCTTTTCCATTAGTAGTGCAGCCTCTAAGATTGTCAAGGTAATGACCTTAATATTACCTGAATGCCTGAATGAGTCTTCTTGAAACTTTGTATGTGTATCATCTAAGCTCATTTCAATGTTGTACTTAATAAGTCCCACCCATCAGTAATACCAACACTGAAGCTTTCCAAATTGTACTGTTTTATTGACTTCATTACTCATACCTACTAAAGTTTTTTTTCTGCTGATAGGATCAGACACTCAAATTACAGTGAAAGGAGAGCAGGCAGTTAGTTCTTTCCAGATCTCTTTGCTTTATTTCATAAAAATTTTTGACTATAGTGTCATCGTCAGACTGATTAATATATCGAATATTTACATTGTCTGCTGACTGTTACATGTTGGTACAATTGATATTATTAGTCCAGGAGGGTTCCCTTCTGGTATATTTCAGTCACTTAGTATTGGTACTATTAGTGCTTTTAGTAAGAGAATAATGCTCTGTACATGGAGTTTGTTTATGTGACTGTAACAAGTCTTACAATACAATAAGGATACAAAAACACCAAATTTGTGAAAAGGTATGTTGTGCGTTCAACTTCTAAGGTCTCCGATTTTTTTTTTTCTTACACAATAACCATACAAACAATTTGAAACTTCTGTCACTTTTCAACGTAATCTCCCTGCAGCCATACACATTTTTCACAACCTCGACACCTTGATTCCATGGCCGCTATGAACGCTTCTGTAGAAGTCTGTTTTGACCACTGGAAAATCGCGCTTTGTTTCAGGATTGAAAAACGGTATCCATGTCTCATCCATTGTCACAATTGATGAAAACAAAGTCCCATTCATGCCTTCATCACGTGTCAACATCGCCTGGCAAATTGCCATGCACAGCCTTGTGGTTGTCCACCAGCATTTGTGGCACCCATCTGGAGGACATTCGCAGGTCTTCATGCAGGATTGTGTGCACAGATCCCACGAAAATGCCAACTTTGGAGGCAATGTTTTCCACACTCAATCGGCGATCCTCCAAAACAACTTTCTCAACTCGGTCGAACATGTTGTCAGACCGGCTGGTGCGAGGCCGAGATTGTTTTGGTTCGTTGTCACACGACATTCGGCCTTCTTTGAACTGCCACACCCACAAACGTACATTTTTCACATTCATGAGACCATCACCACACGTCTCACTCAACTGGCGATGAATTTCAATGGGTGTCATGCCACGCAAGTGGAGAAAACGAATGATTACTCGCTGTTATTGTAATGAAAACGTCGCCGTTTTAAGTATCAAAAACACTGCTCACTCGCTGCCACCACTAGAGTTCTGTGTGCTGTACAGTGCTGCCATCTCTGTCACGCATTCACAAAGAGTGCATACATATTTTAAACTAAACCGCATGTGTCTATCTGCTCCCAGTCCTGAGAAAAAAAATCGGAGACCTTAGAACTTGAACGCCCCTCGTAATACACTGGACTTCATATTTGAATAATACAGTATCTTAGTCAGTTGTACAAGTTTATAACTCATTTTTATTCATGATGGATTTATTTGTAGTTTATAAAATCTTGTAAATCAAGCTTTCATTTTTCTCCCACCATTCACATATTGTATTCAAGGTAACCAACAAATTAACTTCATGTTATAAGCAATTTTCCAGCTGTAGGTAGTTATTCTGTTTTGTGCTTCTGCCACTTTGTTTAATGAATTCCATTACATCACACTGCCTACCAGTTTGAGATGTTAGCAAGTTAGAAAGAAGATGCAAAGATTAAACCTTTAATTGTATGACATTACGAGTACACTGTGCTGCTGCTGCCACTGCAACAACCACTGCCACCACCGCCACCGCCTCTGCCACCCCCGCCACCGCCTCTGCCACCACCAGCGCCGCCACCACCAACTCCACTAATTCTTTTTTTGTGAATTTTCCATATACCCAGCATCTTCTGAATGTGCATCAGGTCATAGAGGAGTTTAATATCATTCAGCTGCATGAATCCTGCATATTCTCCTGATGTAATAGTTCTCAACTATTTCTTGCTATTCTCCAACTCAAGAACCATGTCACTAGATGTTGCTGTAACTTTGCTGGACAGCACTCAAAGGGACATCAGAATTTGTGTTTTGGGGGGGGGGTGAGGAGATCATTGTAGCAGCACTTTTAGAAGTCTGCAGATTTAGGAGGACAGGACAATACTTGGAACAGATGAAGCCCTGAAGACAAACGGTTCTTTTTTTTTTCCTATTTTATATCACTTACTTTTTTATTTTGTAGGTCCAGGTACTTCTGGGTTTGATGTCTACCTGATATTTCTCACAAACATTGTCTCTGTGTTTCTAATTTTCAATGCACAAAAAATGTTTTCTACAAAATTTGTAGTTTTGTTTAATCTGTCATCATACCAAATTACATGTGCCTTGCCACAGTTATTCATAAAGTGGTACAATCATGAGAATAAATTAGTATGAATTTAATGTGCTTACTATATGAGTGGGGTTGCTTTATGTTCTTCATGAAAATGATTGTTGCTATAAACAGGGGACAGTACAGATTTCAATGGTTGCTATATTGTTATTTTATATGCCACATAATAAATTCTGTAACAGTATTTGATAATTTTTTAAAGACATAACAATACACGTTTTCAATATCCTATATGTAGTGCACTTGTTTTGGTAATGACTAAAGTTTACATATGTAAGATCACATGCTTTATCTTCATAGTTTTCACAGGGACATATAATACCTGTTGTATCAAATTTTTATATTTTTCTTAGGATTGCTGGATTTCTGAACTTTGTTAATCATTTGATGTTCTGTAACAGATCACTACATTTCAGAGATTGATCTGTTTCTGTCCTCCAGTGAAAAGTTAATATGGCACCTTCTCACATTTCTAGTCATTGGACAAGTCCACAAGGACGAACTGATTTGACTCACTGTATGTCCAGTTTGTAACAGACCCAGCTGAGTAGGTTCCTTTACACTTTTTCACTTGAGGACAGAATCAGATCAAGTTTCAGAAATGTATTTTGGTACATAATGCCAAACAGTGGACAAACCCCAGAAACTTAGTAGTCTTAAAATACCACCATCAGGGTCCTTTAGAATTAATACGATTTTACTACAACAGAATATGTATGGTTGTATTTTTAAAAATTCAGACTTGCTCCAGAAGGACAGCAGTTTAGAGAAGGGACATTGAGGCATTTGGAAAGCTTTGCAACAGAAGGCCTTCGGACACTTTGCTGTGCAGTTGCAGATGTTTCTGAAGATGCATATGAGGTATGTTACAATGAATTTCTGGTCAGATGTGTAAAGTGTGTTCTAATATATTATGTAAAGGTAAAACTGCTTCAATGCCCAATCATCTTGCCAAGCAGATATAGAGGGAGTGTTGAGGTATTATTGCACATTGCTTAAAGAATTTTGGAGTAGCGATGATATTCTCCACAGCCCTGACTGGAATTCACTCACGGTCACTCATGCTGATTCTGGTCAGTTGTAAGATATAAGGCCTGGTCAGAAATTGTTGACACATGTATAAGAAGTTAATTCACTTCAAAGTAGGCTCAGTCATGACATACTCGTACACACTTCTCCTGTTTCTATCAGTTTTGAAATAACATCTGCATAAGAAAACATATTCACACACACTTTATATGTATTTTGTCTTTTCACTCTTATCATACAGAATTTACGTTTTATTATGGACATGCAGATATTGTGGTTATCTTTTTATTTTAGTGTCATCAGTAACATCTTTAGTCAATTATTTTCATCATCATTCTTTCAAGTATTTGCCTGTTGAGATCTTATGGATATTAAAACACAATCTTTCTATTGTTTAAGGGGTCTTCCCAAATTTTTTTACCTGCTGGTTAATAAGTTGAGAAGGTTCTTTTCCCTTAGACTTTATAATCTAGGCCTCTATAATAGCTGTTCAATTTGATTGTATTGTCTAGCTCCAATAGTATCTTAGCCAGACTGAACATAGCTGGTAATAGTTTTGAGCACTGATAGACATCAGTTCCATGCAACTCTTTAGATAAGAAGCTTTGTCTGTGTATGTGAGCATATTGCATACATAATTCCTTCTAGCTTCTAAAACCTTAAAGGATTCCAGTACAAGGCAATATCACTTCTCTCGAATGTTAACCTTGCAGTGTAATCGCTGATTCTGCAGCAGTAACTTTCATCATTAGAAAGTAGATCATATGGAGTATAAGTTTAAATTTGCTGTTAGCAGATCTGTGATCTGTCTTCTCATTGTCAGTGAAATTCTACCCCTCCCTCCAAAAAAAAATAAAAAACAGATTTAAGAATCTCTCTTTATTCATGAGTTCATAATAGCATGATGGTACCAAGAATCTGCTCCTTAAAAAATAACTGGCTGATTTCAGTTTCTGCATGATTCCTTGCAGCAACAGACTTAAAAATGTGTTTTGTTTTATCTTTGTTCTTTCTGTTCTGGATATAGATTCATGTACTGGATAATGGTTACAGATTTTATCACCCATAAAATTTCTTTCAGACGCCATTTCTGCCCCATGTTTCTGTTTGAATCTAAATTGCATTTAGCAGGATGCCTCTCTCTTTCAGTTTCTTGAACCTCAATTAGTATTTCTGTTGTTACCTTCACAGTCACAGAATTACTATTTTCATATGCCTATTATGATGTTCACAGTTTCATTTATTCTTATTCATTCATATTTATTAGCATTCTGTTAATCCATACAAGGTCAACTTATAACCTGTTGGATATAGAACCTGTCATAGTAAAGTACGAGTAAAATATAAAATCAGTAATGTCATACAATCATAATAGATTCCTGAATAAAAATCAAATTCTTAAATATAAATGCACATGTGTCATTACAAAACAATAAATGTAACAATAATACAAGTTTACTAGCATATACAATAAAAGTCCTCCCACAGTTAATCAGAGTATTCAAAATAGAAAGTTTCATTGAGAAGTTGTTTGATAATATTCATCAATACTATGGAATGCATGTTCTGTAAGATAAGTTCTTAATAAGGATTTGAAATGCTTAATATCTGTAGATTGCATTTTAATATATAATGATAAATGGTTATAAATCTTACTTCCAGAGAAAAGTACTCCCTTCTGTACTAATGTTAAATTTGTGGATCGCAAATGTAAATTATAGTTGTAACATGTATTAATATGATGAATATCAAAATTAGATGTAAAGTAACTTTTATCCTTGATGACAAACACAAGAAGTGAGAAAATATACTGAGACTGAAGTGGCAATATTTGCAGTTTTTTGAACAGTTCCCGGCACAAATCATATCTACCTGAACTGGTAATGACTCTTATAATTCTTTTTTGAATTTTAAAGATGCTCTCATTGAGATGGGAATTACCCCAGAAAATAATACCATAAGACAAAATAGAGTGTACATAGGAGTAGATCATCTTCATTGAGTCCAATGACATAAACGGCTTTGTAGCCCTTATTGCATAACAGGCCTTATTTAATCATAATGATAATTTAGTGATATGGTCCTTCCATGATAAAGCACTGTCAATGTTTACTCCCAAAAATTTAGTACAATTGATACTAGTAATTACTGAGTTAGTAGATATTATTTGCATTTTTATTTCTTTACGTTTTTTAATAATAATTGTAAAAGATGTGATTTTTCACAATTTAGTGTTAAAATTATTATTCAACCAAGTAGTTATTTCATTTAGGACTAAACTAATGTTACTTTTGAATTCATCAGGATTGGTGTTAGATATAATAATACTAGTATCATCTGCTACTAATATAGAGTTAGCTATTTTGTTTACAGATAGTGGAGAATCATTTATATAAATGAGGAACAACAAAGTGCTTAAAATAGAGCCCTGTGGTACTCCATGTTTGACAAGCTTCCACTTGGAGGATATTTTATTATGATTATTATCTTTCATTGATAGCCTCTGATATCTATTTTCCAACTATTACTTCATTAGTTTAATTTCTATTCCCAAGATTCCATATAATTCCATCTTAGCCAGGAGTATGTTATGATTGACACAATTGAAGGCCTTTTGTAAATCACAAAATAGTCCTCCTACATAATTTTTATTATCTAAGGATGACAATATTTTGTTTAAAAGAGTAAATGTTGCCATTTCGGTTGATGATTTTTCTCTGAAACCAAACTGTTCCATTACCAATATATTATTTTTATTTAAATGAGAATACAATCTTTTGTAAATGATTTTTTCAATAATTTTGGAAAATGTAGGGAGAAGCAAAATAGGCCTGTAGTTATGAAGTTTGGGTCTATTTCCTTTCTTATATAAAGGCTTCATTTCTGAATATTTTAATCTATTAGGAAATATACCTATTTGTAGGATCTTGTTAAATATGTATGTTAAAGGTGACTAGATATAAGGAGTACCAACTTTAAAAATTTTAGATGATATTTCATCGTAGCCATGTGAATTCTTGGGTTTCAAGGAATATATTATTTTTTCGTTTTCATAAGTATTAGTATTTCTAAATTTCACTGTTGAAAAAGATTGTATAAAATTTTGACATAAGAAAGATAAGGAATCTTTATAATTAATAGAAGTTTTCGAAGACAAATTTCTGGTAAGTAAATTTTTGGCTATGGATGAGAAATAGGAATTAAAAGCATTTGCAGTAACTGGTGGATTACTGGATAATTTATCTTTTATATTCATAGTAGATATATTATTAGTAGGACCTCAATTATTAGTAATAGTTTTAACTATGTTCCAAGTAGTTTTTATTTTATTGTTAGATTTTATTAGAAGCTTATTATAATAAAGTTTTTTTGCAGTCATAATGACCCTAGTAAGAATTCAACAGTATTTCTTAGAATATTCCTTTGTATTTGGATCATTACTATTTCTATAAGTTAAATAAAGTTTTCTTTTACTAGCACATGAAATTTTAATACCTGTAGTTAGCCAAGGTTTTTGTACCAAAAAGACTTCAGCTTCACTGATCCAAACTAAGTTTGCTATAACCTATAATTCATCAGTTTGTTCCACCATTTCATACATACTTGATACTAAACCTTTTATTGTCATATTACAGCTAAAAATCTATATTGAAGCAAACAGAACCCAAAGTGGAGCCAGAAATGTAGTTGGAGTAGGATCAGTATTAGGTAGGAACCGCTCTTAATTCCTGTCAACTTGTCTTCCAATCCTTGTAGCTATTTGAGATCATCCTGATTAAGCAAAGTGATAAAAGTGAAAATAAACACAATAAGGTTGATCCACATACATTCATAGTCAGCCTCTGTAGCAGCAAGTACTAATCGTTACATGGTTTCTGCTTGTACAGCAAATAAAGTAACATGAAAATGTACTTGAAAAGTAAAACAGAAGTAAAATATTTGTGGGTAGAATCACAGGAAATTGGCTTATTAATTGAAGTAATCAGGAGCATACCACAGAAGTGAGTGCAACAGAGAAGTCCAAACCAAGTTTACTACCAACTCTCACTTTCAGGACTCCAAACCCATGCCTTGATCAACTGCCCCAGTCAACTCTGATGTTCCTTTACTCACACCCACTGCAGATGCACAGCTCAAAGCCAATGGCAGAGGGAAGGCGAAGAAAAGGAAATTTATGAATTGGAAGATTGGGGGGAGAGGAACAGGGTGTCTAAGCCACACTGACACTTGCCCTGACTCAAAACAGGTTAATGATTGGCTGAGGCTTACTGAAGAAGCTATATTATTATGTTACTAACCCAGGATACTGTAACGTGGATGGCCCAAGCATTGCTAGGTAATGGACAGATAAGCCCACAATACACGCACGCAACAATGGAACAACACACTCCTGTGCAACAGCTGCCGCAGGCACAGTGACATCACATTCCAACATTACTAGGAAACACATGACTTCTTTTCTGTGTTGTCTGTGCAGTGCCTATATAAGAAAGACCTGTTTACGCTTCAGTCAGTGGCGAGTCCAGGAGTGTTCAGCAATTGAAAGTATAAGGATAAGAATGGAGCATGAATTCTGAAGATTAAATTCAGATTAGAACAGAAAAGTACAGAGTGAATGAAAACAAGAAGACTTAATAGTGATTTGAAGTGATGGTCTCTGTATTGAGATCCCTTGCTCGTTGCTAGGAGATGACTAGTGGAAAGAGAGAATGCTAGTGCATGTGCAGCGGTGAACTGTAAATTGTGAAAATCAGTGATAGCACTGCATTGCCTGTATTAAATGTCATTAAGAGAGATTGTAACCCAAGTGCCAATAAATCCACACTAGAACCCATCATTTCATCATACGTGCCACCCTACATGTGACAGTACAAAATATAACCCCAGCATGTGTTTGTCTTCCCCATTATGTGAGTGATAAGAGTGGAAGCTAAGTCACCAGTCCCTTGTAACAGATTAAGTCATGATCTTATTTATGTTCCAGGAGTGGAACAGGACATACTACAAGGCTAGTACAGCTTTACAGTACCGGGAAAGAAAACTGGATGATGCTGCAAATCTTATAGAAAATAACTTGATTCTTTTGGGAGCAACTGCCATTGAAGACAGACTTCAGGACCAGGTATCACATTTAAAATATCAAAGGCTGGTTGGCTATAGTGATGGTAAATTTAGTAGTAATAGCAGTAGCAGTCTCAGTAGCAATGATTATGATAACAATAGCACCATCACCCTGACCACCATCTTTACCATCATTACTGCAACAGATGTTAACATTGTGACCACTGCTATGACAATATTTGTGTGAATTTAATACAAAATAAAAATGAGTTTAGAATTTGGATACCTTATACTTGCAATGAAACCTCACACACATGCAGTATGCACTACAGGTTGTAGTCATATTTAAACAATTATTTACTTACTTCTTTTTTATTGCTAGTGAGGTGGGACTAAGTCCCTTGTACTGCGGCCACTTCTGGCCTATTGTACCAGCCCCAGATGATGTGAGCGAGATTGTGGAGCAATAGGTGGAATGAGGATTGGCAGGGGAAACCGAAGTACTTGGAGAAAACCTGCCCCAGTGCCACTTTGTCTACCACAAATCCCACTTGACCAGACCCGGGATTGAACCCAGGCTGCCGCAGTGGGAAGCCAGTGACTAACCGCTTGAGCTATTTACTTCCTTACTCATGGAGCTGAGCCCTTCTGGAGGAGCCGCCAATTCTGCAGCTACTCAAGAATTTCCCAGCATTTTATGGAACCAAAAGGTTCATTACCATGTTCACAAAAGCCCTCTACTGGTCCCTATCCTGAGCCAGATCAATCCAATCCATGCCATCCCATCCTATCTCTCTAAGATCCATTTTCATATTGTCCACCCACCTATGCCTTGGTCTTCCCAGTGGTATATTTCCTTCTGACTTCCCACAAATATCCTATTTGCATTTCTCGTCTCCCCCATTCGTGCTACATACCCTGCCCACCTCATCCTCCATGACATGATCATTCTAATTATACTTGGAGAAGAGTACAAGTTATGAAGCTCCTCGTTAAGCAGTTTTTACCAACCGCCTGTCACTGCATCCCTCTTTGGTCCAAATATTCTCCTCAACACCCTGTTCTCAAACACCCTCAGTCTATGTTCCTCCCGTAGTGTAAGAGACCAAGTTTCACACCCATACAGAACCACAGGCAAAATTATGGTTTTGTATATTCTAATTTTTATGTTTTTAGACAGCAGATGAGAGGATAAAAGATTCTGAGCAGAATGGTAACAAGCATTACCCAAGTTCAATCTCCTCTTAATTTCCTCCTGAATCAGGTTTTGATCTGTTATTGTTGTTCCCAAATATCTGAATTGTGCCACATTTTCAAAACATCTGATTCCTATCTTTATATTATGATTTTGCTCTGCATTTTGGTGATGAGACAGCTACATATACTTAATTTTCTCTGTGTTTACTTCTAGACCAACGTCTTTACTTGCGTCAATTAAAGTTTGTGTGTTTTTCTTTATGGTATGTACATTATCACCCAGTAGATTCACATAATCATCATAGGCCAACAGCTGATGTGTCCCATTTAATTTCAGTCCCACCTGGTTGCCCTGGACCTTCCTAATGGCATATTCTAAAGCAAAATTTAAAAGGAGTGGCAATAAAGCATCTCCTCTTTTTTTAACCATTCTGGATAGGAATCACGGCATGGCATGACCTGAGGTTGTGGATGGAGGAGACACCCTCCAGTTTTGGAGGGAAGCTGTGAATATATTGCATAAGCAGTCGCAGACAGCCGACAAGGGGTGGCCCTCCAGCTTAAGGTTGGGCGTGGGGCTAACAACTCCTCACCGTAAAAAATAAGTGTGTTACAAAAATGAACCCAAAGCCTCGGACCTGGACGGATTCCTTGGATAAACGACCTAAGCTAAAGAAAATGGATATGAGATTTGGCATTTGGAATGATCGAATTTTGTAGAGGACAGGTTCGCTCAGGGCAGTGGCAGAATAAATCTTAAAATATAAGTTAGATTTAGCGAGAGTGCAGGAGGTCAGATGGGATAAAGGTGGCATCGCACCAGCAGGAGACTATACATTTTTCTATGGAAAGGGAAATCAAAATCATGAATTAGGTACAGGTTTTTCCGTACATGAGAGAATCGTATCAGCAGTTAAGAGGGTAGAATTCGTTAGTGATAGGATATCATATACGAGGGGGGACCCAAAAATAACCGGAACCAACCTGTTGCGCACGCATGCTTTGTAGTTACGAGTTGTGCTGCTAGGTGGTGTTAGCTGGGGGTCTCCCGCGACTGTTAGTGAGCTGGCGTCAATCTGAGTTAAGTGGTTTGTGTGTGGTGCTCTGTTGTGTGCGTTCCTGTTTCAACCCTTTGGCGATTAGTGAGATGGCCGACCAGAAGGAACAAAGAGTGTGCATGAAATTTTGCTTTCTGTTAGGGAAAACTGCAGCCGAGACTGTTGGGATGCTTCGGCAAGCCTTTAATGATGATGCTTTGGGGTGATGCTTGGTTTTCCCGTTTCAAATCTGGCAACATGTCAACAGAAGACATGCCACGCCCCGGGCGTCCTTTGACAGGAAGAAATGACGAAAACATTGCCCAAATCAAACGTGCAATTGATGAAGATCGTCGAAAGACCATTGACCAACTTTCTGAGGAAACGAACATCTCATGGAGCACGGTTCAGCGAATTTTAACTGAAGGTTTGCACGTGAGACAGGTGTCTGCAAAATTTGTTCCTCACTTGCTCGGAGATGACCAAAGAGAAAACTGCGTGAATGTTTGCAGCGACTTGAAGAGTGAAGTGCAGAACGATCCAGAATTTCTTAAAAGAATTGTGACTGGTGATGAGTCTTGGTGCTACGGGTACGATCCAGAATCAAAGCAATCATCAAGCCAGTGGAAGACTCCAACTTCACCATGACCGAAGAAAGCGCGTCAAGTGCGATCCAATGTGAAAACAATGTTGATTTGTTTTTTTGATGTGAATGGCATTGTCCACAAAGAGTTCATTCCACCAGGACAAACAGTGAACCAACATTTTTACCTGGATGTGTTACGAAGATTACGAGAGAGTGTGCGACGAAAACGGTCCGAAATGTGGAGAAATGGGAACTGGTTGCTTCACCACGACAATGCTCCAGCCCACACAGCTTTGACGGTCCGACAGTTTTTGACAAGCAACAACATGGTGATTGTGCCTCATCCACCTTACTCACCCGACCTGGCTCCGTCGAACTTTTTTTGTTTCCACGGATGAAGAGAAGTCTGAAAGGAAAGCGATTCCGTGATGTGGATGAAGTCAAAGAAAACACGCTAAAGGCTTTGAACAGTATCCAGCCTCAAGAATTCCAGCACTGTTTTGAGCAGTGGCAAAAGCGTTGGGACAAGTGCATTAATGCACATGGACAATACTTTGAAGGGGACTAATATACAGTTCAATAAAAATGCAAAAATAAAAAATAACAAAAATAAATTCCGGTTATTTTTGGTTCCCCCCTCGTATAATACTAAAAGGTCGCTGGTGTGATATCATTATTATGAGTGTTTACGCCCTAACAGAAGATAAAATTGATGACATAAAGGATAGATTCTATGAAGAACTAGAACATGTATTTGATAAATTCCCAGAGTACCCTATGACCCTGTTTACTTGGACATCTCCTGATGGGAAGATACACAATCAAATAGACCACATTTTGATAGACAGGAGATGGTACTCAAGTATACTTGATGTCTGATCATTCAGGGCAGCAGATTGTGATACTGACCACTACCTGGTGATAAAACTGACTGTAGTACTTATCGAGGGATATCACTGCTATCAACTTCATATTTAAATAATGGCATTTGAAAATTTAGAATGCACATACTTGTATGTAAATATGTATTGTTAACCCTATTAAACCTGAAATTAGTCTAGGTATTATTTAGCAGTTAAATTCCTACCTCACATCTACCCATTATAGAGAGAAATCACTTAATTTTTATTGGGCAAATAGTTACTTTTTATATGAGAACTATAAAAACCCCATTAGTACACTTCATTAGATAATTCATAACATTTTAACTAGGTGTGCTGCAAGACAATACAAACTAATCTGCCACTTATGACATCATTCTACCATCTTAAATCTACTCTAGTGTCCTGTAGTGTAGGAATATGAACTTAGAAATAACACACCTGCTGTATCATTAGAGAACTACATGTTTGTTCACATTTAGATTTTAAAATAAACTAACTGGTGATATTTAGATGGAGATGATTAAAGGATGCAAAACAACTTAAAAAAAGGAACAAACAGATATTTCATTTTATTTTTGAGACAGGATTCTGAAATGCTGGTAGTTGTAAAAGAGATAGTTGATGAAAAACATATTTCCAACATGTCAGATAATTAAAGTAAATATTATGTAGGTAACAAGAAGATGTGTAATGGTGATGTATATGACTTCATTCCTTAGTGATAAAGGAATACCTGAGATATGATGTTCTTACAGTGGTGACTATTAAGATTAGCCATCTTTAGAAATGTGACGTTGTGTAATATGGTAGACAGTTATTAACATCTCAGAGCAAACCTGCTGTCTCCGTCTTCAGGATAGAAAAAGTAAATGGTTTATTAACAGAACATTCACAGATATCACGTGGGGTATCACAGAAACTATATGATCAACAAAATGCTCATACTAATCTTCTGACAGGCCACCTTATTTTAATCAAATTGAACTCTCCATAATGGGTAAAGAAAATATATATATATATATATACACAGGGTGTCCCAGGAGGAATGGACCAAACTTCGGGAGGGTGTTCCTTATGTTAAAGTATGCCGATATAACCCAAAACACCTATGTCCAAAGTTGAACGGTTACGGAGATAATGGCCCGAGAAAAGTGTGGTCTTCT
>NW_019725426.1:187205-207296 GCF_002891405.2 Cryptotermes secundus
GTTTACAGTTATGTGGTCGGGTTATAGCGCAGCCATATTACGTCATCGCTCGCCAGTCATGTGTCATGTATAGTGCTTGGAAACCCTAAGGACAATTATGACATGGCGAGCGAGTATTTCGTACTTCAATTTTATGGCTTTCCATCACTCACAAGTTAGTTTGATGTTACGTACATTATTAACATTACAGAATCCACATATTCCTGCCAGTTTTAATATGTATTTTGTAATCA
Source organism: Cryptotermes secundus (assembly GCF_002891405.2). Classification (NCBI taxonomy): domain Eukaryota; kingdom Metazoa; phylum Arthropoda; class Insecta; order Blattodea; family Kalotermitidae; genus Cryptotermes; species Cryptotermes secundus. The sequence goes on from NW_019725426.1 coordinate 187,439, forward strand.
ACAAGTGTGTAACACCGGTCAAAGTTTGACACTTCTCTGGCCATTATCTCCGTAACCGTTCAACTTTGGACATAGGTGTTTTGGGTTATATCGGCATACTTTAACATAAGGAACACCCTCCCGAAGTTTGGTCCATTCCTCCTGGGACACCCTGTATACATACATTACCACAGTCAATAAGTTCACGGAATATCCGCAAAGCGTCATACAGGAATTTACTGCCAGTATGTTTCAGCAATGTTTTTGGCAGCTATACCAACGTTGGCAGACTTGCATAGTGGCCAACGGCAACTATTTTGAGGGCTGATGTGGATCTGCCTAAATGTATGTGATGTGATAAAACCAAATTCCACGAACTTAATGACTCTACCGCGTATATATGGGTGCACATGGGAGCATAGTTGGTTGCTGCATTACGCTGCAAGCCGGAAGATTGTGGTTTCAATTCCTGATGGGGTCATTGGATTTTTCTATTGACCTAATCCTTTCTGCCGCACTATGGCCCTGGGGTCAACTCAGCTTTTAACAGAAATGCATACCAGGAATCTTCTGGTGGGTAAAGGGTGGCCAGTGTGTAAGACTGATGTCACCACCATCTGTTCTCTAATTGTCTAAAAGATGTGGGAGCCTCAACATCTCACAATCCAATGGGTGTATGTGGCCTGTTACAGGGAAAGCTTAACTTTAACTTTTTTATGTATATACATAAAAGTAGGAGATTGCTTGTAACTATTTCTGTGTGTATCTGACAGTGCATGATGTTATATCATTCTTATGCCATAGTAATTTTCTCACGCTTACACATATGGCAGCTCTAGGTTCATCTGTGCCATCTGAACAATTAAGATATAGTAGTCTGAGTTCTCTTTAATAGAGAAAGGAGGGAGGTAAAGGTTTGAAAGGGGTAAAGGAAAGAGAGAAAGGTGGTGAAAGACCCAGATATGAAAGAACTATTCCCTGCTTAATTTCAGTGGGTTTTCCAAGTAATTGTCATGAAATGTTAAATGTTAACACTATTTTTTTGAGCTTTGTTAAATTATATATGGAGTGGCGCAACCGTAATGAATTGTAATTACTGAGACTAGTGTGTTTATAAGACCAGAACTGTTCTATTATTTCGTAAGTGTTAAAAGAAGATATCATGTAGTGTTGGGCAGAAGAAAACGAAATGCTGTATTGATGCTTATCATAAATGTAGGGAAACTTCAAATCATTGATGTTTAATGCAGGCTTTTGTGTTGTTTGGAAAGTATTTATTTTATATTGTTCTTTATTTTATACTCTTTAATTATTATTATGATGTGTCCTACTTGTTACAGGTTCCAGAAACAATAGCTGCATTAATTAAGGCTGATATCCATATGTGGGTTCTAACGGGTGACAAGCAAGAGACTGCGATTAATATTGGCTACTCTTGCAGGCTGATAGTACATGGGATGCCTATACTTATCCTCAATGAAGACAGCCTAGATGTTAGTATAATTTTATATTAGTTATGTTAACCCTTTAAAGACTGAAATTCTTATAAATAATATATATAAAATTCAGTTTGTACTTGCAGGAAACGCAGGGCCATGCCATAGCTCAAGCGGTTAGTCGCTGGCTTCCCACTACGGCGGTCCAGGTTCGATCCCAGGTCTGGTCAAGTGGGATTTATGGTGGACAAAGTGGCACTGGGGCAGGTTTTCTCCAAGTACTTCGGTTTCCCCTGCCAATCTCCATTCCACCAATTGCTCCGCAGTCACCCTCACCTATCATCTGGCGCTGGTACAATAGGCCAGAAGTGGCCGCAGTACAAGGGACTTAGTCCCACCCCACTAGCAATAAAAAAAAAATACAGGAAACATATATCTCCAGTACAATGGTCAAGCTATTGATGCTGTTTAGGAAAACAGTTCCTGTTTATTGTAAGGACCATACTAAATGCATAAATACATTTTGTGGGCAGAATGCAGAGTCTGTAAGTTAAAGCATGTGGTATGTACAGTGACTGCTGGGCCTCGAAGGGTTAAACAACATGTAGACAAAGCATCTTTTCTTAATCTGAACTTCTCACGTGTTATAATGTTTACTTATATAAAATACATTACTGTTAGAAGAATTTTTCAGCTCATAATAAATTAATCTTTTTGTGTGGCAGTGATTGAGCGATTTATTTGATTTTTTCTGGCTTAATGTGGATGGGATGAATGTAAGAAGGTGATCTGAAGTTGGTCCAAGGAGTTCTTCCATTTTGTTTTTTATATCACTGACACATGAGAGAGGTAGCTTTCATTACTCTTACTAAGCCTGTCCAGTGCACTGTACACATATTTACAATAGTCTGCACAGGACAGATTTTTGTGGGGATGGTTCATTATGCTAACTCATGTCTGAGTAAAGCTACAGCTGATATTATTGGAAGCTTTGTGGTAACATTTTCATTTTCAAGAATTTTCTTCATGATGTTATCCTGGCTGTGTAATTTATAAGCCACATGCTAACCCCCCCCCCCACACACATTGATTTAAAGTATTGATTTTAAATAATCATGCATAATGAGTAGTATGGTTCTTGAAATAAAGAAATTGATGCATTATATAAGATATTTATCCTATTAATCTCAGAATTTTTATTTTGAACACTTTTTGATGTGATTGTTATTGGAAAATATACAAGGAAAGATAATTTTTGGCTATGTAGTTTGGTATATGTAACATTATTAGCTTTGCGATACTTATTTGTTTCTGCCATAAATGAGTTTTGTCATAACTGATGTATACAAAGTTCCAAAGACTTTATTATGAAATCATGTATACTAAATTTTATATAACATTTCACAAAAGAAGACAAATTTAAAACAAAACATTTTGATAAAAACTTAATAAAGTAAGTATCATAACAACAAATAAAATTTCAGCAGTCAAGTAGATTATCAACCCAAAATCCAAAAAAATAAATTATAAAACAAATTCTCTTTCACATTAAAGTAATAGTGGCCACATCAGTGTTCATCAGAATATGGTGTACATTTTCTTTCCTTCATGTAGTACAATTTCATGGTATCAGGTGTTTTTTTGGCACCCAAGTTACTGAGCAACTTGAGTCAAGCAAGCAGTAACTGTTCTGACTTGTGTTTAGAATGTGACCAGTTTGAATGTTGGCCAGGACATCAACTTATCCTAAGGTTTCTGGTGATTTTCCTCAGTCCTTCTAGGCAGATGCTTGGAAATTAACTTGAATTAGGGCTTGACCACTTTGCACATCCCAAACAATTTATTATTCACTGTCATCCAGTTTTTGAACATCTTACATTCTTGAGTTGCTGACAGCGTTATTATATGAAGTACACTTATAACTACATGGCCCCCACGTTTTGCTATGTGGTTCTATAGCAAACTAAAGCTTTTGGCTTCAAACTGAAATGCACAATGCCAGAACTTCTGTGTGCCCCTCAGATTAAAAAAGAAATAAGTCATTGTCCTTCAAAAATTTCTGTTTAATATTCCTCCCTTATTTGATATTTATCTGCTGTGAGTCTAGTCTTACTTACAGAATTCTTATGTTGATGTTGCTTTCCAGAACACACGTGAAGTGATTGCAAGGCATAGTTCAGATTTTGGTGACCAGTTGAGGAAACACAATGAAGTGGCTCTGGTAATAGATGGGAAAACGCTTAAGTATGCTCTGAGTTGTGATGTGCGCAGAGAATTTTTAGACCTCTGTGTTAGCTGCAGCGTGGTCATATGTTGTCGTGTTTCTCCTATTCAGAAAGCTGAGGTAATGAACAACGTTGTTTACTGTATTTAATTGGTTTATTTTGCCCACGTTTGTAACTCAAAAGCAAGGAATGATGTGTATTTGAGGAATTTTTATGTTCTATGAAAGAGCAGAAGCAGAATATTAGACTTACAGTAAAGATCAAAGAATTGTCAGTTTGTACTGTAATAGAAATTCTATTTATTCTGTTGCAAAAGTTACTTATTACTCAAAGTTGTTGACAAAGTGTGTTAGTTGATTGTAAAGAGACTTGCTAGGTACAGATGCACCTGAATTGTTCTTGTAACTTCATGAAGTCCACATTCCTAAGTTACTGTGGACTGGGATGCAGGGAATTAATCCAAGATTGTTTGTGTAGTGACTGTGGAAGTCACTTCAGTGACAGAATCCCTTGAATTAAGTAAATGTAATTGCTTTTCACAGTAACTTTAGTATTAACAACAATTGTTGTTATCTTAAAAACTGTTTCTTTGTATTTCACACAGTAAGCATTTATCACATTTTCTGTCTGAAACTGCAGGAGTCTTCCTTTCAGCTTCTTAAACCCAATTTTTGAAGCAGAAGCCAATAATCCCTTGTTGTACATACAAAATTGCAAGCTATAAAATTATTTGAGATTTGATGTTCTCACAGCAGTGATTATGATGTAACACAGTTTAGTTTGCACATTACATCACAAAAGACTAATAGTCAATGACATTATTAAACATACCATTACTAAATAATATTTTAACTGCAATGAATAATAAATTAATGGTAGGAGGCATTTTTTGTGATTTACAAAAGGCATGTGATTGTGTTAACCATAAAGTATTATTGGATAAATTGGAATTCTATGGAATTGAAGGAAAATTCAAAACACTTATTGGATCTTATTTGACAGGTAGATATCAAAGAGTTGTATTGGATAATAGAATTGACAGTAACAACTCATCCAAATGGGAAACAATTAAATGCGGTGTTCCACAGGACTCAATTCTTGGTCCCTTCTTTTTTCTGCTTTATATTAATGATTTACCTAAAATAATAAATAAAAATAATAATATGGTTTTAATAGTAGAGTGAATTTACCGACTACACAACACGTTTTTTATTATCACTACATGTTTCGACCTCAAGAGGTCATCCTCAGGTGTATGAACATGACTGTATAATTACACGCGGTCACATTCACTTTTCACTCATTCGACCCTGTATCTTATCTAGATTTATGCTCACTAATATATCGAGTTCTTTTATAGAACACAGGTTAAAATTATTATTCTAATTTAATTGTTAAAAGTTAAAAGTTCGTGAATCGAAGTTAAATTCATGTCACTGGTTACACTTCCACTTGTTGTGGGTACCCATCACGACAACGATCATAACAGATCCAGCAGCATCAGAGAACGCGGAAGAACAGCGAGACCTCACAAATAAGTGAAAGTGCAACCAATAACATAAGTTGAACTTTAATTCACGAACTTTTAACCAATAATAATAATAATTAAACTAGTTAAAAAAGAACTAGACACAGTTGTGAGCATAAGTAAAATGAGACTGTAAACAACAAGTGAAAGTGTAACCAGTGACATGAATTGAACTTCGATTCACGAACTTTTAACTTTTAACAATTAAATTAGAATAATAATTTTAACCTGTGTTTTATAAAAGAACTCGATATATTAGTGAGCATAAATCTGGGTAAGATACAGGGTCAAATGAGTGAAAAGTGAATGTGACTGTGTGTAATTATACAGCCATGTTCATACACCTGAGGATGACTTCTTGAGGTCGAAACATGTAGTGATAATAAAAAACGTGTTGTGTAGTCGGTAAATTCACTCTACTATTAATTAAACACACAACAGGCTGCAAGAAACGATTCAAAATATGGTATTATTTCCAGATGACACCAGTATTATAGTAACTGACACTAAGTTAAACTTTGAAATAAATCTTAATCAAACGTTTAAAGATATAAATACGTAGTTTAATGCTAATTTCCTCACCCTGAATTTTAATAAGACTCAGTATGTAGAGTGTCGACCTATGAATTATTATATCACTTACTTACTTACTTATTTATGGAGCTGAGCCCTTCTTAAGGAGAAGCCAAATCTGCAGCTACTCAAGAATTTCCCAGCATTTTATGGAACCCAAAGGTTCATTACCATGTTCACAAAAGCCCTCTACTGGTCCCTATTCTGAGCCAGATCAATCCAATCCATGCCATCCCATCCTATCTCTCTAAGATCCATTTTCATATTGTCCACCCACCTATGCCTTGTTCTTCCCAGTGGTATATTTCCTTCTGGCTTTCCCACAAATATCCTATTTGCATTTCTCGTCTCCCCCATTTGTGCTACATACCCTGCCCACCTCATCCTCCTTGACATGATCATTCTAATTATACTTGGAGAAGAGTACAAGTTATGAAGCTCCTTATTAAGCAGTTTTTACCAACTGCCTGCCACTGCATCCCTCTTTGGTCCAAATATTCTCCTCAACACCCTGTTCTCAAACACCCTCGGTCTATATTCCTCCCATAGTGTCAGAGACCAGGTTTCACAATCATACAGAACCACAGGCAAAATTATGGTTTTGTATATTCTAATTTTTATGTTTTTAGACAGCAGATGAGAGGATAAAAGGTTCTGGGCAGAATGGTAACAAGCATTACCCAAGTTCAGTCTCCTCTTAATTTCCTCCTGAATCAGGTTTTGATCTGTTATTGTTGTTCCCAAATATCTGAATTGTGCCACAGTTTCAAAAGATCTGTTTCCTATCTTTATATTATGATTTTGCTCTGCATTTTGGTGATGAAATACCAACATATACTTAGTTTTCTCTGTGTTCACTTCTAGACCAATCTTCTTATTTGTATCAATTAAAGTTTGTGTGTTTTTCTTTATGGTATCTGTATTATCACCAAGTAGATTCACATCATTGGCATAGACCAACAGCTAATGTGTCCTGTTTAATTTCAGTCCCATCTGGTTTTCCTGGACCTTCTTAATGGCATATTCTAAAGCAAAGTTGAAAAGGAGTGGCGATAAAGCATATCCTTTGCTTAGACCATTCTGGATAGGAAATTTATCAGACAAATATTTACCTGTACAGACTTTACCATAAGTTTCATTTAAACACATTTTAATCAGCTTAACTTGTTTCATGGGTATCCAATACTCTATCAGAATATTGTACAATATTTCCCTCCTATCTGAGTCATAGACTTTCTTGAAGTTTACGAGTAGCTGATGTACTGTATCATTATACTCACATTTTTTCTCCAATATCTAACAAATGCAAAAGATCTGATCAGTAGTTGATCCTGTTACGTCAAAACCCACATTGATGATCCCCAATAATTTCATCTATATATGAACTTAACCTTGAGAGGAGAATATTGAATAAAATTTTGTATAAAACTGATATCAGTGATATCCCCCAATAATTACTACAGTTAGTTTTGTCACCCTTCTTGTGAACTGGTACAATAACAGATTCCTTCAACTGATCAGGCAATTTTTGCTCATGCCAAATAGAAGTAATTGGCTTATGGATCTTAGAATTTAATATTTCGCCTCCTGCTTGAACAAGTTCTGCCGGAATTTGATCGCTACCTGGCAATTTATACTTTCTCAATTTTGCAATAACAATTTCAACCTCCCAATTGTAAGTTTGAAAATGTCTTCCCTCCCTACTTTGACATTGAAATCTCCTAACAAAATTCTCATAGGGTACTTCAGGAATTTATCAAATACATGTTCTAGTTCTTCATAGAACATGTCCTTTATGTCATCAGTTTTATCTTCTGTTTGGGCGTGAACATTCATAACGATGATATCACACCAGCGACCTTTTAGTATTGTCATGTGTTGGGTGTATGTCACAAGACAAGTAACTTCACGCCTTGTTTGATATAGCAAATTTATTGAACACTCGCTCTCACAGTCACACAGTTTACAATCTCACAATTATTGCCCTCAGCAGTATCACAAATTATCACATCAAATCTTCCAACCACGCATTCGGGTCTTCTTCCCGCAACTGCTGCTTTATTTCAACTGTCTTCGGTGGCTGTTACATTTTAACTGACTTCGGCGGCTGCTCCATTTTAACTGATTTCGGTGGCTGCTACATTTTAACTCTTCTTAGGCAGTGTAGTTCTCTTATAAACCATCAGCCAGACAATGGGAAAACGCCTCGCTTCTTTGTTGCCTAGTCGCCGTGTTTACAGGTGTTGCTTGGCAATGTGGTCGAGTGTTGTTTATAGCTGTGTAGTAACCGCAGTATCCCCCAGTATGTCACAGTGGGAAGCTCTGCCACATCACCGCAGGGGATGGGGTGGGGTGCTGACCGGCCCGTCACCGTAGCAGCGGCAGCGCTGTTACGCCACCGCTGGCGGGGGAGGGGTCATCCTGCATAGCGCAAATACATCACAGTATTATATATGATATCCTATCACTAACAAACTCTACCCTCTTAACTGCTGATATGATTCTCTCATGTACAGAAAAACCTGTACCTAATTCATGATTTTCATTCCACTTTCCATAGAAAAATGTATAGTTTCCTGCTGGTGGGATGCCACCTCCATTCCATCTGACCTCCTGTACTCCCACTAAATCTAACTTATATTTTAAGATTTCCTCTGGCACTGCCCTGACCAAACCTGCTCTATACATACTCCTAACATTCCATGAACCGATTCTCACTACTCAAATTAATTATGATCAGATACATATAACAAATGTGACTGAGATTAAATTTCTGGGATTAATTTTTGATGATCCTCTTTCATGGAAACAGCATATTGATCATGTTATTACTAAAATATCCATTGCATGTTATGCATTGAGAAATATAAAATATATTGTACCTTTAGATACATTAAAGCTAATTTATTTTGCTCATACACATTCTATCATAAATTATGGCATAATTTTTGGAGTTGGCTCCTCTTGTGTTAACAAAGATTTTATGTTGCAAAAGAAAGTTATTAGAATTATAACGAATTCTAGACCAAGAGAGTCTTATAGGGACATTTTTAAGAATTTGGAAATAATGACGTTCTACTCTCAGTATATATATTTATTTCATTTATACACAAATAATAATAAACATTTATTTAATTTTAACAATGAGATTCACAAATACAAAACTAGAGCCCTCGATAATTTATATTTACCTGCAGTTAACCTAACAAAATGCAATAAAGGTGTGTACATATCAGTTGTTATAGTTTTTAATCATCTTTGTCAAACAATAAAAAAGTTGGCTACTAATGAGAGAAGTTTTAAATCTTCTTTGAAAAGGTTTTTATATCATTATTCTTTTTATACCATGAATGAATATTATCAATATAATTGGTCATAAGTGTGTAAATTTATAATGTAATTAATTTAGGTAATTTAAATTAAATTTTATTAATTTTAAGTTTTATAGTAATGTTCCTTTTAAATTATGTTTATTAATTAAATTTTATTAAGTTTTTGTTTTTTATTTTATTATTTATGTTAATTGACTAATGTATGTGATTTTAATTATGTAACTCATGTAATATATTATATGTATCTGGACACATCTATTATGAAAGGGACTATTTCCACATCTTAGGTTTTTTACCTGTATGGATATATGGAAAATAAAGGAAATGAATGAATGAATGAATGAATGAATGAATGAATGAATAGTATATACCTGACCAGGGTTACTGCCAGAGGTTGAACTTAAAGTTCAGGTGGGGAATCAAGGAATTCATACAAAAGTTGTTGGGGTAATCTTTTGGGAAGTGTTCACTTTGAAGATGTAGAGGAATGTGGAAATAGTACTGAAGTGAAAGATGAACGTGTCTACTATTGCTGGATGCCACTTGGTCATGCTCCATGTCCCCTTCAAAGTTGTGATCAATTGTAAAGGAAGCCTTACACTATATTTCACATTTTATTGAATACACAGTAAGTACATTATTTTCATTTTTGGAAAGGGGAGGTATTAAATGTTGTTATCTTGCAGTTCCCTTTGCTTGCTTATATGATTTATCTGTTCTTCTGTCTGTCTGTCTGTCTGTCTATGTATGTATCTGTGCATACACCCAGCTCTCTCTCTCTCTGTCGTGTTTCATATTGTGGTCTTCTGATTCATGACACCATGTAGTCTGGTATGTAAGCACCAACATTTACCTTCAGTTTCAAGGTGGAAAATGAAGCTGGACTAAAGAAGCATTCTGTATTTTGTTTTAGTTCTAAATCAATCTTGGACAGTGTTCCAGCTAGCTGATGTAACTGGTTATGATTTCAGGTGGTTGAGTTGGTAACATCACATACTAAGAGTATTACGCTTGCAATTGGTGATGGGGCCAATGATGTAGCAATGATCCAAAAGGCCCATGTTGGTGTAGGTATCTCGGGTGTAGAAGGCCTTCAAGCAGCATGTGCATCAGACTACTCCATAGCACAGGTGAGTGGTATTGAAAACTCTTGATCTTCTGGGTTTTGCAAGTTAGAGTAATGAGACTCTTCAACTTAAAGTTGTTAAAATGAATATTAGGTGCATTTATCATTGGTATCATTCATCTTAGGGTTCAAGAAGGTCAAAACTTGCTGGCTTTAATACAATTAATTAGTATATTATTATAATGGGACCACTACGGAGACCCACGCGTACATGGGAAAATAATATTAAAATGGATCTTAAAGAAATGCTCTTGTGTAATGTATAATATTGAGATTTTAGGTTTTCCTGATGGTGAATATTTGGATTGTGACCTTCTGGTTTGGGCTGCATATAGTCTGATGTGGTGGTTATTGGTGTCTTAGAAGAACTGCTGCCTCTATATGCTACACTGAAGATGGAAGCAGCAAGTTTTGAACCACTCAGAAAATTACAGTGTCCCAACACAGAAGACCACAGTCAAAATCTTCACCACCATTAAAACCTGAAATCTGGCATAGGAAACCACCATGAAGTGTATGTAACACATCGCTGTACAAATTTCTCACATCATGTCAGTGATTCTTCAGTTATTGTCATTGATCCAATATTTTTTTTGTGGTAGCCATGTTGTTGTTTTCAGTTTCTTAAAAAAACTTGTGAACTTTCAAAAACCTGCCATTAAATATTGTTTTTGAATGGTTAGCACTCTTTCATATTCAGACAGTACTGGGTTTCATTCTCAGCTCAGAAACTGGCTTAGTGCCTTTGGGCAGGTCATGCATTCTGTCTCTGAAATCCTTTTCAGTTCATATCAGTCATCCTACCATTCATTGTTACACAGCCACTGTCGTTGATTATGTTTCATTAAATGTCTGTATATTTGAATAGTTACGGGTCTGTGGCAATACAAAATACCACAAGAATTTATACTCATAGGCACAGGTGTTCCCACTCTTCAAGTTTGCAGAACCAGAATTGTTCTTGTTGATGGAATTGCAAAGTATGAAGATTTTGTGGTCTGTAGAGGTACTCAACCCAAAACTTTGTGGTATGTGTTAACCATCTCTTCCATATGTGCTACGTGGTTGCTCATCTCATCCTCCTTGGTTTAATTGTCCTAATAATACGTGACGAAGAGTATAAATTATGAATCTCCTCATTAAGAAATTTTCTGCATCCTCCTGTCACTTCCTGTTCTAAGATCCAAATGTACTCCACATCACTCAGTTCTCAAACACTTTGAATTTATTTTCTTGCTTTAATATGAGGACACACACATATATAACTGGTAAAATTATTTCTGTATATTTTAATCATTTCATTATTAGATAGTAGGCAAAAAGGCGAAAGATCCTGAAATGAATGGTAGCAAACATTTCCTGAATTTAGTCTGCTCCTTCTTTCTTCCTGAATGCAAACTTTTCAAAAGGAAGGCAGTTTAGTAGATCTCATAGCAAAATATTCTTTTAAGGTGGAAAGGTGCTTGGCCTCATGTTGGAGGACTACTTCATGCTGACTGACTGCTTATCCATCATATTCATAACTGCCCTTCATATTTATGATCTGTCTTCTTCATTCTGATATTTAACATGGGTAACATATAAAAGTATCTCTGTCTGCATAGAATTTTAACCTTCAATTAGTGCTCTTTAATTTTGAATACTACCAGCTTCTTTTAGAGACTGTCTAGAAAACATGTTGGCTCCCTGAAATAGTTGCATGTTTTGGGGATTATTGCTTCAGTAGATTTAAATAACATGATGGTCCCTTGCATGTTTTCAGTTTCGGTTCCTGCTGAAGCTGCTCTTAGTGCATGGTGCTTGGAATTACAACCGGATGTGCAAACTGATTCTGTACAGCTTCTATAAAAATATTTGCCTCTTTGTTATTGAACTGTGGTTTGCCATCTATTCTGGCTGGTCTGGACAGATCCTATTTGAAAGGTGGACCATTGGCTTATACAATGTGGTAAGTTAAATTTCCAAGTTTACATGCTATGTAAACTGTTTATTTCGTTGCCATTCAACATTTGAATATGGGCTTAGCTAACTCCAATGTGCTTGCTTATGTATTGAATATTTAGTATGGTATGTGAGCTACAAATTGACCATTGTCACAGTAACACAATATACTTGCTTTCAGAAGGTACTTGAAGAAGTTTTCTGGGATGTGACATCATCAAGTTCAGTGGTTAGGTTCATTCAAACAGAATGTTGGTGTCTCTACCAAACTATATGACATCACATCCCAGAAGACTGTAATTCTGATACTGCAGTTAGAACATCAGATCTGATGAAGGTACTTTGTTTAAATCCCATTGGGCTCTGGAAGTCAAAGATTTTTCATGATTGTGATATCAGCACAACAATTTTTGAGAGTTAATTTGTGGCATGTAAGGTTAAAAGTTTGAATGGGGATGCAGTGAAATGGCTAAAATATAATTCTAGTATCTGTATCTGAATCATATTGCATTGAGGCAATGGCCTTGAAACAAACACTAGATAATGGCCCATAAACAGCAACAGAGGACCAGTGTTTTTTATGTGGTCCTTGCTGAGATATTATAAGCAGAACAGTTAGTTCAGGCAGTCAGTTGAGTTGGTTGGTTGATGGGTGATTGAGTAAATCAGTGAGTGAGTTAGAGAACTGCTCAGGATCAGTCGTTGTGAGCCGTTGCTGTAAGATGCTGGTAGCTGAGGCTGGGGATAGTTTGGGAACCTAGAGGAAAGGGAATGTCAGCTGTTCATAGCATTTACTAAGCAATGGTGGTGATTCTGTCAGAGAGTCCAATAAATCCAATCATTGATCCAAAACCCATCTATAGTCACACTCGTACATGTGACTATCATTTATTGTTCTCTGTTTCATAAGCCATTGAATTTCCATCATTTCAAGCTAATGAAATGTATACAGGATGTCAAAATTCATGAATGCAGATTCAACTTTGCAGTTCCTTGAGGAACTTTGAGATGAAAATGTCCCTTAATAAGATTTCGAGAGAAATATTATTTCTGTGGAAAGCACTAAATTGAATGTGATGTGACTGCATGGTATGTATACTCCATAACTGTATTTTCCACAGAACTTATACCTCAGTCAGAATGTAATTATCTTAGTGTCCATCAAGGAATCACTTAGTTGAGTCCTTGGGCATAAATATCCACACCATATTGCCAGTCACATTCAACTTTAATTATGTTTCCTGCACAAATTGTGTGTCAGAAATTTTATCAAGGGGCATTTTTATCTCAGTGTACATAAACGGATTGTGGAAGAAGACTGTAGGTGCAAATTTTCAAACACTGAGTGTGTGGTGTAAATTCAGTAAAGTAATGAAGCTTGTTTGCTACTAAACATAACAGGTTTTTTAGACGCAGATCAAATTCCAAAAAGTAGTTAACATTTAGTATTCATGGCCGTTTTGTTTACATTAGGTAGGTAGTTTGTTATCAGAGAAGATTGTTTTTTGGAGGTGCTTCTTCAGAACTAGCAACATATTGTGACATGTTGAGCTATGGATCACCCCTACCTCCCCAGCGGTACGTGGCGGTAACGTAGCGCTCGCATTACTATGGTAATAGGCAAGTCCCCGCCCCGCCACTCCCCTCCGTGGTGACATAACGCGCGGAGCCAAAGTGAGCCGAGCGGAGCCGAAGTGACGTCACCAAGGGATATCGCGGTTGCTAGGCAGCAGTCAACAACTCCGGACAGCGTTGCTAGGATATACGCAAACACGGTGACGCGTCACCGCTTCCTACTGTGACGTGGCAACAGGCACCACTGCGGCTATATAAGGGAACTGCACAGCAGCTACGAGTGAGTTGTAACGTAGCAGTCGCACAGTTGTAATGTGGCTACCGCAGATTTAAGTAGTAGACGAGCGAGTGTGTTTTCAACAATTCTCCAGTCAGCCGACTACAGTTGGAGCATAGCAGCCAACGCGGAAAGAAGAACCGGACGTGTGTGTGATTGTGTAATTGGGAGTGTGTGATACAGGGACTCTCACATAGCTCCCGTACTGTAAACGTGTAGACTACTGTAGACAGAGTGAACTGATTTGTGCATAGGGTTATAAATCGTGAAACCCTGCAACAGTGTAAACAGATTAATGCGATTAGGGTTATAAAGTGTGAAACCCCGCAACTGTGTGATAAGTAATTGTAGCCGTTACTTGTAGATTGTTAAATAAACGAATTAACCATCTCTACGGTGTCTTCTGTAACGAAACACGTTACAATATACATATTGATATACATGTTTTCCAACATTTCACAAACATTGAAGTTGCCATCTTTGGGGTTATTCCCAGAGAGCTGAAGTCATGCATTGAACTTCAGCTGAAATAACCCATAAGGACTAGAAATATCATGACTATATTGCTTTACAAGTTGCACATTTTTCATATGAAGCATAAGGTGCCAAATCTAGAACAAACACGTTATTAGAACTTGCTGATGTTGTGTTTTATATGTATGTGAATCCTTCTGTTTTGTTTCAGCTGTTTACTGCAGCACCCCCCCTGGCTATGGGCTTGTTTGACAAGGTGTGCTCTGCCGAAACAATGCTAAAATACCCAGCCCTGTACAAGCCATCACAAAATGCAGACCTTTTCAATGTAAAGGTGTTCTGGGTGTGGATCCTCAATTCTCTGGGTCACTCAGTAATCCTTTACTGGCTCCCTCTTTTAGCAGCAGAAAATGATGTGATATGGAGTAATGGCAGGGAAGGAGGCTATCTTCTGCTTGGGAACATTGTTTACTCAGTAAGTCAACACTTTTGTACCAGACATTGATTATGAATATGTATTCCAGATTTCTCTGTCTTAAAAAACTCTTGGTACATTTTTCAGATGGCTGGAAAAGAACATCATATGTATGCAATTAACACATCTCCAGTGAAAATTTTTAATATCATAAGTATGAAAATCATCATCATCAGTAATCTGTCAAGACGACAGGTCCACAGTCTCTTCCAAAACAATTCCTCCATTTAATGCGATCTAGAGCTTTCTCCTTCAAATGACAGTATCCTCTTTTGTCCCCAAGGTCATCCAGCATCTTCTTACGTCTTCTTCCTCGTCTTCTTGTTACTTCTATCCACCCCTCTATCTTTCCTTCAGTAACTTCTTTTAGAAGGCAGTTTCTGCGTAAAACATGACCAATCCAATTAGCCTTCCGTTTTCTTATTTCGTGTAGGATATTCCTCTGCTCACTGACTCTAATTAACACGTCTTCATTTCTCACATAATCGGTCCAGCTGATCTTCTCCATCCTTCTCCAACACCACATTTCAAAACTTTCCAGATGTTTCTGATCTACTGCCCTAAGTGTCCACGTTTCAGCCCCATACAGAGCTATGCTCCAAATGTAGCATTTCACTAGTTTCTTCCTCAAATTTAAGTCCAATTTTCTGGTAAAAAGATTCTTCTTCTTGCTAAATGCAGCTTTTGCCATGGCAATCCTGGATTTAATTTCACTAGTACACCTTCCATCATCTGTTAACAAGCTACCCAAGTATTTAAAACATTTCACATTTTCCAGTTGTTTTTGGTCTATCTTTATTGTGACTGGGGTTGGTTGTCTCGAAATTTTCATTACTTTTGTTTTTTCCACATTCATTTCCATGCCATAGCACCTTCCAATTTCAATTAGTCTATCAATCATGCCCTGTAGCACAGTTTCTTCCTTGGCCATTAACACAAGGTCATCTGCATATTTCACAGTTTGAATAATTTGCCCTCCTACTGTGAAGTCTCCGAGCCCATCCAGAGCTTCCTTGGTAAGGCATTCACTGTACAAGTTGAACAGAATTTGTGATAAACAGCATCCTTGTCGAACTCCTCTTCCAATCTGCACACTTCCTGTCTCCCCTCTGTCCAGTCGTACTCTAGTATGAAAATGTTCTGAGGGAAATAATTACTTTCTGTGAGAGTTTGGCAGAAGCCACAAGAAATAAACATGCAGGAAAATACTGTAGTTAGGACACTGTATCCAGGTTTTGTCTTGTTACAAGTTGTAAATAAGCAGTCTTAGCACAAACCTTTAATTAAAATATAGTGTTTAATTCATGTTTTAGCCATCTTGTGGTCATCATCAGGTGGAACATAAGTTAATATAAGTTAAATTCTGCATTGATGTTAAAGACAGCAGTTTCCTCACCCACAACTTTTAACACCTGTTGATGACCAGTTTGGTCAAAACATATCATCAAAACTTTGAATGACTAGCTTTTTTAAGTTTTAATAAATTGTTGCATGTAAGACTGTGGTATTAAAAACATTAAGTGAAAAGTGCAACAGGATGCTGCAATATTATAATATGAGAAAAGCCCTCTTCCATGTACTGTATTGAAACTACCATGTTCTTTGACCTTTTTCCTATCGGTTTGAGTCTGAGTTCCACTAATTCATTAGAGATCTTTTACAGGCCAGTAAGTTCCTTTACATTAATGACACTGCCTCCTCCTCTAATGTGTTGTTTTTCTGCTCCTGTAGTATGTGGTAGTGACAGTATGTATGAAAGCAGGACTGGTAACAAATGCGTGGACATGGCTTACGCATCTTGCTATCTGGGGCTCCATAGCGACATGGTTCATCTTCATAGTCATATACAGGTGGGTACTTCATTATGTTTTGTTTTCCCACACTCACACCCAATTCCGAGACCAAAGGAGCATTCTGGTTGCCCCTGTGTTTAGAGACTGCTCTTTAGCCTGTGGACACAAGTGCAGCACATCAATCTTGCTCCACTAGAGTAAACTACACAAAATGATCCAGTATTTGATTTAGTATTAATTATTATTCAACTATGCAATGAACAATGTTTTGTAACATGATAACACAGCAGATCATAGGGATTAGTTCTTACTCTTTCTGAATTCGCTAGTGTTGCAGTGTTCCTGCTCATGCTTCAGTTTACACAAGATGACTGACAAAGGAAGACTGTCTGTAGAACAACGCATAAAAGCAGTGCTGTTCTTTACTGAAACAAGAGGTGTTGTGGTCACACAGATGTAGCTTCATGCCCATTTTCAAATGCGTTCATTCAGAACAATTCATAAGCTTTATAACCAGTTTAATAATGATGATTCAGTGTTGGAGAGGAAATGTCAGTGGCCTTCATCTATGTGTTCTCCAGAGAACACTGACACTACGACAATGGCACCGCACAGAAGCCCCAGTAAACAACAAAGGAGGCTGGAGCACAACTAGGGATATCCAGATAATAAATACAACGAATATTGAAAGGCCTGCAATGAGATAACTGAGGATATGTGCCATCCTGTAATCAACAACATCACAGTTTGTGTTGAAGAAGTTGTGAGGCGTAATAGTGTTCTTATTGAACTCCTGATTCACAGAGGATAAATTTCCATGCAATGGTATTCCTTTTTGTGTGTTAGTTTGTAGTATCACGATTGAAATAATGATCTTATTAATAGATCAAATACTGAATCATTTTGTGCACCACCCTATATTTGAAGTAGTATAAGCTGTAGGAATTATTGACCCAATTGAAATATCTAACTTAACATAATTAATAGATGGAGAAATAATGAAGTAGTTAGTCAGAAGGGTTTAACCACAGTTTGGAAGTAATGGTGGTGCAGTAATCGTGTAATATAGGTGCGCCTGCTAGAGTTTGACTTAAATAGTGGGAAGAATGAGCAGTAGGAACAACTGCTGAACGAATCTACACAATTAGCCTAATGAAAGTACTCATATACATGGAGTTACTTGATATTACCTTCAGTATGACTTGAGTTATTCATTGCTGTTTTTATTGTTCTACATTATTTTTACCTCCAGGAAGTGAATCTGTAACCAGCTGATCCATGAAGTTTCCAGTTATGTGATATGTGTTAGGTCCAATGGGCTAAATTTGACTAGTATTGGGAGAGCTAGGTTGGTGGAGCAGTTCTTGATGTATTTCTGTGTATAGTTCTGTGTAATGTATGGTAAATAGTCTAACTGCTATTTTTTGATTATATTGAGTCACACCACTGTAGACATTAATTGGCTTGTTAAGGGGTAAAGATACCTAACTCATCCAATCCATGTATTCTGAAGAGGGATTGGACACTTGGAAAAGTAAGAATGTTGTTTGTGGAATCATTTTTCCATATACGAAAGCCAGCTCGAGACTATGAGAGAGGGTGACTTTGAATGGGAGTAGTAGCACTGTACTATCAGTAGATGTGGCAGTGGCTAAGAACTGAAATTTAGAGTAGCCCTTAAGCCAGGTCAGAATCAGTCTGTCCGATAAGTATAGTGCACGAGGTGAGAATGAGAGCATTTGGTAGTTGTGTGAGTCCATGCCAACAAATTACCTATTACCTAGCTTCATTTGGGTGGTATTTTATGCAAATTGACCCCAAATGATAGCATGAGGCATTTTAGGTGATGTCAGTGGTTGGAATTTCTCACCTTTTAGGCCTTTCAGTCACAGTGCATTGCCACAGGAACAGGGACCCACTTAACTTGAGTGTCACATTGGATGATGCAATGTTGATAAGTGACAGCTGAATTTAATTCTTAATATGCAGGTCTTGTTGTAAATAAGGACTGCTGTTGGGTGAGCTGCATGAAGTTTGTGATAATAAAAATTGTGTAATTTCCCAAACTTGTGAAGTTAAAAATTCTGACACCTCCATTCAGGTAGAAGTATTTAGACAGTTGTTATTGAAACCACTTATGAAATTGGTTTTGTTTATGTCTTCACATAAAATGGGTTCAAAAGAAAACTGAGTGTTCAGGGTCCCTAGATAGAGGTGCTATCAAATCATGATTTAAGTAGAACAATTTGCCAAATATAGTCGTTTTAATAAAGTTTGATGATGAATGAAATCCAAAATAATTTTTGAGTTATGTAAATATATTGTCTTTTAGCAATTTTTGGCCAACAATACCCGTGGGAGCAGTGATGTTGGGGATGGATCGCATGATGTATACGTCTCCTGTCTTCTGGCTCGGGCTATTCCTTATTCCATTTACTGCCCTAATACTGGATATTACATATAAAGTGTGAGTACCTGGCTTTTAGTCTCGTCACTGATATTTATGTCATTCTGATTGCTTCATCTTGCTTAACAAAACTTGCAAGTCAGGAAGCAGTCTTCATTCAAAATGAAGAAAACATTCACTGTGATAAGAAAATTGACTGATTTTGTTATACAGTAAAACTTGGTTATAGCAACATCGGTTTCTGCTACACCTTGTCTATTGCGTCAAATATTCAATGGTACGAACTAATTCCTCATAAAGCAACTGTTTTTATACCTTGCTTAGTACGACATGGACAAATGCATCAACCTCATATGTAACGTCATTTTCATTCCTGAATTTCTCTGATATCGTGGGAAAGTTCGATGTGTCCGCCCACCCTCACTTTCTCTACTTGCTGACGTGACTGTCCTGGAAGAATACGACCGCGGGCTGCAAGAGGAGCGTGGGTTTTATGCGAAAACAAGGGTGTGGGGTGGGACTGCATGAATAGTGCAAGAGGACGCGGCAGGTTGTTAACTGCATTCCTTTCCTAGAATCTCGTCTAACAGGACCTCACATTGTCTACTTACCCTATAGTGTTCCTGCCTAAACCCAGAGAAGTGCAGTAGCGAAAACATGGCAATGAAAAGGAAAGTTTTAAGCATTGAAGAGAAAGTTAAAGTGATTCGTGAAATA
>NW_019725426.1:210722-231082 GCF_002891405.2 Cryptotermes secundus
CAGCAGAGGCTAGCCACTTTCTTACAGCTGCAATGACAGCATCGTTGTCTGGAAAATGTTGTCCACGTAGTCCGTCTTTCAGAGGCCCAAAGAGATGGAAGTCTGAAGGTGCTAAATCGGGGCTATAAGGTGGATGTGGTAGGACAGTCCAGCCAAACTTTGCAATGTGTGCGGTGGTCGCCAAACTGGTATGGGCTCTAGGGTTATCATGTTACAAGTGAAAGGTTGTCTGCTTCTCTGGCCTGACTCAGGAAATACGGGCTTTCAGCTTAGTCAGCGTCGTCTTGTAGCATTCAGAATTGCCAGTCCCTGGTCGTTATCTGCTGATCTGTTCAGATGAGGCGCTGTTCATTGTGAGGAGTGGCAGCTGAGCAGGGATGCCCATGGCGTGGCTTGTCGTGCACTTCACTTTCGCCACTGTTGAAATGCGCTACCCACCGAATCACTGTGCTGACATCCACTGTATTGTCTCCGTACACCTTTAGCAAGTGTCAATAGATGTCAATGGGTACAATTTGTTCGGCAGTGAGAAATTCAATAACACATTTCTCTTTCATACGCACTTCTATGTCAGACGCCATTTTGGTAGACTGCTCTGCTGTCGTTATCTGTCGCTCGACAACCAAATTAACAATACATTGGCGGGAAGGTTCAACCTTTACTACAACACCACAAACATCCAGCTCAGGCATTACATATTAACACAAAAAAATAGGAGGCATTATATACGGAACGCACCACGTAGATTCCATATGCATCTCTTTGTATAATTTAATGAGAAATAGGACTGAATGAATGTACAAGATGAGTATGACATATCATGAACGCATTTGAAAGGTTCCATATTTATAAATGTGGGAAATACATATCTTATCATAATTGGTTGAAGCACTATGCTGTAAGCCAAAAGGTCATGGGTTCAATTCCCAATGAGGTCATTAGAATTTTCAATTGACCCTAAACCTTCCAGCCACACAGTGACCCTGGGATTGACTCAACCTGTAACAGAAATGAGTACCAGGACTCTTTCTAGGCGTAAAGGGCAGCCAGTGCATAAGGCTGATGTCACCACCATTTGTGAGCTGACTGTCTAGAAAATGTGGGAGCCTCGACATCTCACAACCCTATGGGCCTCCACAGCCTGTTACAGGAATAGCTTAAAAGCTAAAAATATTTTTCTTGTCTTCCTAATTAGCAATAGAGAATCAGTACTTCTATAAGGAGGTTGGTATCCTGTATGTAACTAAATATGGAACACAGGGTTATGACCATATACAGACAAATTACAGCAATTACAGTTACAAATAGGCACAATTCTTGGTTGATAGAGTGAAAGTGCACCAACAATAAATATCCAAATGAGAAAAGAGACATGTTTGGTCAGCATCAGAATGTTTCACTTTTGTCAAGTGTCACTGTGCAGTGGTGGTACTATAGTAAACAAGAAATATGTGTCTAATTGATGGATAAATATTACAAATATGGTGCTAAGAAATGGAGATTATGAATTTTTCCGATGCTGACACAACAAAAAATGTGCAAGTAATTTTGATTGACTGTAAGGGAGCACAATGGTTCAAAAGTGAACAGCAAAATAGTTTTAATGTAATTAATTTTAATGACAAAATGGTTCTCACAATCGTAAGGAGATACTGACAGTCAAACTGCATTTGCCTTTATATATGAGTAAATGTAAATGTTTAAATTTATTGAGTGGATATGATGAACAAACTTCATTATATGAATATGACAGTTTATTCTTCCACATGTTCAAAATTACATATACAGAGAAGGAAAGCTGGGAAACACTGGAATTGCTAAATTCATGTAGCTGTTCACCCAGCAAAAGGAGTGGCAGCTATATAAAACCTCTGATGCCAGCAAGATTAAGCAAAGAAAAGACTGAGCGTAGTTAATAATAATAAAATGGAAGACAAAAGTTACTGCTGTAATTCCCACAGAATCGCTCATACAGCTTTGTGTGAATTTATATCTGATTCTCAGTTAACACTGTGGACATGCGGTGTTGTATTGAGATATTGTGCTCCAAGCCGAAGGATGCGGGATCGAATCCTGATGAGGTGGATTTTTTCAATTTACCTAATCCTTCCAGCTGCACTATGGCCCTGGGGTCGACTTAGCCTCTAACAGAAATGAGTACCATGTATATTCTTGGGGAGAAAGGGCGGCTGACTCATAAGGCTGACAACCTTACTACCATCTATGAGCCGATTGTCTAGAAAATGTGAGAACGTCAACAACTCACAGCCCTATGGACCTCCACGGTCTGATACAGGGATACCTTTAGTAACTTACTTTTACTGTTGACACCATTTATGAATCTAATTATAAATGGAAATCACATCATAACAGGTTTCCTGTTCGTAATATCTTTTGCATCCAGAAGATATTAAAGAAAATCGTTATTGTATTCAACCTGGTGTGTATCGCTGTATAGTATTATTGTGGCTGACAACACAACAGATTCCAAAAAGAATAAACTAGTGTTCTGAGCGGCCTCCGTAGTCTAGGGGTAACGTTCCCACCTCATGACTCAAGGTACGTGGGTTCAAAAACCCGGCGGAGGTCGTGGAATTTTTAAGGGCGGAAAAATTCAGGGAACAAGTCCTCGGGGAGGTACTTTAAGCCATGGGTCCCATGTCGTAGATTTACGGCACGTAAAAGAACCTCATGTCTCTAGGAGACCTCTGAGCAAAATTAGGCCAAGTTTCCTGCCCAACTAGTTTCCAATTCCTCCAGTAGATGGGGGAAGTATCAGGTACCACTACCAGAGGAGGGGGGACCTCTCTGGCAGAAAGGGTCTAAAGTATTAGATACCACTGCCAAGTAGAGGGTAGAAACCTTGCTGGCAGAAAGGGACTAGGAACCCCTGCCAGAGGAGGGACGACCTCGCTGACAGAAAGGGACTAACTATTAGATACCACTGCCAGTAAGAGGTTGGAACCTCGCTGTCAGAAGGGGGCTGATAGTAAGTACCAGTACCGGTAGGGTATGGAGACAGTAGAAATTAAAGGGTGATGCACAATGGACCAGTAACCGGTCTAAGTGCATGGGGAAACCCACCCCCTCAATACGGAATACGGAACTAGTGTTCTGTATTAACATTTGCTAATTATTCTGTATCTGCTGCATGTTTTGATCCAGCTGGATCATGATCGGGCAGTTTTCATGACATAGCACTCGTTATTGAATTGTGTTTCTAATATAGATCCATATTAAAAATTATAATAATATACATTTTGTTTCCAATTTCTGCATCTTGTAAGTTGAAAGGGGAAGTTGTCCCTGTGCTTAACTAATTAAGCACTATGCCATGAAGGCATATGGGGGAGAGGATATATAGATCCACATTTTCATGACCTCAGTATTAGTTGGAGGTGAGTTGTCAGCTTCATGCCGCTGCCACTTAGCCCCTTAGGAAAGAACCCCCAGTACCCATTGAATAGGAGGTTGGGTGGATCCCATAGCCTGTCTGGACGGCATGGAGAAGAGAAAATTCTTTTCTCTACCGGGACTCGAACTCCAACCCCTCAGTCATCCAGCCTGTAGCCAGTTGCTATACTGACTATGCTATCCCAGCTGCTGTTCTACATCTTGTTATGTTACTAAATTGTAATATTAGTTATAAAGGTTAAAAGGTTATAATATATTTACAAATCTGTCAGAATGTTAAATTTTAATTATTTTTCTTAATTTAGTATTAATTAATATTACACTAGAATTATTCTGAAGTGCAATAAATGTCCATGGTGATATATCATAGAGCAGAGGGTTNTCGGTCAGAGGTCTCCTAGAGACATGAGGATCTTTTACGTGCCGTAAATCTACGACATGGGACCCACGGCTTAAAGTCCCTCCCGGAGGACTTGTTCCCTGAATTTTTCCGCCCTTAAAAATTCCACGACCTCCGCCAGGTTTGAATCCGCGTACCTTGAGTCATGAGGTGGGAACCTTACCCCTAGACTACGGAGGCCGCTTAGAGTAGAGGGTAGTTTTGTATCTTGTTTTTAGGCCCTTAAGTATATGTTATGTGGGTGATTACTTGCGTGCAAATTATGCTAAATTCTATATTTTCTCATATTTATTTTTGTGGTGTTTTACATAGCCGTGGTGAAATTATTATGTATGTTGTATATGTTGTGTCTTGTGTGGGGATATCAGAACCATAGAGCATGAACAATCACAATATCCAATAGCTGTAAGAAGTGATATCCCCACACAAGACACAACATATACAACATACATAACAATTTCACCAAAGCTATTCACAACACCACAGAAAGGAAGAATTACTAATATGGATCCATATTAGAAACACAATTCAGTAATGAGTGATATATCATGAAAGCTGGAAGAAGATGATCCAGCTGGATCAAAACATACAGCAGGTACAAAATAAGAAACAAAAGTTAATACAGTAACATTGGTATATTTATTTTGAATTTGTTGTGTTAATGGCCATAATAATACTATATATTGAAGAATATGTTGGAATATGATGGATAGTATTATATTGTAACATCCTGTTGCACATCAAGTTGCATGTGAGATGGCTGACTAATAGGAACAAATGATGGAGCAGTTATTCGTAGATTTTAAAAGCCTGTAATTCTGTTAGAAGATAAATACTGTATATAAAATTGTTTGTTTTTATTCTGTTGCACAGGGCATAAGATCAGTTACAAATATATGACATTGTGCTTCCAAGATTCTCCTCCACCTCTTCTTTTTCTTCTTCCTTTTCTTGGATGTGATATCACATAGTTTGGTAGATTGGTACCTATCCAGCAGGCTACATAGCCTACTGTCACTCAAGCCCTAACCATTTCAAGGACTCAGCTTCATGCCGTCAATTATATTTTTGGTAAAATTATTTACATTCTGTTTTTCTACTCATTTACTACATATCATGACCTTGCAAAGACTGTGCCTTTCCTTTTAAATTGAGGGGTTCTCTACATAATGGTTGTTTTATTGTGTAAACTAAAAGTTCTGCTGGGTTTCATATGTAATATCTATTTTTGATACTATTTCAGAGTGCATGCGACAGCGTTCAAATCTGTAACAGAGATGGTACGAGAAAGTGAAATACGGAAAGCTGATCCTGGGAAAGTCATCATGAAAGAGACAAAACACTCGTGAGTACTAAAACATATTCCAGCCTATTCTCTAGGACAGAATCCATGTCATTAACATTACAGCATGTGGAAGCTGTTAATTTATTATGTGTATTGACGTAAAATGAGGATTACTTATGGGACATAATATTCAGCTTTCAGAGCCCCATTTCTCACTTTGGACAAGACCAAACACGTGTGTCTTGTATTGTATATAATTAAAATTCCTGTAATAAGAATATGAAATATTAGAACCACTCCTTAAATGCAAGACAGTTTACTTAATGAAAATGAAACTATTCTCTCTCCTTACTGGTACATGATATATTTTTATAAATTACTTTTAACATCCCTGTTAAATATTTTGATTTGTTGGAACATGGAACTGTGTTTTTATAACACAATTACTCACTGAATTACTGGGTTTTTGGACTTTTTCCATCATCTGGAATTTGTAGGTAATAGAGGACGCTCTAGGTAATAGTTCTTCCTTTCTCACCTGAAGACAAAACATCGTGTCCTCTGTTACCTAGAATTCCAGACGATGAAAAAAGTCCAAAAGCCCAGTAATTCTGTGTGTCATCCACCATCATCAGAACCCTTTAGAATCTACAATTACTCACTATTTTCCTTTAACACAAAATGGAAACAATTATGCAAACGTGTTTTCTGCCCGTGTGATATTTTCATAAGACATATAAAAATACTTTCTTAAAATACGTCAGTGGGCCCAATTTCTTTATGTGAAGAAATACAAATATTGGAAATGGGAATGTTATGTCATTGTATCACCTCTACAGTCCAGCAAACTCAGTCGCCAATTTC
Organism: Cryptotermes secundus; assembly: GCF_002891405.2. Lineage (NCBI taxonomy): Eukaryota > Metazoa > Arthropoda > Insecta > Blattodea > Kalotermitidae > Cryptotermes > Cryptotermes secundus. The sequence continues at coordinate 216,686 of NW_019725426.1, forward strand.
CTGCACTTCGGCAGTAGAGTCCATCCAGAGTCTAACACAATGTTAAGGCAAGTTCATTTACACTTTCCTCACAAAACAAAGTGAAACAGAAAAATGTTAAGAGATCTCACTTCATGTGTCCTATGTGTATCAGTAAGTAAGTCACATGTGTGTTTGTGTATATGTGCGTGCACATGTATGCCAGGGGGTTCTTCTGCTGTCAGCAACTGTATGCAGCTTCTTGTGTCAGTGCAGGTCCTGTCTGTATAACAAAGTTCTTGCATGGTAGAAAGGAAAAATTCTTGTCATGTCACGCATTTCATGTTAATGTTGGAATTTATATTCACAGGCATGTCACTGAAGTCATATTTTCACTTTGACTCTAATATGAATTGTACAGTATGGTACACTTCAGTGTGATATATACATTAGGGTCAGTTATTGTAAATATCGCAGTACAGGTATTAACTTGTCTGAGAAATGCATTATGAAGTCAGGTTGTAACACATAAGAACAGGTAAAAATACCCTCCTCTTAGAATTGTTTATTAATGGGTTTATGATGTTCAGTTTCCACAGTAATCTGTCATTCCAGTCCTTTAAACTCACTTGAAATGTATAAGTTTTCCGTGACAGGTTGCCAGCTTGACTAATGCCAACCTGAATGGTGAGGATCTCTTAGTTTGGTGTAGGTATCCCTACTGACATAGCTCTTGGATTCTTTGGAAATCTCTTGCCTCCCCACTGTTACTTTTGGGGAGGTAAAAGGGGCCATGCTCGTAATTTCTTAAAGTAGCAAGATATTGTGTACTAAATAGCTGATAATTCAGGTAGAATAATATTCATGCATTTTAGATGATAAACCTGGAGACAGGCTGGTCTAGCAGTAATTCTCTGAACTACATTGAAGGAGTGCTTGGCTTGAATCTTGGCCAGGTTACCAGCTATTCTGATCGGGGTTTTTCATGGATTTTCCTTAGTCCCTCCAGGCAGGCTTCAGTTAGTCTATATTTATTCCTCCAATTCCTTTCTGCTTCATCATTCATTGTCATCCTATCATGCAACAATTTGTTTGTTATAGGCCAGGTAATCATATGGGGAGATATTTGTTGCCTGTCTGTTTATCTGCACACCAACCAGCTGGCTGAAGATGAGAATAATGCAGAGTCCAGTGTAAAGTTTATTGTTTGCAGGTTTCTAAGCCTGCTTATGCTGTGTATTTTTATATCTTCTTAGAATTTGTGTCACAAATAATTCATCATTGTAGGTGCTCTGGCCTGGTCTTATTCCAAATTAATTCTGAAGCAATGAGTCATTTACACATTTGGTATACACTCCTTTAGGGGGATGGACCCATCCTGAGGCCTTAACCTATACAGGACAGCAGAGTACAGAAACTTGTGAAATACATCAAGTTCTCAAGTGGGGTTTGGATCGTTAGTTCCAGTGTTAGGGAGATCCAAGGCTGTATATACTTTGGGCCATGTGGTCACTATTTATAAATAATGTATAAAATTATATGTATATAAAAGTTCCATTCATGTGAGACTTGAATTTATCACAGCAATGACTGTGAAGATTGATGTCTTTTTTAATATGACACTATGCAGTGTGATAGACAGCAGTCTGCCAGATTGTGGGACATCAAATCCCAAAAGACTAATCTTCATGTATCACTCATGTTATTTTAAGCCATCATGTGCCAGTCGCAGTATGCACTGTGTTCTTATATATGTAACATATGCCTGCTTCATGTTTTATTTGTCTCATTCTTCCTAATTGAATGACCCTAACTGAACAGAGTGTATGATTCAAATTATGATGCTGCTCATTCCATGCCTACCTTCACGGTAAAGATTAATACAACATTAATAAATCTATATAAATATAAGCATTGCAAATGCTTTTAACAATTGCTCTGTCAAGAGTGATGAAATTTTGCAACCTTTAGAATGTTGTTCAAGTAACTGTGCCAAATGAATGAATAAAATATCATTAACCTTTTGAAAGGCAAATGTCTTGTAAATAGTATTTAAAAATACGGTTCCTGCTTCATAGAAGATGTGCTGCATATCCTTTATAAGAACAAGTTGGTAATTGCAGTTTATGAAAATAATTTTCCTGAATTCCAAAAATTATGACTTGTAAATACACTCTATTGTGTGAACAGGAAAAATCTTCTGCTGCATCTTTTATTACTTCCTAAACTTATCATGGCTTTGAAGACAGAGTTTGTGATGTTAAAACCAAGGGTACCACAAGTGATTTATTAATGAGGGATTGTCTGCAATGAAGCTGAGCACAGCAGTCTGTCACTACACCTTAGGAGTCTGTAAGATTCAGTGTTAAGCGCAATTCCTTGTCACATTGACATAATAAAAGTTCTCTGAAGAGAGTTCATGTGGCAAGTTTAAAGGTGTCACTGTTTGCAAATTCTTGTGCTTCATGATCATATCAAATCAAAAAATTTGTGCCCTAAAACTGAATTTTAAATCTATCTTACTTAAACATGATGCAGTGGTTTGCTATTTGTAGATTGTGTGTATTCTTACAGTATTTAACGTAGCAAAAGGATGAGTTTGAATGAAATTTTTGGGTGAAAGATGAATCTGCAGTACATTGAGTTCTCCATATTTTATTTCTTATTCATAGCTATACTTTTAAAATAAAATTGTTATAAACATTTTCATATTTATTTGCTAAGTTCAGTTTTCTCCTGTGACTTCTCTTGAAATTGACACAAATCCAAAATGTTATTTTTTACATTACAGGAAGGTTTAGACTGTGGCACTGACAAACTGTTCTTCCCTGATAGTCTTACTTAAAAGGAACTGAAATTTTTGTCAAGCACGTAGCCTTGACCTCCTGCATTTTTATGTAAATTAGCGCAATAGTTCAAGTGAATTTAAATGACAGAAACAGCAGACCTACTAAATACCATAAACTACCGAACTGTTCCTTGTGCTAGGCACTGCCAGTTAACATATTACCAGTTCATGACAGTAGGTGGTCTTTAAATAGAAAATAACCTTCTACGTAATATTGTAATACAGTAACCCCATGTCATTCTGTGAAATTGACAGAGAAAGAGGAATCCCAGTCCCTGTCAGCATTCAGATCCTTCTTACCCAGTTCATAATCAGGCCCTGTACTGCCTGACCTTTTGCAATTAATAAATATGTTGCAGATAATCAGATTTCATTTATGTGGAAATAGTCAAATGTATTATTATGTTTCTTGTTTGTTTATCATAATTGAAAATTTGATTGCCACAGGTAAAGCATACAGTTAGTCTAGTGATCATAATCAAAGTGAAAATGTACTGTTTCACTCTTGCAGTTCTGGTTAAAAATAACTTGAGTTCTGTTAAAATAACTTATAAAGGAAAAAACTGGTGACATCAATCAGTGCTCCTGTGTGGCAGAAGACTAAAGAAATTTAAGAATGTCATAAACAAACAGTCTGCTTTCCATTTATTTTGTTGAGAGAGTGGTATTAGTAAAAGTAAGAGAAGAGTTTTCTGAAGAAGCTTTAGAGACTGAGTTGATTAGTGATTTGTCAGATCTGTAATTTTTAATGAACATTTTGCATTTATTCAGAAAGATACCAGTCTCCTTTAGTTCATTGTGACATCAACACATGTAGAACATTCTCCTCTAATCCTTCTGTACAGTCTCCATGACTCTGTCACAACATGTAGAATAAATGTAAGATTGTACATAACCACTGTATAGCAAATTTATGTGGTACCCTGCACTGTTCCAACTGTAGATGTAGTCAGCTCGCAGCAGTAAGAGGTGATGGACACATTAACATAGTAGATCTGACAAGCTGTAAATATTACATGCAGCATGTAGTAACATTTCGTTTCAGTTATCAGATTGAACCCATTTGTGCTTTAGTATATAATTTCAGCTTACCAGAACTCCTTACACATTATTAATACAGATCTTGTGAGGGTCAGTACAGAAACTCCTTCTCTCCCCTGTTCACCTTCCCTGGGTGACACTAAGGACAAAATTTGGCTCTTACACTTGAAATTTTAAACAAACTTTTATATATAGAGAATTTGTCTATACTGTTATTAAAAGTTGTACTGGAACTTATTTCAGAATTACTGGTAGTGGGCAGCATGAAAGTTGTTAAGGAAGTGTATAAATGAAATAAAGGGCTCTAGTTGTAAAGTTGAATTAATCTTGGTTGAATATGAACACAAAGAAGCAGTGTATTTTTCAGAATCTGGAATATTTGAAGAAATTTACAAAAGACATCTTAAAAACTGTCTTGAGTGTTTAGTGATGGGATCTGCGCTTACAAGACAAAATTCAGATTACGTGAATTGCAAGGATGCCAAACATGAAAGGTATTTGATACACCTACATTACTGACAGTTCATATTCAGGTCTTTAGCTACAACAAATGTAGTGAAACTTTGTCTCGGTATGGAAAATCATGAGCCCTGGCTGTATCAGAAACAAACGCAAGTGAGAATCTCCTTGCAAACTTTCGTTCTGAGATAAAACCATGGACAATAGTAGCATGGGATGTGAATATCTGAAGGTGGGAGGGTCAGTACATTTTGTCTAATATGTGTAAGATTGGTGCTATTAATATTCTGTTTTATTATTTTAGTTTTCACATGCCAGAGAAGTGTGTGGCCACTGTCAGAGCAAGCTTCAATGCTGGAATTACCAAATGTGATTGAGTGGTTGATCCTACTGCTTTGTATTTGGTTGACTCCCTTTCTAATATCAGCCTGGATATTGGCTATACTGACTGATGTTTATCATGGTTTTCCTTGGTCCATCCATGAAAAATCCAGGGTAGCACCTCAAAATAGAGCACTCAGTTCCCAAAGAATTGGATTCAGTATTGGTAAAGCCTTGCTTGCCCTGATACTCTCATTTTCTTATGTTGCTTAATTATGCATTGTGTCACTTTTTATTTGGTTCATTGTTATGGGCTTTGGTAGGGGATATGTTAGGTTAGGATAGGTTATATTACATTACATTGCATTAGAATAAAGGACACACAGTTAAAGTTAAATATATATCTTTAAATTTGATTTGTATTTTTAGTTTCCAAGTATCATAGCCATGTATGTCTATGCCAGCATAATGTCATCTTTGTCCGTAAAACATATTGTGGCATATTTGCTCAAGGCAGGAACCCTGAATCTAGCAGATAGAGCCATTGCTAGTGAGCAGTTCTGCAAACACTCCTATTGCTAGGCAACAGATTGGCAACACAAAACAGTGGAGTAACTTTGAAGCACTGTTCTCTACAGTGTCTGCAGTAGCTACATGATGCGACAATAGAATAACTGTGGGGGGAGGCGTTTTCGGTGTGGTCCATGCCAAGGTGTTGTAAGCAGGACAAGTCTAAAGTTTAGTTAGTTGTGAGATGTTTGCCAGCCAGCAAAGACGTGAACATGGAAGGTGAGGAAGCTACGGCATTGGAACCCATTACTGGGTGACCACCAGTTAAGATACAGCAGACTGTGAAGCCTACATATGTGCTGTAGTGAACTGCAGAGTATGTGAATTAGCGTTAGTACTGTAGTTATATGTAGTTGCATTCTGTAAGAGTCCTGTAAATCCAATTACCAATCCAAACCCCTTCCATAGACAATCACTTGACATCTGCTGTCAGAAGTGGAATTGGATTGATTGACTGAATGGATTGAATTGTTGGACTGAAGACTGCAGTAGGTAGATGTATAATCATATTACAAAAATGGAACAAATGATGAAGCAAATACAGGAACGCTTTGTGGCCTGTCAAGAGCAAATGATGGCCAAAATGAAAGTTGAGATGGAAACCAACCAAAAGTAAATGATGGCCAAAATGAAGACTGATATGAGAGCCAGTAACGAGAAGTTTTAGGTCCTTCGAGGTACTCTCATCTCCAGGGTGAATATCCACCAGGCCAGGACAGAGTCCACTCAAGAAGAAATGAAAGCTAAGAGTAGCACACATCAAGAGAAGATGGAGGCTGTAAACTCTCCATTTAGTCTGAGTTAGAGGAGACACTCAGACTTCGGGTGGAAGGTGCCCTGTTGTGTTGACCAAAAGACACAGGTCCTTCGCAAGGAACTGACTGAGAAGATTGATGAAACACAGGGGGACTTGCAGGCCATAAGAACGTCTGTAAATCTGCGAACAAAGAGTCTCCTGGAAGCCAATACAAACATAAGGGATCACCCTCATGAAGAGCTTGGCCTCATGATCCAGAGTGAGGCAGAAATGACGATGGCCCTAATAGATACTGCGTGGTGAGGACTTGAGGCCCAGGGCAAGTGCAGAGAAGGGACAGGAACTGGCATGGGCGTGCTGAAGCCACCGAAGTTCAATGGGACTACATCATGGGCTGTGGGCCATGTTCTGGGACCAGTTTGAAACCATAGGAGAGCCCAAATACTGGATGTGCCTGGAGAAATCCACATACTTGATTGTCACCTTGCAGGGCCATGCCACCAATGTGGTACCTGGAGTCCCGAAAGGAACGACCTAAGAGGAAACCTTTGAAGCCCTAGAGGACTGCAGCATATCGCAGTCAGCTAAAAATGAGAACCAAAGTGTCGGAGAATCCTAGCAAGAATTTGCCACAGCCATCAAACAGCTGGCCCACCACGCCTACCCTGCACTACCCAAAGACCATATAAGGAGAGAGTTGGGCAAGGCGTTTGCTGATGGGATACAAGACCCCGCCATAAAAACCCAGCTGCTGCTGGGAGGAGATAACAGTGAACAAGGCTCTTGGGTAACCCATTGAGCTGCAGCCCATGCTCCTGGCAGCCAGGCTCCCCCCACAGAGCTAGTGGTAGGACATTCTGGGGGAGCTGATCGCCCAAAACTGGGCGAAGATACCAAAGATAATTGGTGTGATGGAGCTGTGGGGAGCCAGGCCACCTCCAGGTTAACTGTACCTATGGGAGGTTGGATGAAAGATGACAACCAGTGCAGAAAACAAGACAGAAAACCTCCAAGAGACATACAGCAATAGAAGAACTGTTGGAAGAGGTGTTTTCTGTGTGATCTGTGCTGAGTTATTATAAGCAGTATAAGTCTAGAATTTAGTTGTGAGACAGTCAACAGCCAGTAAAGACATGACCACGGAAGCTGAGGAAGCTGCAATGTTGAAGCCATTACCAGGCTACAACCGGTGAAGATACAGCAGACTGAGAAGACTTCATGCATGCTGTAGTGAACTGCAGAGTATGTGAATTATCATTAGCACTGTAGTTATATGTAGTTATGTTTTGTAAGAGTTCAGTAAACCCAATTACCAATCCAAACCTCTTCTGTAGACACCCAGTCATGTGACAATATTGTGTGTTCACCATTAGAGTATTCTCAGTATTCTTTTGGTAGATCCTGTATATGGATCTGGCTCATCCACCCAGCTCTGAAATGTAATAAACAGAGCATTCATCAATTTCCAATCATTAGCACTGGTAGTGGCGTAAGGCATCCGTGGCCAAATGTTTTCAATCAATGATTTCCTCTAAAAGTGCACTAGTGCCCAAAAATGCTCATCTTATGTTTTTTAAATACACTTCTGTACCTTCAGACTCTGTTTCTCTGAAATAGATTTTGTCAGTATTCTTTTTAATTATCTCTTTATTATTTACTTAACAGTATTGTCAGCAACTCAGAATAATATAGTGTTGAATTTCCCATCTTTGCTTAGGTCTCCCTTATAATCTGTCTCTTTTTTATTTTGTCATATAACAAGATGTACCTGAAAGATGCAGACAAACTTAGAGCACGAGTTCCACATACCAAACCAAGAAGTCCTGAAATATGTAATTTGTGAGTTATAGCTGAAAGAGTACATTTATAGTAACTGCTCAAAATGACCTCCATGTGATTCAGCGCATGGCTCGACACGTCTCGTCGTGGACTGCCGCATCCGCTCAAGGATACTGGGGTGGTTGCAGATAGTCTGACAGGCATTCCCAATGCAATGGTGAGGTGCTTCCTCATTGTCAACAGGAGCTACATACACAGGGGTTTCTAGGGTTCACCACGGGTAAAAATCCAGAGGATTAAAATCTGGTGAGCATGGTAGTGATGCAGTGAGTCCTCCTCTACCTGTCCATCTGTCATGATAGCTGTTATTGAGAACATCTCAAACAGTACAGTTAGAATGTGCTGAGCACCATCATGCATAAACCACATTTGTGCTCTGACTGCCGGTACTACATCTTTCAGTAGCTTAGGCAGATCATATAAGAGGAAATCTCAATTGTGGTTGCATTCAAGCTGATGTGGCAGAACATGTGGCCATTCAACCATTACAATTAGCATAGCCATATGTAAGAAGCACATCCATCAATTTGTTAAATTAATAACTGTCCATTGTTCATACTGAGGGTACTCAACAGAGCACACTGTTGTACAAGAACATATGGATTTCACAGTACATATTGAATACACTTCATATACATACAACTGACATTGCACCACTTCACACAATCAGGACATGGTACCAGCACCATTCATCTGTTGCTAATGATCTGTACTTGGTAATGTTAGGAATGTGTTTGAAGGTCAACCCACAGTGCACAGGAGCAGACAGTTTCTACCCTACTAGGGAGACATGGGCCATAATAACAGTGGTTGAATAGGTCATGATGGTACTCTTCCACCTGTAACTCACAAATTAAATGTTTCCAGACACGTGCTGGTATGAACATTTTCTCTTGTTTTTTTGTGTGTGTGTGTGTGTGTGTGTGTGTGGAACTCATGCCCTAAGTCTATTCACACCTTTCACTTACACTCTGTAGATAGTATATACAAGAAATTATTGTTATTGTGAATGGTATCGATCTTGAGATTTTGCCATATTTACATGTTTTGAAACCTCCCTGAGTACAAAAAATACTTATGTATAAGCAGATGAAGCAAGCCTGCGCCAAAGTAACTTAAAGAGGGCTGAATTAAGTTTACAATAAAATTTCATATTGGGTCAGAATGAGACCCCTCATTTCAGACTGCAGTGGCGAAATTGAATCATCTAGTTTCACCGGACTGGAATCATTGGATTGATGTTATGTTTATAAAGAAGTGTGATGAATTCATGATGAGATGTTAATCAGTTCTTCACATCACATACAGAAAAGAAGGCATTGAATTTGGTATGTGGAAATGGCTGTTATTTCACACTCATATCTGTTTACTGTTCTAAAGAAGTTTTTATTTATTTCGTGGTAGTTAATTGGCGTTTAGAATCTGCATTGTGGGACAGAAGTAAGCATTGTTTGTAATATTCACAAATGATCTCAAACTGTGGCACATTTTAATCAGGATAAAATTTATTATTGTTGTAGTTGTTCACTTTTATGTTGTGTTTGTCATCTGGCTATCAAGTGTATTGATATTAACATCTGTAGCATGTTGCACTTTATTCATATTACATCCAGTATGTTTCATATTTGAAATAGTTGGTTTTCAGTCTTTCTGTCAGCTTCCTTTGAGCAGAAAAATGGAATGAAACATGAAATCAGCCCTTACCTATATACCTTTACATTATCAAACTCTTTCTTGCTGCAAAATTGTTTCACCATTGTAGTGCTTCAACAGAATTATCCCTAGGTTGGCACAGCTATTTTGCTTACATATACAAAATACCCAGTTTGCATCTCATCTGAAGTCTAGCTGTTGTGAGTGATTCATGGTTTTCCTTAGTCCCTTCTAGCTAATTTCACACTAGTAGCTCAGGATAGCCTACAGCTTCATTTTGCTATGTCCCTCCTGATGACACTGCTATGCCACTAGCAGTTGTTACAGCATTGTAAAATAACTAGTGGTGGGTTTCCGTAATGAGAATGTTAGGTTTGTTACATATAGAATGACTGATACTGAATTTTGTATGATAATAGGTTAGTGATGAAGATGGGTTGTGATGCTGTGTTATCCTAAAGAAGTTCACCATGCAGCTTTTTTGCTTGCTTTATATTTGTTGCTTGGCTTACTTATTGACCCTGAAGATGGAGGCATTACATTGCTTGAAATGTCAGTGAATGTCTACTGGATTGCATGGCATCACATCTCTTCTCTTCGTAGTCTCAACATAAGAGGCCCAAATCCTACTTGTTAATCAACAGTATGATGCAAATCACAACTTCTGCTAGTTTATTAGAAGGAGAATGGAAGGCAGTTTGTAGTGATGGTCATGATTTAACGTAATTTACAATTGTCTCCCCACATTTTTAATCTTCAAATCCACTAGTTTTATTTGAAAGGTCCACACAAAAAGTTGTCAGGCAGATTTCATTTTGGTATGTTTGTTACACCATTCCATTTTAGGATACATATATTAATAATTTTGTCTAATGCTGTGCTAGGCATAGAAGTATGAATTAATTGTTTGTTATACTTATTTAAAAGTGCAGGTAATCCAGTATACTTCTGTATGTTAAAACCTTCATCATGACTTTCGATATATTCTGCAAGATTCTAAAATTTATTCTTTGGACCACATTTATTGAACATTTGTTGGAATTAAATGAAAGTTGTTATAAAAGATAATTATTACCAGTCACTGATAGGATCTCAAAAACTACATTTTCCTGTATTTCAATAGCTTCACTAGGTATCTGTGTTGGATGACACTGAACATTCAGATATTTCAGTGATGACTTGTACACTTTGGCATAGTAACCATGACAGTTAACTTAAGAATATTATAACCAGAGGATTCATCACCATGATGACTGGAACCTTGTCTGACCAAGTTCAATCTATTTCCTCTTCATGCAATTTAATGTTAGTCTCATGTCTTCATCGCAAAATGCATCTGTGCCAAAACTGAATGTATAAGTCTGTTCTACATGGCCAGTTGTTTTAAGACTGAGGGTGTTTGAGAACAGGGTGCTGAGGAGAATATTTGGACCTAAGAGAGATGAAGTGACAGGAGGTTGGAGAAAACTGCCTAATGAGGAGCTTCATAATTGCCGGGCGTAATTAGAATGATAAAGTTAAGGAGAACGAGATGGACAGAACATGTAGGATGCATAGGGAGAAGAAAAATGCATACAAGATTTTACTGAGAAAATTAGAAGGAATAACGGCACCAGGAAGACCTAGATTTAGAAGGGAGGAGGATGAAATGGGCAGGACGAATAGGGAAGAAGAGTAAGCATATAGACTGCTGGTGGAAAAGCCAGAACGAAAGAGACCACTAGGAAGACCAAGACATAGGTGGGTGGATAATATTAAAATGGACCTTAGAGAGATAGGGGGTGGTATGGACTGGATTGATCTGGCCCAGGATAGGGACCAGTGGGTGGCTCTTGTGAACATGGTAATGAACCTTCAGGTTCCATAAAGTGTTGGGAATTTCTTGAGTAGCTGTAAAATTGGTGGCTTCACAAGAAGGAATCATCTCCAATAAGTTAATTAGTTGTTAGTTAGTTAGTCAATTGCTCAGACTACATAGCATTCAATGATAAAATAGTTAGTAATAAATTGTAAGGGATAAGGAAGGAAATGTTCCTGACCTAATTTGAGATACTATCCTGGTATTACATGAAGGGCTTGAGGAAGTCCATGAAAAATCTCAGTCAGAATAGCAGGTCTCCAGGCCAAGATTTGAACCTGGGATCTTCCATATACAAAATAGGATTATTGCCTGTTTGATCTCAACCTTTAAAGTCTTTGATGATATTATGACAATAGGAGAGAAATATATAGCAAGATTCCTTGTTAATGACTGACATAAATGAAAAATATGTGTTTGTTCTGTAACATGTCTATACTGCAATGCTTTACTTTGGGTGGTGGCAGATCTCAGTTATCTCCCTCAGAATGCCTGGGATTGTGTGAAATACTGTTTTCTCTGACCAGATACCGTTATTTTTAAAAATTTAATGTTCAAGATCTAAGATTTCATTTATTGACTTACCGATTGCTGCAGGGAGCCAGAATAGTGCAGTCAGTGTAACACTGGCTATGGGCTGGATGACTGAGGTGCCAGAGTTCGAGTCCTGGTCGGGTCAAGAATTTTCTCTTCTCTGTGTCATCTAGACCGGCTCTGGGGCCCACCCAGCTTTCTATACAATGGGTACCGTGGGCTCTTATCCCGGGGTAAAGCGGCCGGGGCGTGAAGCTGACCACTCACCTCCAACTAGTTGCAAGGTCAAGAAAACATGGATCTATACATCCACTCCATCATGCGCCTTCATGGCATAGTGCTTAATTAGTTAAACACAAGTACAACTTTACTTTTTTACTTTTACCTATCCCTGTCACAGTGATAATCTGATGTTCTATGCTGTTTAAGGAATTAATTTGTCCTTTTTAGTCAACATATGTGTCAATTTATTGTCACGTTTATTCAGTAATGTATTTAAGAAACTAAGCTGAAGGAATTAAATATGTCACACTCCTGTTCAAAACATTTGTATTTGCAAAATTCAGACTACTTTCATCATCATGTGACAGTTGAAGTGAAACATGCTGAACTATGAACATTTTGAATCTAACTTCTCTTCAGAGGGTGATAAATCCTGTTCTGTCATGTAAGTTTTCACACATGGATTATCACAATCAAGAGCTTCTCATCCTTATCTGTTTGACATTTGCATGTTACTCTAAAGTTAAAGTTGTTGCTGTGTTTGTGTTATTTTCTCTTCTACGTGGATCGAATGATAAGTAAGAATCAGTGTTCAATCTAACCCTGCTTTATTAAGACAAACTTTTGATACACACAAAGTGTTTTATATATATTCACACACATAACCATGGTAACACATAATAATAAAGAAATTCTGTTTTTTACACACAACAGTAGTAACACATAACAATAGAGAAATTAGGAACAGCACATGTAGCGCAGTCTATTATTGAAAATTATTTACTACGACGTTGCCAACTCTAGCATTATATTTTAATAATAATTTTTTTTATATATTCATTAACCTTTAACGTATGGACTTTTAAATTGCCAGGAGCCCTGTACGGCCAGAATTTAAATCACCCTAATTAATTATCACCACAAACTTTCAGAAAAAATGCATATTTTCCGTTCTATGCCACATAGAAATATGAACTAAAAAGAACCTGAAAGACAATAAAATTTTCTACATATACGTAAAAGAACACATTTTACAAATGAAAATTAATTGTGAATATTTTGTCATGAAATGCAAAACATACTCTTTATTATGTATGTTATGAAGTTCCAAAGGACTTACCCATTGTTTTTTCTTCAATCTTGAATCATGATGATATTGTAGATATGATCACACTATATACAATAATATTTTGTTCAGACTGTACGCAAGTTTGAACTGCGTCACTTCACAGTTTATGCTAGCTCACACTCTGATGCACGTGTGCCATCTCTCAAAACAGTCCTCCACACAGAGCGCAACGTTACACTTTTTACAGTAGTAGGCCGTGGTTCTGCGCTTCTTATTCTGAGAACAAATACGACAACATCTTTGTTTTCCTTTGGCTGGCCAGTGTTGTGAATGTTTCACCTCCTGTGACTCAGTTGGGCCCCAGATGAACTTGGCCTCCCCTGAGAAACGCCACTGACTGTGATATTCGCCTCATGCGACTGAAGAATCAAATCCCGGACCAATATTTCGCGGAACTTTTTGTGTGTCATTTTTCCACCACATGACTTATGTAATAGATATGCATTGGCGAATCCCCGGGTGTTCTGTTACAAAACCTAATGTCCGTGTCCTCTGCCTTGTCTGATGATGATGATGACGACGACAACGTATCTGCTCGAGGTTCAGTGAACTCATTGATATCTTATAACTCTTCATCAGATTCCTCTTCCATCAGTATTTCCTCCAGCTCTTCTGCATCAAGAATTTTGGAATATCGGGCACGTTTTTGTGGTTCCATCTTGGGGGAGGGGGGTTTCCAGCAAAATCGAATCAATTATGATGATTCACAAAGACTCGCAAAATAGTGATGCAAAGTAACTGTAATAGTATGGTACAATAGGCTAGAAGTGGCAGCAGTACAAGAGACTTAGTCCCACCACACTAGCAATAAAAATAATAATTGAATTGAATTGAATTTATTTACATTCTATAAATCCTAAGTAGGTTAGTACCTTTGGATACAGAACAAGTCAAAAGGTTACATACATAAGTACAGGCAATTTTAGCTTAAAAATTAATATAACTTACATTGAAGTATTCATCTAAAGAGTAGAAGGAATGAGCATATAGATAATTCTTTAACTCTGATTTAAACTTTTTAGTATCATTGCCCAAGTTTTTAATACTTTGTGGCAGATTGTTGAACACTTTTATGCCAGTAAAGTAGACTCCTTTTTGATATACTGATAAAGTTGATGAGGGTAGGTGGAAGTTATATTTTTGTCTAGTATTCATGTTATAGACATCAGAATTTAATTTGAATTTATCTTTGTTGTAAACAACAAATA
>NW_019725426.1:235442-244654 GCF_002891405.2 Cryptotermes secundus
ATAACTACCTGATCTTCTTTACTAAAACCTTTGCATAATTTTGCAGTGTCCCCAATGTCATTGCTCAGATCAGCATTGGGCTTGAATATGCTGGTCACAGCATATGCATCTCCCATTGCTTTCTGTAGCCTCTGCCCGATTGTAATAGTAGTCAAAAAGGTGCCAGTCCGACACTGATACGGAAAGTCACAGTGACAAAGATGCCTTTTACTCACAAAGTCATACTGGCTCAGTGGGTTTATACCTCTTCCGAGACACAAAATAATATAAAAAGAAATATATGACAGTCTGGCACTAATTTTTTAAGTGAAAAAGAAATAAAACACAATCCGACACTGACTTCCTAACTGATAATTCGCCACTGAAAACCAGTCCTTGAATACGTCACACTTCCTTGAAAGGTCTGGAAGCACTGATCTGTAAGCACCGATGAATATTTCCTCTTCAGTTCTCAGAACAAAGCTGGGCTATATTTGGCTGGCCAGGTCATAAACAGTCATATATAAACATAAATAGTTTTGAAACCAGGACCGAGATAAACGATTTCTTTGTTCAGAGCTAAGGAATGAACCACTGACATGACTTCACATAGGTTTCTTTTGGTTTCAAACCCAAGGTCAGACTGTCAGCACTCCCAAAGAGTGCACATGTCCTGCGTCACATATATGTGTCATTCGGCCAACTCCGGTCCCTGCTTGCGACATGTATACGAGTTATTCCGCTGATAAAGGTTAATGCTCACTGACTCTAAAGTGAGCATTAATGAATATATAAAAAATTATTATTATTTAGAACATCATTTGGACACATTATTCTTAGCACAATCCAAATGAATTAATAAGATCAGTATGTTTCCATACATTTAAAACTTTCGTGCAACCATCAGCAACGTTAAGTTTGGTATTTGGTTCTGTTGGATGAATAACTGGTATAGTCTCATTAGGAATATTAAATCTCTTAAGAACATTGTTTAAATATTGAGTTTGGGTTAACTTTATAGTTTTCTTTGCCCTGTCTCTGTTCACTTCCATTCCTAGACATTTCTTAACCGGCCACTTTAAAACATTGTTGCACTTTTCCTTTTAAATTCTCAACTTCAACATTGTCATTATGAAATATGAAGAAGTCATCAACACACAATGCTATATTAATTACAGAATTACCCTTTTGTTTGGTATAAGTACATGGTTCAGAACAAGTTTGATTATACCCAAGGCTTTTCAGAACCCCTGTTGCTTTCTTATTCCACGACCTAGCGGTTTGTTTTAGTCCGTAAACTGATTTTTTTTAACTTGCAAACTTTATTAAACTCCCCCTTAATATCATATCCTTCAGGAAGCTCTATATATATAACTTCCCCAATATCTCTGTTTAAAAACGCAGTACAGACATCAAGGTGGTCAGTGTTCCAGTCATGCTTAGCAGCTAAAGCAAATAACAAATGCATTGATGAGTGTTTCACAACGGGAGCGAACATTTCAAAATAGTCTATTCCCTTTGTTTGGCTACAACCTTTCGCCACTAAACATGCTCTGTGACATGCAATATTTCTTTCAGCATCTCATTCAATTTTGAAGACCCATTTGAGACTTCACTACTGGCTTATTCAACGGTCTGTCTACTATTGTCCATGTTTCGTTTGTTTGGAAAGCTTCTAGCTCCTGTTGAATAGCTTCTTTCCATTTAGATTTATCAGAGCTTGACAGTGCCTCTTCATATGTGACTAGTTCTGACTCCTCATCTTTATGCACGGCTAAGTAGGTAATAAATTCTGGAAATTCTTCTGTTTCCTGTTCCAAAGTAGATATCGTCTTTCTTCCAAATTTCCTGGTAATTGTTCTAAACCGTTCGGCTCTAATGGAACTTCATTTTCTACTTACGATTGTTCTTCTTCGGGGTTTTGTTCTTGCGGAATCAGTCTTTCATCTTGTGGGTCGAGGTAGAAACTTGACAACTCTGGAAGAATCTCTTTAAGCCGAAATCCTTTCTCACTCATTCTTGTTTATAATTTCTTCTTCCAGAAATTCTACATCTCTTGCCTTAACTATTAAGGGGATCTGATAACTGATAAGCGTTACTATCCTCACTGTATCCCACAAAAATTTATTTCTTGCTCACTGCATCCAATTTTTGGCATTTCTCTGATGGTATATGAGCGTAAGCTGGACATCCAAATATTTGTATGTGGGAGAGATCAATCTTCTCTCCTGTCCATATTTATTCTGGCAATTTGTTCTTTAGTTTCTTGTGAGGTGATTTGCTCAAAAGATATATGGCTCTTTGTGCTGCTTCAGCCCAGAGTCTTTTGTTGCAGCCGGAATCATACAACATACATCTTGTTTTTTCCAGAATACTGCAATTAGCTCGTTCGGCAGTTCCATTTTGTTGTGGATTATATGGCACAGAGAATTCCCTTTTAATTCCCTTTTGTTTTAACATGTCAGTGAATAATTTGCCGCAGAATTCACCACCATTATTGGAACAAACAGCTCTTATAGTCAATTCAGTTTATGTCTCAACCATTTTCAGAAATTCTTTAAATGCTTCATATGTGTCACCTTTTTGTTTCAAGAAACGAATGAAGATTTTTCTACTATGATCATCCACAATAGTCAAAAATATTTAGCATTCCCATAAGAGGGTATTTCAAATGGCTCAACCAGATCTAAATGTAATAGATCAAGTATCCTTTTTTACCGTTTGTTCTTTGATTGTAGGAAAAGCTTCTTTGTCATCTTGCCTTCCAGGCATGGAACGCTTTTCTTTCACTGATCTTCTGGTTCTTGAAAATCAATGCCACTAGCTAAACCTTTTTAAGCAACCGCATGCTAACCCTATTTAAATGCCCTAAACGCCTATGCCACAACAGTTGCTCATCAATTTGCTGGGTACCTGCAACTTGTTCGTTTACTTACTTACTTACTTACTCATGGAGCTGAGCTCTTCTGGAGGAGCCGCCAATTCTGCAGCTACTCAAGAATTTCCTAGCATTTTATGGAACCCAAAAGTTCATTACCATGTTCACAATAGCCGTCCACTGGTCCCTATTCTAAGCCAGTTCTGTCCAATCCATACCATCCAATCCTATCTCTCTAAGATCCATTCTAATATTGTCCACCCACCTATGACTTGGTCTTCCTTGTGGTCTCTTTCCTTCTGGCTTTCCCACCAATATCCTATACGCATTCCTCGTCTCCCCCATTCGTGCTACATGACCTGCCCACCTCATCCTCTTTGACTTGATCATTCTAATTATACTTGGAGAATAGTGCAAATTATGAAGCTCCTCATTATGCAGTTTTCTCCAACCTCCTGTCACTTCATCCCTCTTCAGTCCAAATATTCTCCTCAACACCCTGTTCTCAAACACCCTCAGTCTATGTTCCTCCCTTAATGTCAGAGACCAAGTTTCACACCCATACAGAACCATGGGCAAAATTATAGTTTTGTATCTAATTTTTATGTTTTTGGACAGCAGACAAGAAGACAAAACGTTCTGGACTGAATGTTAGCAAGCATTACCCATGTTCAGTCGCCTCTTAATTTCCTTCTGAATCAGGTTTCAATCTGTTACCATTGTTCCCAAATACCTGAACTGTGCCACATTTTCAAAACATCTGTTTCCTATCTTTATGTCATGATTTTGCCCTGCATTTTGGTGATGAGACAGCAACATATACTTAGTTTTCTCTGTGTTTACTTCTAGACCAACCTCTTTACTTGCGTCAATTAAAGTTTGTGTGTTTTTCTTTATGGTATCTATGTTATCACCCAGTAGATTCATATCATCAGCATAGACCAACAGCTTATGTGTCCCGTTTTAATTTCAGTGGTTTCCCTGGACCTTCCTAATTGCATATTCTAAGGCAAAGTTGAAAAGGAGGTGGCGATAAAGCATCTCCTTGTTTTAGACCATTCTGGATAGGAAATTTATCAGACAAATGTTTGCCTACACAGACTCTACTGTACGTTTTGTTTAAACACATTTTAATCAACCTAACTAGTTTCATGGGTATCCCAAACTCTATTAGAATATTGTACAATACTTCCCTCCTAACTGAAACATAGGCTTTCTTGAAGTCTATGTATAGCTGATGTACTGTTTCATCGTACTCCCATTTTTTTCTCCAATATCTGATGAATGCAAAAGATCTGATCAGTAGTTGATCTGTTACATCGAAACCCACACTGATGACCCCCAATAATTTCATCTGCATGTGGACTTGAAAGAAGAATATTGGACAAAATTTTATATGAAATTGATATCAGTGCTACCCCCGATAATTACTACAGACAGTTTTATTACCCTTCTTGTGAACTGGTACAATAATATACTCCTTCCACTGATCAGGCAATTTTTCCTTATGCCAAATAGAAGTAATTAGATTGTGAATCTTCTAACGTAATATTTCACCTCCTGCTTGAATAAGTTCTGCCAGAATTTGTTCACTACCTGGCGATTTATACCATTTCAATTTTGCAATAGCACTTTCAACCTCAAAAGGGCTAGATTCAGGTATTAACGGCTCAGATGTATGGATTTCTGTCTGCCTAACAACACTTACCCTATGTACCTTCAATAACTGAGAGTAGTTCCTCCACCTATTCAAAATGTTGTGGGAATCTGCAAGCAGATCACCATTCTCATCCTTCACTAAGTTGCTGCTAGGCTGGTAACCCCTCTTAAAGTCATTTATTCCTCTATAGAGCTCTCTAATGTTCTTATTCTTACTATTCATTGCAAGCTCATAAATTTTGTCTTTCAGATATTCCCTCTTTTTGTTCCTGAAATGCCTGTGGGTTTCACATCTTATATTGTTCAGATTATCCCCATTTAATCCACTTGGATCATGTAACCATTGCAATTTGGCCTGCTTTCTTTGATCTAATAATTTTGAGCATCTTTCATCGAACCATGGCTTATGCTTCTTCGGTTCATAATATCCTAGACTCTCTTTGGCAGACATTTTTATATTCTCTCTTATAGTTTCCCAAGCTTTATACAGTTTTCTATATACTCACCGTGAGCACTGTTGGTTGCTCTTCAGATCTGTCCCTACAGTTTGCATATACTCAGCGTGAGCACTGTTGGTTGCTCTTCGGATCTCTCCCCACACTTTGCATATACTCAGCGTGAGCACTGTTGATTGCTCTTCAGATCTCTCCCCACAGTTTGCATATACTCAGCGTGAGCACTGTTGGTTGCTTTTCGGATCTCTCCCCACACTTTGCATATCATTTGCATGACAACTGAATTGATAGATAGCCTGGTGTTTCTTCCAGCATATTAGCATTTGCTAGTGTTGGTGGAAAATTACACAGGGTCTTTTCCATGACTGCAGACAAAGGAACTTAACGGGGTAAGATCTTTGGAACATGGAAGCCACTGCATGGCCCATCCCAAGCAATCCACCAATCGGGCACCTCCACACTGAGAAGGTTAATCACCGCATGTTTGTAAAGAGGATGAGATCTGTTCTGTTGTAGCAGAAATGTATTGTCAAAGTTTTCTTCCAGTTTCAGTGGTAGCCGGAGCTGGAGAATGTCCAGATATGACATATATATTAGTGTATTTTTAGCAAACATGAATGGTCTGTGCACTTTGTTAGCAGACAGTGCATATAACGGTGACATTTGGAGTAGCCCTGGGATATTCCATTATTGCTTGTGGGTTTTCTTAGCCCAAGGTCCCCAGATTATGCGCAAGATGGCTTCATCAGAGAAAAAAGTGACATCAAGAAAATTCTTTTCGTGTTCTAATTTTGTTAGAACTTGACAGCAGAAGTTTAATTTCTTGCTGCTGTTGTAACTTGTAACTCTTCATTTCCAGTTGCTTTCATAAGATCTTCTACACATTTCTATGTGGTATCTGCAGTTCTTGACTTTTGGCCTTTTAGGGCTTCTGAGTAATATCTAATGAACCACATCCACAGTCTGTTTTGAAATTCCAGACCATACAGGTCTTTTACCCTAGCATATGGACCCGTTCTCCATAAACTGTTTATACAAGGAATAAATGAAAGGTCTAGATAGTGGTTTCACATCGAACTCTGTGATCCATCCGTTGGGCAGTGGTCACAGATCTCAATTCTTGAAACTACAAAACACAAAATGCTTTTGGTTGTTGAGTTGCCATTGTAGTGACATGACAGCATGCACAATACCTGGTGGCCAAGTTTGGAGTTTATATTGAGCATTGCAGAAATTTTGAGAGTTATTATTACCAGTGATTAACGTTCACTACTGAAAATCAATCAGTTTTTGTAAGAAGTGTTTGAAAGTGTAAAAATCATTTGTAATAATTCTGTACATGTTGACAAGCATGTTCATTAAGGGGATAATGATTCATTATGTTTCTGACCATGTGTGTATCACAGTGGAACAGTCAATCATCCTTCCCTAATGAAATAACCTTCTAACCTGGTTATGTAGAGTTAACTAACTGAATGGAGCTGAGTCCTTGAGAAGCTGCCATTCTCTCAGCTTCTCAAGAAATTTCAAATATTTTATGGAACCCAAAGATTCATTACCATGTTCACAAGAGCCCTTCACTAGTCTCTACCCTAAGCCAGATAAATCCAGTCCACACCACTCGATTTTATTTTAGATATCCATTTTAATATTATCCTCCCACCTAAATCTAGGTCTTCCTGGTGGTGTTTCTTCCTTCTAATTTTCTCAGTAAAATCCTGTATTCATTTACCTTCTCCGTATGCATTCTACATGTTCTCCCGTCTCATTCTCCTTGACTTCATTATTCTAATTATATTTGGGGAAGAGTACAAGTTAGAAGCGCCCCTTTATGAAGTTTTCTCCAACCTCATACCATTTCATCCCTCTTTGGTCCAGATTTTCTCAGCACCCTGTTTGTTAATGCCTTTAGTCTATGTTCTACCCTTAATGTTTAATGTCAGAGACCAAGTTTCACACCCATACAAAACTATAGGCAGATGAATTAGAACTAGAGTCCTAAATATGCATAGATCTTATCATAAATTTTAAAGAGTTTTGGGTTCACATTCAGTTAATGTTGAACTTTTATACTTCTTCATATGGGTTTAACAGTGGTTCATATCCAGTTGATGTTGAACTTACAGACTTTCTCTTATGGGTCTTGGTAGTTTCAAGCATATTTTAGCATACTTTAAGCATCTGTTAATCATACTCGTATGTAATGGAAAATTCCCCGTGGATGCATTGTTTTATAAAATCTGATGTTTATTGCAGTTGAATTTCTGTTTGAACCCAATCAGGGATTTACTCTGTACCAATCTTTGAAAGCTGTACTTAACATAAAAGTAGACCTAGAGGATTTATCACACTGTGTGATAGTTATAACATAAATTCCCAGCTGATCATTATTATTCTTTCCACGCATGTAAAATTTCAGTAGAAAGTGTGAAGTTCATTCCAGCTTCATCTAACCCTTACAACCAAGTGACAACCAGGTAGCATAACTGGACAGCAGTGTTATAAAATCTCATTTGCTTTTATGTGTTTTAAGTTTATTTTTCATAATTTATTTAATGGTTCTGTATCAAATACATGGGTCATTTTCCATGATGTGAGAAATGGTGGAAAGAAAATAAATTTTGTGTCATGAGGAAACCATCTCAATCAGTTAGGATGTCTAAATGAACAGCTAGCTCCAGGTGCAACTGCCCTAGTCATATCCATTGTACTATGGTAGTCAGCTGAAGTTTAGTGAGTCTCTTGTGCACTATTTTTCTTTATTCATTCCTAGTTTCGCTAATAATTGTATTTCATTTCACCAGAATCCTTCATCAATATTAGAGAATAAGGCATGAAAATTCAGAATCCTGTATGCTCCTCTAATTCATTTATGTTTGTTGTCTGTTCTAGTTATTTATATTAAAATGCTTTCTTTTAAACCCATGAGTATATGTCATAAACTTCTTTTACATTAATCCCACTTACAAAGTTACTTTGCTGACATAGTAATGACTGTTTTTTTATATAGATGGTAGTATTGAGAGAATAGTTGCTTTAATATCTTAACTACATGCATCTTGTTCCATCACAGTGTGTAATGTGTATGTAAAAAGTAAGTATATATTCCTTCAGTTGTGGCTAGTTTATTGTGAATACACAAATCACTATACATGTTTTGGCCTATCTTGGCCATCATCAGAGGTTTCATCAACATTAATTGGAAACACTGTACACATTCTCAATACATATGTCTATATAAGGATCTTATATCTTAAAATTATAGCCAAGGATACAAACACACTGCTTCCCACAACTGAAATGTACTTAATTAAATATGTATGTAGTTAACTGATGAAACCTCTGATGATGGCCAATGCAGACCAAAACATGTATGTAATTTGTCTATTCACAATAAACTAGTCATATCTGAAGGAATATATACTTTTTACTTACAAGTTGGTTTCATGCTTATGTTGCTGGTTCAGGGACAGAATTGCATAAGCATCTGATCTCTGCCAGTATCTTGCTAACATACCATTATTTTATGCCATATCATAGTTCTGTTAAACATGTCCATTAAAGTACTTTTTTGTGGGATGGAATGCTGCATGTTGAACAGCTATGGGGCTCTGTGTTGGCGAATGATATCACATCACAATACACTGGATATCACCACCACTCATCCTGCTGCCCGTGCGTGGCCTTCCAATGCATGTGTGGCTCCTGAGGATACCAACTAAGCCATCTTGTATGCATGTTTTGTTTTTCAGTTTAATTCAATTATTTTAAACATATACAAAAATATTTTTTTAGTTGTGTTTTATTTTTAACCTCTGTATCTTCATTTGTGAACAAACTCTTACTTTCCATTCTGTTCAAGTTAATTTTGTTTTAATTTTTATATAATACCAGTGATTATTATTAACTAAGGAGTTACCACATTTGCCCAAATATGAGCCACCCCTGAATACAAGCCACACCTCCAAAATTCTGTTGTCTCAAAATGAAAATAAATTAGGCGCTTATGTTATTTTAACTGTTCAGCATTATTTCTTTCTTCTCCCAATATAAGAAGTTGAATTTAAATTACATTGAACACTTGTCTTACGACCACTGAAGAGTTCCATGCCTTCACTTCTCCTCCTCTACCAGTACTGACAAGTGCAGGTATACTATCTACCTTTACCACATCTAGACAATTCAATGATTCTTTTTTTTTTTTGGCGGGGGGGGGGCTTTTTTTTTGGGTGGGGTTGGTT
>NW_019725426.1:244717-320198 GCF_002891405.2 Cryptotermes secundus
CTGCAAGGCCAATTACAGACACAGCACAATGTAGATACAAGTAACTACATTATGGGCAATCACAACATAAAGTCAAAGACAACAATAATAATAATAATAATAATAATAATAATAATTCAGTCTTTTATTTATGTGCTGGGCTCAATAGCCAGTGGGCAGTTATAGAATCAGCACAAATACAAAACAACAACAACAACAACAACAACAACGATGAAACAAACACAAGAACAAAACAAGCAAAAAGAACAAAATTTGAATCAGTTTACATTGTTTACATTTAGATGCAATTTTCTAAAATATCTATAGATTTGCAGACTGTGTTAGCAGCAGAACCACGTCTAGCTGAAAGACTGGCTGGAGGAGCAACTGAACATAGTAATGTTACATATGTTCTGAGCAGGGATCCAACTGTCAACTATTTCTAGGAGAAAGGGGCAACGTTTTTCATCATCATAAACATTTATTGAAAATAAAGCATCAGAGTGACAGCAACTCATATGTAGTGTCTGCAAATTTAGTTTTTCTAATAAATTATCACAATACTGGTTATCTTGAAAAAAATTGGTTTGTTGCAAAGGGCTGCAAAGTTTCTTTGTATGTATTCAAATGTAGATCTGACCAAAGCAAAATGAATCATCAGTAGACTGTCAGTGATGGAAAAGAAAAATATGAATGTACAAATTAGTAATTTCATTGCATGTGAAGAAAGAAAATTGATATGATAATGAAAATGGAGTTTGCAGTCAGTTTATAGACCTAAATCCTTAATACAGTCTGTTAACAACATGAGAGAATTTCCAAGACTGTATTGATAATGTAGCATATTCGTTTTCCAGGTAAAAGGAATGACTCTAATTTTACTGAAATTAACTTTCATAAAATCTTCTGAATGCCATTTGTGTACACAGTCAATATCTTACTGTAAGAGTAAACAGTCTGGCACTTTTAAAAATCTTCAATTCAAATTTTAAAATTTCTTTAAAATTTTTTCAAATTTTAGAATTTAAAATTCTCAGGGTTACCCGCTCTATGTCTACAGTGCTGCAGCGGCTCCGTCTTGTTTTCAGCACTGTTCAGGTATTATCTGTAATATACAAATATTTGTATTACTATCTTATGTTCATTATGTTATTCTTATATGTTTATACTGTTATTGGTACTTACTCTGTGTAGGCTCCCTGTGTGCGTGCCGCTGCTTATATATAAACACAATAGAAAATATACCCAAACAAAAACCACAATTAGATAAATACAATAAAAGTGGCATATACCAAATGAAATGTGTAGATTGCCCATTGAAATACATTGGACAAACGGGCAGAACATTTAACACCAGATATAAAGAACATATACATGATATTAGAAATAATAATAGCAGTTCCGGGTACTCAAATCGCATACTAAATACGGGACATGCATACAGAACAATAACAGACATAATGGAGAAGAAAGGTAGACATTTGAATACNTGTTATTGGTACTTACTCTGTGTAGGCTCCCTGTGTGCGTGCCGCTGCTTATATATAAACACAATAGAAAATATACCCAAACAAAAACCACAATTAGATAAATACAATAAAAGTGGCATATACCAAATGAAATGTGTAGATTGCCCATTGAAATACATTGGATAAATGGGCCGAACATTTAACACCAGATATAAAGAACATATACATGATATTAGAAATAATAATAGCAATTCCAGGTACTCAAATCACATACTAAATACAGGACATGCATACGGAACAATAACAGACATAATGGAGAAGAAAGGTAGACATTTGAATACATTAGAGAAATACCATATATATAAAATAAGTAAGGAGGGCCTACAAATGAATGACACACACATAGAAACACACAATCCCATATTTCAGACGATACACAAAATCTATACAGACTAACGGTACCTCCCTCTCCCCATTACCCAACTCCCTCCTACACTCACCAACATAAAACACAGCACACAGTACACCATACAGCACACGTATTAAAGATAAGCAGCGGCACGCACACAGGGAGCCTACGCAGGGTAAGTACAAATAACAGTATAAACATATAAGATTAACGTAATGAACATAAAATAGTAATATGAATATTTGTATATTACAGATAATACCTGAACAGTGCTGAAAACAAGAAGTAGCCACTGCAGCACTGTAGACATAGAGTGGGTACCCCTGAGAATTTTAAATTTTAACATTTGAAAAAATTTGAAAGAAATTTTTATATTTGAATTGAAGATTTTTAAAAGTGCCAGTTTTCGAAAATCAAATTGACGTGTGTAGGTTGACAGAGATTTTGTACATATCTGACAGATATCAGCGGGGAGGATTCTCATACATCAGGACCTGTTAGCAATGGAGAAGTGAACAGTTGGGAAGGCTGGTGTTTTTAAATTTTAAACTACGTGCAGTGTAGCAGCTGTGTGAGAGTATACACCTGATGATGGCCATTTACGGCTGAAACATGTAGTGTAGAAGAAAGGAAGACGATAGAACTACAATAAATTGTTGCACTTAGGACGGAGTTTGTGTCATATATTACTATAAACAGATTGAGAATATTTTGAAAAGGCCTCAGCAAAGTGACAAGGTCTATTAAAAAGTACAATTGTTCTAAAAATGTATTAAATGAGTATTTCTTTTCAAAATTTTCATACATCCAAAATTGCTTAGGGTGAAATTTTAGATTTTCATCAGTGGATTTTAGCCAGTGATATCTGTCAGACTTAATGGTTGTTTTAACTAATATTCAGTAAAAAGAAAATCTGTCATGAAAACAGTCAGTTTCAAACTTCATGTAACATCTATGAAAATAATTTTTCTTTTTAATGTAAAATTTTAATTTGCCTGAAAACCAAGTAGGATAATTAGTTTTTTAATGTTCCCAGAATGAACAGCTAAATCTATGATTTGAGTTAAGCAACATTTAATCTGTTAACGACAGCATCAGCAGATGTTTTGTTTTAAAGTGAGTACCAATAATTAGACAAGGCATTGTGAAGCTCTGCATAATCCCTGGCAGAAAATCTCGTACAATTAATATTAAAGTTTTATGTAGAACGTTAAACTGGCATAGTATAATCAATGATAAAAGGAGAATGGAAATGATCAATCAAGAAGTCACCAAAATTTGAAGGCAGGGAGAAAAGAAGGTCAAGCAAGCTGCTGTCACTGTCAAGTCAGTTATGCTGATTCAAACCAAGGAAACAAATGGCAGCATAAATCACATCTCCTTTCAGTTTAATGTAATAATGACAATTAGGGGAAGATAAGCCATAATTCCAATTAAACTCAGGGACATTAAAATCCCCAAGCAAAAGAACGTGATAATTTAAGGAATATAATTTCAAGTGTCTAGTGACTAGACACAGTGTTTGGATTGGTAAATGTATTTATTGAACTCTTAAATCTCATAACTAGAACTACAATAGCTCTGTCACTAATTCATACACTTTACAGTTCACTACAACACGCACTTGGTCTTCTCAGTCTGCTGTAAATTCCTTGGCTTCCATGTTCCATGGCTCCTGTCCTTGTTGGCTGGTGCCCATCTCACATCTAGCTCTTCATGGCTGCAACCCCTTACCATTGCCTGCCTCCTAGTTGTGTCTCTCCACCACTGGCTAGTACTTACTGCCTGCAGACCCATTCACAAACTCAATGGCTTACCACAGACACTGCAGTTACTTTTCGGTCCCCAGTATATAGCCTTTGGGCGGACCACATAGAAACCACTGTCTCCAACAGGTCTTCTTTTGTTGCCTGTTTCTTCTGTGACAATCCCTCCGCTGTTGCATCAGCCTCTCTTGCCACGGAAACATGCTTATAGCGCTGTTGCCTAACAACCACCGACTCCTCAGGTTCTGCGATTTTGCCTTTCAGCAGACATGTCACAATAATATATTTTCTAAAAAAGTTTAATTACTTTTTAACAATCTCAACCTTGGCATTAGGAAGGGAATAATGATTGCCAATGAGCAAGTTACAGCTATCAGTTACAGTAAATTCTACTCATACACATTCTTCAGAGCCTTCTAGGTCAGTTCTATTTTAATACCCAAAAATGTGCTTCAGAAACAGCAATTAAAGCTCCACCACCTAATTCTGTGTTACAGTCTGTGTTAGAACTATATGCAGTATATGTTTCAAAGAAAATAATTGACTGGAAGAGGATTTATTTAACCATGTTTCCATTAAACATGTGATTTTAAAATCAAAAGAACACATATTGTCAAAAATATCAACAGGTTGGCCCTAAGACCATGAATATTTAATAAAGAATATCTAAGTAGGTGCTGGTGCCACTGCCCACATTTGAGTTCTGTCAACATCAAAAGGCAAGACAGTCATTACATGCTACATCAAGAGCTGCTTCCATTTGTCCCATCACCACATTTTGGATCCACACACTCTTTCGTTTTGTCCCTTGGAGGGGCTGGCACAACAGATAAAAGTATATTGGACACTTCAAAAGAGTAGATCTGATTGGGGTTGAACTGTCCATAAAATGGAGCAGTCAAGCCGCCATTGGACCATACTCCCATATTATTAACTGAGGGGAAATCTTGCTAATTAACTGATATGTAAAAAGAAGCATACATTCTAAATTTTGTCTTAAGAATGGTGGTGCATGTGAGTGAAGACAATTTTAATTGACCTAATAGAAATATTTCAATGTATGAGGCTGAAACCTCGGGAGAAATGAGACATGAAAAGATATTTTATTTTAACCCTTTTTACAATATTGAAGAGGGAGGAGGAGCACCTTACCCCAATCATAGGGTGTTTATTTTTCCTAACATTGTGCTGGCATGTTGGGATTTCCTTTCCTAGCCTTTGTCCTCTTTACAGCTGTGAAACCGTCATCAACAATCTGAACAGTATTGCTTCCATTCCTTAAGCTTGTAGGCATAGCAGATTCTTCATACCACTCATGCTTATAGGGCACAAAATAAGCAGAAAGTGATGGATTCCTGGTCATTGATACAGAACCAGCTGACAAAGTATCTTTGTATGTCTTCACTGAACTGTTCTTCGAAGGTGCAGATGATGTTGCATCACACCATGTCAGTGATTCTTGCGCATATGGTACATTGTGTCTTTCAGTTGCTGAGATAATTTCTGTTTTAGTTTTATAAATGTCATTATCTATACACAACTGCCCAACTACCTCAGATAAGTTGAGAAACATTTCCATGTGGTTTCCAGTCATATTGTTGGTGCAGACACCATTTAGTCAGACTGTGTCCAGCTGAACACCGAATCATTGGCCTTCAATGCAGGAAGAATGAGTTCTCTATCGAAGACCACAATCTCCTTACCAATTTCAGATATCAAAGCAGTGAGAAAATGAACAGGTTTGTTTTCATCCATAACAGACCTCATTTGTTCCACATAGGCCACACACTTGTAAGTGGATTCAGGGTTTGCCATGTAGAATGCGTACTCAGTGTCACTGACCTAAAGACAGGAAATATGAAACCTCAGAGAGCAAAGTCCACTTTTTGTCATGCTACAACCCTGTATGGGTCTTGGTCTCCTCCATAGGCTCTGGAGGTTTTGTAACAGTAGATTTTTCCAGTGTGGGGTTGTTAGCCCTATGCCCAACCCCCAACCTGGAGGACCAAGGACTGCATTTTGTGTAGCCCCTACCCTTTCACTTGTCTGGAATGAGTTGCTCTACCAGGAGCTCATGCTCCCACCAGCATGGCTCTCGGGATCATTGGGGTGCGCAAACCTCCTCTCCATCACTAGTCCTCAAGGAGAAGAGCAGGACCCACTACAACACAGAAATTTCTCTTNATTTGTTTCATTCTGGTCCATCACACTAACAATTACAAAGGCAAAAATAATACCGTCTAATGTGATATTTAAGTTTCATCACTTGAGGATTTATCTCCCTTACATGTTTCGATCCTTACGGATCATCCTCAGAGGGTATCAGTACTTTCTGAAACTACTCACAACACAGTAGGCCACGCATAAACACGGAAATACTAAGAATCTCCTTTTGCAAGATAAACAGGCAGCACAGGACCAGCCACCTCCACGAATAACAATAGGAGATTTGATGCGAACCTGTATGGTTCATAAATTTTAAGCTTGATCTTGAAAGTTTTTAAAAGCAAACTTTTTTAAAAAGTTTTAACACCAAGAAGTCCGCCGTGAATGTGGAAGGTTGAACATTGCGTATATTGTTCATTTTGGACATCATATGTGTATCCATACAATTAACATCTATTGTAATAGTAGTTTCCAAAAGTATTGATACCCTCTGAGGATGATCCGTAAGGATCGAAACATGTAAGGGAGATAAATCCTCAAGTGATAAAACTTAAATGTCACATTAGACGGTATTATTTTTGCCTTTGTAATTGTTAGTGTGATGGACCAGAATGAAACAAATCAAACTGCAAATAACTTTCCTAGGAGTCATAGTGGAGGCAAATCACAGTTACAAGAACAGTGCCCAAGTCAAACACTTTGCCAACACATCTTGACACTACAACACATTGCAGCACACTGCAGAGCTCAGAACAAGCATGTCTGCTCAGCTCAACAGCTGAGCTAATGACAGTAATTCAATTTGTGTTTATTTACATGCAGACTTAACAGCCCAGAGGCCAATTACAAAGTGAACACAAACAAAAAGAAAGAGATACATAACAACAACAACAACAACAACAACAATAATAACAATAATAATAATAATAATAATAATAATAATAATANCCCTTCTTTCCAAACTCAAATTATTGGAATGGCATATTTCAGAAAAAAATCCTAGGAACGTTTGTTTTTGTTATCACATTCCTCTGCCTCACCTTCCGTTGTTATATAATAATAACAATACAGTGTATGTGTATTAGTACATGTACTATGTCCAAGACACCATGTGTACGCATGTAATGTATGAAGCTGTAGTTAGTCATATGTTCACAATTCCATTCATGCACATATAGTCTGAAAATCAGGTCATAACTCCATACTGCTCCAGATGAGTCCTTGAAAGCCTGCATAAAGTGAAATGTTGAATCTTTGCAGAATTATTTTAAAGAGATGTAGCCTGAACTTATATACTTGTGTTAGTGTCCTCATGTTACAATAATTTTAGGTTTCTGATAATGATGAAACTTCGGTTGAAGTACCAGAAGTTTAATATTTTCTAAAATATATTAATTTTAATATATATAACTATTGTACTCTTATGTGTAGATGGAATTATGACTGTAGCAGTTTTGCGGTAACATATGCATTTACAATATATGTTCATTTGACTGGTTACTGAGTGTCTTGTTTTTATACTTATATTCACATGGCAGCAATACTTGTAACAGTAAAAAGATTAAAATTTGACTGTTGCAGGCTACAGTTCCTTTATTTCAATATACTGCTTGCAAGATTTGAATTAATGTTTAAAATCAAAAAGTAAAGACTGTAATGATACATATTAGTGCAAGATCTCTTACAGATATTTTATTTGAAGTAACCTTATCCACATTTATCTAAAGCTAATAACAAATATCTATTCCTAAGTTTGTACTAAAATAAATTATCAGGAAATATTTAACTTTTAGACACCACTCATGTTTCTGAGGAGTCTGATTAGCAAGATAGTGTTCTAGTCCATAGAATAGAATTAAACAAATGCTCTGTGGCCATGTAATTAATTTGGATGAATGGATTACCACATCTGAAAACTAGTATTAATACTTCATACTTTCAATTATATTAAACTGAATATGAGTGCTGTAAGTTTTCCCACATTATATGTTATTTGTTGGTACACATTTCACACATATTCTAGTAGGTGTTCAGAATGTTGACAGGAGCATATCATATGTGTAAATTCACATCAGTAGATACACACAAAACCTCTACTCAAAGGGACCATGTCACCCTTATGGTTGTGATGTTCAGAGAATGCTTTGACTGTGATCGTACAAAGTATCTCTTGAAGTGCATGTAAATAGAATGCAGGGTGTCCACAACTGTGCATACACCTATTTTGTCCAAATGAATTTTATTGGCCAATTGCATTTGGACAGTATAATACAGGCTTTATAGCTTTGTTAAATGCAGTGTGTAATGTAACTTAGATATGCATTCCTTTGTATATTTGTTTTATAGCAAGCTAGCCTGGATTGATTGAATGTTTTTGTAAGTTACTTTCATTTTAGTTCTTTATAGTAGTTTCCTTTGTTTTTCTTACAAATACTTATCTATAAGCACTGTGTTGCTAGGGTGCTTTATTGCAACATTGAATTGTAAGTTTATGTATAGTGTAGTTATAGTTAGATTTGTATGTCTCAAAATTGTACAGACTTGTCTCTCCAG
Source organism: Cryptotermes secundus (assembly GCF_002891405.2). Classification (NCBI taxonomy): domain Eukaryota; kingdom Metazoa; phylum Arthropoda; class Insecta; order Blattodea; family Kalotermitidae; genus Cryptotermes; species Cryptotermes secundus. Next base: position 253,060 of record NW_019725426.1, read on the forward strand.
GCATGAACCGAGGTAATATTATGAATTTTTCTATCACAAGTCTCACAACTCAGAAGCATATAACTTTCACTGCCGCAAGTCATTGGTAGGACTGGATTAATTTTCACTCTGTAATAGATATGTAATTCTGACAATTATCAGTTATGATACACAGTCTTACACAATTAATTTAAAGCATGTTATATGTGTTACTGATATTGTTGTAATTATTGTATGTATGTTTCCTATTGTCATTTACTTATCTTAATGTTTAACCTGAAATTTGACTGATCATCATCATTATCCATCACCTTTTGTTTCCTGTGCCTAATAGAAAGATATCCACACACAACTTGCTGTAGCTTCAGAATTTCAGTTGTGTGTTTCATGACAGGATAAGTTCATATTAACTGATTAAGTAACCATTTAATTGGTCAATTAATCAATTGTGGTGATTCTTTTCCTTAACTCCCAGTTCGCTAGTTTGCCATGTCTGGAGACACAAAGAGGAAGTAAAAAGAGTAACATTAGAATGTAGTGTTTTTGTTTTGGTTGTAGGGTAAGTTCTCTTTAACCAAGAAATACAATAAATACAAGTAGAAATTGAAAAGAATTCTGGACTACAGAAGAATTTAAGATTTATAAAAGAATGTATTTGAGATATTTGAATACAGAATCATACCATTTGTTAGTTTGTTTTTGCAGCAGAAAGATACAATACATATCTTGTTGTAATGTCAATTTGTTGGTAATTTGTCATATTTTCTCTCTCTCTCATCATTGTTCTCAGCCCATTGCATGCTCTGGGACAGCTCTCAAGGTGTAAGTATTAATAAACAAATGAGTCAGCACAAGCACAGAATGAGAGAACAGTTGGCATGAGTGTTTGAATTGTTAACAGCTTTAATGCACATGCATACCTACTTGCATTCCTGCTATTCTGAATAATTTCTTTTTGTTTTTGGAGATGTATTGCGTTGTTAATATTTTATGTTGCTGTTCTTAGATGTTGAGACCTTAATATGTACTACTCAGTGATTTAATATTGAACACTTATTCTCTTAAAGTCAAGCGTAACTGCAATTGAGATGTCTGTGTTTTAATTCCAGACAACGTGCCTCAAAATTATTGTGCCATTCTTCTGAACTGCTTGTCTTAGATTGGGGAAACATGTTTACAAGAATTTGTCTATGTTATTCAAATGTTTGTTAGATTACAATTAAATTTTTCTCAGTTATGTTTTATCCAGAAAAGCCCTTTCCTGTGTATTGCCACATGACATTGTTGGGTAAAAACAAAGTGGTGAAGATTGTGGAATGTGCAGAACATCACAAAACATCGTTTGTGATCATAACTGCTACACCTGGGATATCCCATTCCATAACTTTTCCGTGTTGTATGAGATTTGTACATTTTTTTTTTATTGGGTAAAGAAACTAGGATACAAAAGTGGCCTAGGCAATGCCCATCCGGCCTTCTGTAGCACATTCTAAAAACTTCTCTTTCTGTAGTAGCGGTGGGCCCGCGGTTAATTCACATCTTAGCATAAATTTGAGAATGTTGTGAGTGGTCCGTGCCATTTCCTCTTGTTCTTTCCTTACGTATCCGTTTTAAATATATATGGGAATGTTGTTTATGAAGTAGCAGACGCCTTGCAGAAATCTCTTTTCTTCTAGCCTCAAGAGCTCTGTGACTGATTTTGGGTAGTTCTTTTTACTGTTCTCGGAGAGGATGCCCATCATTATTGCCCTTTGGTCGTCCCACTGTTTGCAATCCCAGAAAATATGTTCCTCCGTTTGCAACCCGTCACCACATTCACATTCAGCCGTAGGCACAATGTTAAATCTGTTTAGACTTACTTTAAGACTGGTATGTCCTGCTCGCATACGGTTTATTGACACGAAGGCACGGCGGTTCATTTTTATCTGACTAAACCACGGAGTAGAGCCTTTCCTATGGTACCTTTCAAAGTAGCGTTCTCCCCTTTCTTGTTTGGTGTTTTGACAAAAGCTGTGGAGTTCTTCTTTCCCTTTCATTTTCCACTCGGTTTTAAGATCAGCCACGGGTAGTAGTAGTTGGCTATCTCTGCCTTCTTTAATTGCTAGCTTTGCCTGCGAGTCGACCCTCTCATTAATTTCGACTCCACAGTGCCCCGGGATCCAGTAGAATTGGATTTTTTTCCCTCGTGATTCGAGTCTCTCTGTTTTATCCTTTAGCATGTGGATGATGTGCGATGCGTTGCTTATTTTAGTGGGGTTACCAATGCTTTGTAACACGCTTGCCGAGTCCGAGAAAATCGTGAAGTTTTGCCCGGATTCTGTTTTTTCGATGATTTCTAGTGTTTCGGCAATTGCTAATGCTTCTGCAGTGAATATGGACGCTATCTTGGATATTCTGAATTTCATTCGACGACCATCGTTTATATCTATCAGTGCCAATCCTACAAAAGGCTTGTCCACCATTTTTGAGCCGTCCGTGGCGAAACTTTTGCTGGTCCTAATTCTTTCTTGGAATATCTTGTAAAATTCCTTGTTATGATCTTCTGTTTCCTTTATTTGTCTTCCCTCATCGAACGATACTCTAGCCTCGTAGAAGAGACTTTCGTACGTGTAGTCGTAGGCCTTGGGACAGTTCCCTGATTGGATTAAATGCCCAAGAGGGGATACCTCTTTGTAACATTTGCTAATGACTGGTAGTTCATTTTCTCCTCTCCCTGGGTTATCGTGTAGAGCTGATAATTCTTCCAGCAGCTGGATCATTGGATGATTGGTTGATGTATAACACCTGGACACGTAGTTCTTTCCCAACTGTTTAAATCTACTAAAGATTGGGACTTCTTTGGCCTCAGCTAGCATTACATTGGTCGGGGTGCTACTCCTGTAACCCAGCGCTCCACGAATAGCCCTATATTGTATCTTCTCAAGCTTCTGAGCTTGTTTCTTCTTAAGTTTATGAAATAAAAATGCTCCATATTCCATCCTCGACCTTATCAGTGCCTTGTAGAGTCTAATTAAAATTACAGGATCCGCTCCCCACCAGGTGTGCTTCACACAGTTCATGATTTTCATCGGGTTTTCGCACTTCCTGACTATTGCGTTTATTTCGTCCTCCCAGTCTAAGTTGGATTTTAGGTGCAGACCTAAAAATTTTATTGATTTGACTGAGGAAACCTTTTCCCCTTGTACCTTAATCTCCCATTCTCCTTCAGTTGTACCTTTTTTATCGAAGATACACAGTTGACATTTTTTTGGTGCTATTTCCAAGCCACTTTCCTTTAGATAGAGTTCAATGCTTTGTATGCTCTTTTCAACTTCTGCCACACCAATTCTGCTACATCTGTGAACTGAATAAATTGCAACATCATCTGCGTATTCCAGGATTTTGCAGTTCTGGTTGATTTTGGATTTCAGTCCAGCCATATAAAGTGAATATAAGGTTGGACTCAGTACGCTACCTTGGGGTAAGCCTTTGTATGTCCAGTCTTTGAGCTCTACCCCCCCGTAGTTTGCCTCTAATTCCCTTGCGGAGACCAGGTTAAATATAAAAGCTATCAGGTTTCCCGAAAAGCCAACGGCTTTGAGTCTATCCATCAAAGTGCCGCAGTGGACGTTGTCATATGCGCTTTTAATGTCTAAGAATACGGCCGATACTGTGTTCCGTTCTTCAAACGCTTTTATTATTTCAGTTGTTAATATAGCTAGGTTGTCTGTGCAACCCTTGTTTCGCCGAAATCCATATTGTGATTCTGAGAACTTCATATTCTTCTCTAGCCACCAAGATATGCGCATGTTTATCATCCTTTCTAGCACCTTGCACACGCATGACGCCAACGATATGGGTCTTACACTAGTCTTATCTGGTTTAGGGATAAAGAATACTCTATATTTTTTCCAATCATCTGGGAACACTCTTGCTCTTAAAATGTCGTTATAAATTTCTAGCAGGATTTCTAAGGCTTCCTTTGGTAAATTGCGTATTATGGCGTAATCTATTCCATCCCGACCCGGGCAGGATCGGACTTTGAGGTTTTTAATTGAGTAGAGGAGTTCTTGGATTGTGTATTCTGAGTCGAGGAATGAATCCTGATTTTCGTAATCGAATGCCGGTGCTTGATTGGGTTCATCCACCCCGGAGCATAGCTTTCCAAAGGTCGTTATGGCAGAACTAGTTAGTTCTTCTTTGCATTCTCGTTCCCGATCTGTCTTGTTAAATCTGTATTTTAATCTTTTCATTCTATCCCAGATATACGATGGGTTTGTGAATTGATTTAATCCATCGCAGAAGTTTTTCCAGTAATCTTGTTTGATTTCTCTCAATCTATTTTTTGCAATAACCGCTGCCTTTTTGTATTCCATAAATGTCTCTTCGGTTTTGCAGTATTTCCATTTCAGCAGTTTGGCTTTCCTAATTCTGGTAACCTTGTCGCATTCATTGTTCCACCATATACATGCTGGTTGTTTTTCTCTGTTTCCAGTTGTTCCATGTCCTCCGTTTCCGAAGTTATTTTGGCTTTTCCTTTTGGGGGTGGTATCTGCTACCTTTCCTTTAATTATCTGGATTAAATGGTCATACCTTTCCTTTACATCCCTCTCTCTGTTCCATCCATCATGGGTCTTAACTTCCCTGATTTTTTCTATAACTTTATCCATGAAGACATTCCAATCTGTGTGTTTATTGTGCAATCTTGAAGCCTTCTTGCTGCACTCCTTTGGCTCTATTTTGCCGTTATACTCAATGAAAATTGGATAATGGTCGCTATTCCATGGGTCTGTTCCAACCTTCCAGGTGTATACTAGTGCTGATCCTGGGTCCACAAAAGTTAGATCGAGGGCGGCATTGGAACCTGTGGCATCGGAGATATATGTCGGGGAGCCGTCATTAAGCAGCGTGATGTTTGTTTCCAATTCAGTGATGTTGTGATACAGGTTGTTGCCTGTTGTACAATTCTTTGAATTACCCCACGTGTGATGGTGGCCGTTAAAGTCTCCTCCAATCAGGAATTTTCCTTTGAATTGTGTGAAAAATTTTTCCCATGCTCTTGGCTCGATTTTCGTGTGTGGCTGCTTGTAACATGACACCATTAAAATTCGATCTTGACCCGTGTGCAGTTCAATTGCACACGCTTCAATTTTGCCGTCTCCATCGTATAAACCGTTCTTACGTGAGTATTTTAGTTTGTTACTTATAAAAATGGCCACTCCGCCGCCGGCTCTGTCGTACCTTTCTTTCCTCACCACATCAAACCCATTTAGGTGTACCCTTTGTGTTTCACCAAGCCAGGTCTCTGATAGCATTATAACATCTAAGTTTCGGCTCCTCTGTTGTAATTCGGGAAGCTTGCTTCTTAGGCTCCTACAATTCCACTGAACTATCTTAATTGGTTGGTACCCTTTGCCTTCCATTGAGATGTTCGTGTAGCTCAATGGCTTTCCACAAGTGTTTGACCATAGCTTTTGAATCCCCCGAGTTTATCACTAAATTGATTATTGTAACCAACACATTTTTGACATCGTCCTCCATCTCTATGGACTCCAACTCGTCTAACGATTTCTCTATCGCATTCTGGCCTTTAGAGCTGTTCCTTTGCTCATTCTTGTTTAAACCAGGGTCAGTAATTTGAGTTCTGCTGTTGTCCGTGTTCATCTTCCATTGTCTTCTCTCCGGATTCCATCCGATCGTTTGGTTCGGGACCTTGTTGTATTCTCTTGATTCAAATATATCCCATTCCTTTCGTCTGCTCGGAGTTTTGAGAACCGGGAAGTTCCTCAAATTTAGTTCAGCATACCCTCGGTGGCTTCCAGCTCCTACTGGGAATGCAGGGCTCGACCACTTTTCTACAATTTTTCGTGCTTCGAAAAATCCAACATTTCTATGTGCCATGATTTGGTTAATTTCTTTCTGTGTTTTAATAACGGGGCACCGCTCGCTGTTTGCTCTGTGGTCCCCGTTGCAATTCATGCATTTTGTAATACAAGTCCCTTCGTGTGTTGCTTCTCCACATGAGAAGCATTGTTTTTCCTTCTTACAAAATTTACTTATGTGGTTGAATTTCCCGCAGTTATAGCACTGTCGTACTGCAGCGACAAACGTGGCGACTTCAACCTTCATACTGCAGAAATACACGTAGGGGGGCATTTCTTTGGTTCTAAACGTCAAACATACTGCTCTCGACTCTTTCCATACCCATCTTTCTACCTTAGTTTCTACATTTATCTCTTTGGTTCTCATCTTAAGTCTAACTGCGTCCATTATATAGAAAGGTGCGGGATGTTTGTTCTGATTGTCCAAATTAATCTGTCGCCTCAAATTTTCTAAATCCATGTCCAAAGGTACATCTTTAATGACACCCTTTTTGGCAACCATATATCTCGGTATGTATGCGGTTAGTCCTTCGCTTTGGAGTATGGGGCTGTCCAACACTTTATTTGCTTCTAGTCTTCCTAAGAAGGTCACTTCCCAAATAAATCGAGCGTACTGTTTAATACATTGGAACCTGATCTTGTGTTTGGACATGACATTGAAGATGTCAAATTGTCCCCACTTCTTCACCTTTTCCCTATCCTTGGTTGGGGAGTCAGGCTTCTTGGCCTTTATGTGAATGCTATACGGCCCTTTATCATACGTATTAAAACGTAAGTCGTTGAATTGCCCATTTCTATTGCTCTTGAAACCTTCTCCTAGCTCTTCTTTTCCAAAGTTTGTATCTTCATTTCCGAGGTCTCGTGCTCCGGATTCTACCGTTTCCGTTCTTCCTTCTTCAGCCCTTTCCTGGATTTCATTCTGATTCTGTATCTCTTTGGACTTCTGATGGCTATTTGTGCTCTTCTTTACGACATCAGTTACCAGTTTCCTTGGTTTTTTACGGCTTCTAACGGTGCTAAATTGTGCCATCAGTTCCTCTTCTGACGACAGTTCAGGTCCTGTTTTTCCTGCCACCCTCTTCTTTTGTGTAACCGTCTTATTGTTTATCTCTGCATAATCCACATCCTCCATCACCACTTCTTCCCCTGCTTCGTCGTGTATTCCTACCTCTTCCATTGTATCTGCTTCCATTTCTAGGCCACTCATTTTATATTGTGAGAGTCCCCGGTCGGAAGCACGTGTGCTTCCGGCCGTTGTGTTTTTGCTCGAACCCCGCACTATACGTACTCGTAACTCGCGATAAGGAAACCAAAACTAATTCTGCAATATACGGAATCTTACTACTGTTGTCTAACACCACCGTATTAGAGTAAAATCCGCACTTTCTTCACAAAAAACGAACGTAATAACACTTAACCTCACTAGCGTTCTCACTCGAGATTTGTACAATTAGAAATTCTACACGCTCTGCCATCTTTTGGCAATCATATTAAGCTATCTGTATGATTGCTGCATTCACTAGCAAATAATATGGTATGTGTTCTGATAGCATGTGTCATTTTCAGTGTAGCAAAATGGCTTCCTCACACAAGGTGAAACTTTCTTCATCCAGTAAATAGAGTTCCATTTAAGAAAGTGTTTTAATTCAACAAAATAATGTTCTGAATGGTGTGCTCCCCCATTCCTCTCCAAGTGAACTCAGTTCACACAGGTCATCATGCCATAGTGAAAAAGGCAGTGAATTCGATCCCTACAGGTTCTTATTACTTTGTAATGTAGAATTGGATTTCATCCAGTAGTTTCATCACTAGTAAGGTACTAAAGGAATTCGGATATCTTGGGAATGTAATCTACTGTTTCTAACCTGATTTATAGATGTTTTTGCAGGAGTAAAAAGGTAAAGTTGTCGCAGTACTTTACAAGCACCAAGCCATGAAAATGTGATTGATTTGATTGATCAGTAATCTGTCAGATGACAGGTCCACAGTCTCTTCCAAAACAGTTCCTCCACTTAATGTGATCTTCTGTTTTTGGAAAGAGACTATCCAGGAAAAGTGATAATGTGGTAGTTTTTCCATTTGCTTTCCACATCGCAGTACAACAGCCGTTCAAACCACTCTGGTCACGCCTGTTGCTATACGAACTTGAACCATCTCGAGCATCATTTGTTCTGTGCTTCAAGTCGCTGCTGATGACGCTGCTTCCGGCATCAGTTTTTGGTTTTCGGTGTCTCTCTTCGTCTGATGCCTACCCTTTGACCTGTCCAGCAAGGGAGGCCCTGCCAGTAGCTACGCTACCGCTGGTATAGCTCTGAGGGTCCTTGGCATACTCAAACCCCCTCACCACGATAAGGTGGAGACACCAACGAGGGGGCATGAAAATGTATAAGGGAGTAAATGTATAGCCCCACACATTTTTAACCTTGGCAATAGCGAGAGGTGAGTGGTCAGCTTCACACCCTGGCCAATTTGCCCCTGGGGAAATAGTGCCTGGTACCCCTTGGATGGGAGGCTGGATAGGCCAAAGAGCCGGTTCTCCCCCCATCAGGAATCCAACCCTGACTCTCTGGTTAACTAGCCCATAGCCTAGTCACTATACTGTTTTAGTTATTCTGCCTGTCTTTTCAAGAGCTTGATGTTCAGTTACTTTAATTCTTCATGCAGTTATAAAAACAAATACAGGTAAGTTAGGGAATTTCAGAATTTAGAAAGAAAAAATTGTTTTGGTGTGTGCTACATATATCCTCATTTATATGTATTAATATAAGAGTGTAAGTAGTTGTAGCACATACTTAGATCATGTGACAGGCTCTGCAGAATGAAAACTGAAGAATGTTAGATGTTTATGAATTTTGTAATCTAAACAGATTAAATAGTATTTTTAGAGTAGTTAAATTAAGAGGCTACAGTGGGGAAAATTTCATAAAGAATTTTTATGGGGAAACTTTTTAAAACGAGCTGTGTGAAGGATGTGGATTTTAGGCTGTGAAAGTAAAAGCTGGGATTGAATGGGCTGAGGATCATGTCAAAGGTTTGTTTTTGGTGTTAGCATATTCAGTGTTTGAGTTAGAGACTTTATTAACATTTACTGTTTTAAGACATGAAAAACTGATTACTTGAACGCCTGTGTCATGGTTCAAACATAATTAGAATGAATACATTCAGAAGTGCTGGTAATTTCTGAAGGGGAACTGTCTCGAAGCAAGTCAGTGTAGAAATGTCTTGTGAAGCTTGTTTTAAAGCTGTTATGAGAATAACATACATTGCTGTATACTGTGTATATTGTTACTTTATTGAACAAACAAGCCCCTAAATGCAAGCGACTGCTGGAAAAGACAATATCATCTCTGTATTCACTTATGATGCACAAAGTACAGTAACCAAATTTGCAGAATATTCTCATGAGAAAGATTATATGCAGTAATTCCTAGATTATTGTGGTACATACTGTAACCAGTTATTTGTCTCTAATTTGTTTAATTAGGGCCCACATTAAAAGCAGTGCCTTCTGAAATATCGCATACACATTGAATTAATTAAAAGCCAACTGCAAACATTTCTTGCTATTGCCTTCCAACAAGGTTGGTCCATTTTGCCCAATTGTGTAACCATAATAAGAGTGATATTTCTGGTTGGTTTCTGAGTCATTTAAATATACCATATTAAATGGAGGCATTGAACATCAAATGAAATGAGTGAGTGATTATGTATAATGAATTCTAAAGGAAGAGAAAATGGCATTGTCCTGATGTTCATTAAAAGTAGTTGACACAATACACTTTCTAGAAGGTACTACAAAAGACATCTGGTGTCTTGGTTAAGACTTTTTGTTAAAGTTTTGGTATTTAACAGTGTTGACTATATAGCATTGATGTTGGGACTCTAACTGCTGTTTCGCCCAGGTATAAGTTTGATGCATTAGTTCTTAATCAACCTACCTACCTACCTGTGACACATCAGTACTTCATACAGCACTGCAGACATCAGTGTACAATAATAACAGTTGTGCTAATTTAAAATTATTATCTGGCTTCTCTTCATCCATCAGAACAGATTTGCATTTTCTGACTCTCTGTTAATGACTGCCAGTATGTGCAGCAATGTACTACATGTCAGTGCACCGTGTTCCCATAATCTCATACAGCATCATTACAATTTTGTTATTGTGTAGGGATTTTATTCTTGGCCAATTTCACGATGCTTTTGATAGCTGAAACTATGTGACATCAAATGATGGAATGATTAGTGAATAATGAATTAGACAGGATGTGGAAGGAGGCAGTAATGGCCTGGTTCGAAGTATACTAGTATTTGCATTGAAGAACTCAGGAAAACCACAGAAACCCTCAGTCACAATAGTCAGATTCTGGGCCAAGATTTTAACTCAGAGCCTCCAAATGTGAAACAGGAGTGTTACATACTTTACCACGTTGTCACTTAACTACAGTGTGCCATGATATTTGTAACAGGAAGAGGAAAGGAGGGAGGGAGGGAGGGAGAACATTAAGATCCACAGAAGTGCCTTAATATTGTGTCTTTGGTATCTGAAAATATTTTGTCAGTGTACATTACTGTATAGCTCAAGTTCTGCATACAGAGTAGTGATACAGTGTTGCCCATTATGTATTTAAAATTAATAGTTTTCAAGTTAGAAGCTAGATGCAACCTGTGGTTGGAGATGGACAAATTTTCTCTGCCATGTCCAAGAATACTGGATTATCAGTTCATGATGTTAGAGTCAACTGAATTGTTCTTACAGAGTTCCACAATAAGGGGTTGGCCTATTTTTTGTGGATTTAAGTGTTTATAATTTAACAAAAGGATAACTGCCAAAATCTTTGTCAGGCTGAATTTAGACTTTTATGCAGTCTATATTTTTGTATTATTTTTGAGCCCCATGTTGAAACATCAGTAACTTCACCACTCACTGGAATCTAGATAATGTCAAAGACTGTGTCATTACTTCATGTTCTTGTGCTGCCAAGATGGTGTTGTCACCAAATATATATGGAAGCTTTTATATATACTGTTGCTCTTCATATTATGTTTCTTTTTATAATAGTATGTTTTAGAAGTATAACCTATGGAACATAGAACTGAGATCCAAACTTCATAATTTATTCCTTTTTCTAAAACGGAATTTATACTACTTTGAAATGGACAATTTTCTAATAATTAAATAAATATATAGAGAGAGATTTGTAGAAGTTATTTCATTAGTAGAACATTCTTGAATGATGATGATCCCTGAATAGTATATATAAAAGGCTATTGAACTTCAGCTTGTGATTGCTTATTTTTAATTTGTGTTTGCGACTAGTTAGCAGTCTAATGCACCACCTGATGTATTTAATCAGTTTGGAGACTGACATAAGATGGATTCCCTTTGTTTCTGGGGGAAATCCCACTTTGTCATATTTCCAGATTGACGGAAACTGCACGACTTCTGAAAAATGTGCGCAATGTGTTTACATTCACCAGACGCTCTGCCACACGGGTAAATATGGAAGTGGAACTCTCCCGTAAGTATGTCATAATTATCACCTTGAAATGAATGTTAACACTTTTCAGTGGCAAATATCGGTGAGGGAGAGAGGCAGGTCTGTGTATTATACTTGTTAAACAAGTTAAACCCTTTACTTTCCTCTTTAATTTGTGTTGCCACTGAATTTAGACAAACAGATATGTGCTAAAATAAGGGGAGATTGCTTTGAATTGAAAAATAGTTTCAAATTTGTGGATTTTTATTGAAACATAATGATTCTGAGCCAGTTCTGATATTGCCATTGAAGGGTTTAACACACCATGCTATAAGAAGAAATACACATTTTTACATGATCCACATCACACATACCTTCATCCGCTAAATACTCTACCTTGCTGAACCCTATAATTTCTAGACTTGATTCCTTTTTTAATAAAGGTTAGCAACCTCCAATCACAAGCAGTGCAGTGGACTTTAAATCATTCATCTGGAAAAGAAATAATGTCAGTGTCTTCCAATTACTTTATGGTATAACCTTTTTCAAGCCACTTCACCCCATTTCCATCTAAATACCCTGTACTGAGAATGCACATTAAATTGTTAACAGCTATAATTTCTATTCTCCGTACAAAATGGAACTGTGATCATTGCAGATTGTAATAAAATGTTTTATTTTAGAGGTGGTTTTTAAAGGAGAAAACTGCCTCACATGCTGTTTGTGTCTGCATATATTTCTTTTTAAGGAGTTGAGATAGCTCAGTTAGTATAGCATTGGGCTACGGGCTGGATGGCTCAGGTTCGATTCTTCACAGTGCAAGAATTTTCTCTTCACCACAGCATTCAGACCAACTCTGGAGCCCACCCTCCTATCCAGTGGGTACTGGAGCCCTTGCCCCTGGGGTGAAGTGGCAGAGGTTTGAAGCTGATGACTCACCTCTATTTAGTGCCACGGTCAAGAAAGTTGGAGCTATACCTCCCCTCCCCAGTATGTCTTCATGACATAGTGCTTAATTAATTAAGCACAAGGACAACTTAAATATGCTTTTTTGGATTAACATACAAATTTGGAAGAGCTTTATGGAACTCAGTAGGAAGGTTACCCCAGTTAACGCATTCTTTAAGTCAATATTTTCTGTGATTTGTACATGGAAACTGCACATTTTTGAGATTGCAGTAAAAGTAGCAGTATTTAATGTGTACAGTCTGAGAAAATTGTATAAGATACTAAACTTATCTTGGTTTTGTCAATGTCTTTTTTTCTTGCACTCACTGCCCACGCCCTCCACAAGCAATAAGGCAACAATATCATCAGTTGGATGTATGTAATAAGTCACTGTAGCACTCTTTATAGTGGAAACAGTGTATATCCATATATATACAGTATGTACATTAGTATGGACTTAGATGAAAGATCAGTAGAAAGCAGTGTAGGTTGCTGAAAATTTTGGTGATGAGTAGAGTTTTGAAATACAGTATGCTTTGGTAATGACGTTTGTTTTGCAGAATAGACATTAAGAACACAGTGACTGCACAGTATGTGTTCATTTTGTTGATGAATTATTGAGGCTAAGGATATGATATGGATGTTGAGGGAGATAATAATATGGTGTATGGAAGAACAATTAACATAAATAATAATGTGGAAACTATCAGTTTTCATAAAAAGATTAATTTCGGAAGATAAAGGATATAGGCAAATGTTCATGATAAGAAAACACCAACAGCCTTATAGCTGTTGGGTCTAGTGGTCTGTTACATTCGATTACATCATGATTGGTTCCAAAAATAAGCAATATTGAAATTCAATGTTAAGACAAGTAAGCACTTTCACATACCTGGATTGTAACATCTGTGTAGAAATATGGATTCCAAAATCTGGTATGTATGAACACTGAGGCTTTCAAACAACATTCTCAAAATAGAATTTATCCAGTGATCATCAAGATTAATATTATACAAAGCACCAACTCTTCAACCTATGATTATTGTAGTGGAACATTATATCTCTTTTTTATCTTCATATTTTCTGTAAGTTGTAATGCAAGTTCAGAAAATGTTCTGTGCCATCAAATATAGAAGAATATGGAACATTGGTTCATTTTAAACTTTGAAGTCCTTCATTTCAAAGTGACTCAGTGTTTCACATAACTGAAATGCTTACCATGAGTTCCACAGAATATTTTCAGAAGATATTTACAATGCAATGAACATTTAATGAGATATTTTGAAAATGGGTGTGCATAATAGTAGTCTTGTATGGCCAGCAGTATGAAAAATATCCTGTTGGGCCCTAATTTTATCAAACTTCCACTAAATTCCCTTACAGATAATATTGTCACATGTTGGGTGTATAACGCGACAAATAACTTCACACCTTATTTGATATAGCGAATTTTATTTCACACCTGCTCTTACAATCACACGATTTAGAACTTCACAACTGGCCTACAACTGACTGGTTGACTGACTCCCTGGCTAACTCGTAACTCTCCGCTGGCTAGATTCCAACTCAACTGTCTTTGTAGGCAGTGTAGTTCTCTTATAAACCCTCAGCCGGACAACGGGAAATGCCTCGCTTCCTTGTTGCCTAGTCGCCGTGTTTGCCGATAGCCTGGCAATGCTGTTGGGAGTTGTTTACAGCTACGTAGCAACTGCAGCGTCCCGTGTTACGTCACGGCGGGGAGAGACGGGGTGTTGACTGACTTTGCCTAGCAACCACTGTTTACTCGCTTTGCATAGCGACCAGCATGCTTGGACTCAGCTCACTTCGGCTCCGCTCGGAATGTCACGGCTGGCAGGGAGGGAGGGGCGTCATCCATAGTGCAACACGTCACAATATGCTGATAACAATCATACAGACAGAAATGCTACAATGCATTATACAGCATGTCTGCTGAAAGCCAGAATAGATTAATCAGAGAAGACACCTGTTGCTAAGTTACAGCACTGTGAACATGCTATGACACAATTTATCAGAGATCTGTTGCTATACAGCAGCCAGTAAGTAGCTCATAACCTCAGCGACTGTTACACATGCAACACTAGGTGGTGGAGGTGGTGTTCTTTGTTGGGTCCATGCAGAGTTGATATTAGGACAGCCAGCTGGGGCTTTCAGTTCTGAGACAGGGAGTCTTCAATCTGCACTAGCCAGTGATAGCAAGTGGTAGCCAGGAGAGGCCAGGCACGGCCGGGAGTTAATGGCCAGAGTTGCGGTCATGAGGAGCTGTGAGACAAACACTAGCCAAGAACAACGTGAACCCAGAAGTTGAGTAATCTATGGTGTTAGAGCAGTTACCAAACACCAACTGGTGAAAACACGGCAGACTGAGAAGACTTAGCGTGTGCTGTAGCTAATTGTAAAGTGCAGGAATCAGTGAAACAGTTATAATTAATTGTAATTACAGTTTTCAGAAGTCCAGTAAATCCAATTACCAATCCAAACCACATGTCTAGTCACCTTGTACGTGATGGTACTTTGTTATGAAGTAAACTGAAAATGGTTGATTGTCCTGGAAGAATACTTAGTTCACTTTATGATATATTGTACTGTGGCATCATATTGTAAGACGTTTATTGTTATTCAGTTGACACCACTCTGCTATGAAAACAACATGCATTTGCACGTACTACATATTTCGTCCTATTGAGGCTATCATGCATGGTGTAGGGGCAGTTTGAGTGCAAGAAAGAGAGATGGGACAAAATATTAATGTCCGTCTTCATGGCATAATACTTGACTAATTAAGTACAGGAACAACTTAAATAAGAAAATATTTTCTATATATGCCTCAGTATCTTTATTTTCTAGGAAGTTAATAGTCATCAAATTTGAATATAATACCTACACACTAACACACTTCTCAGAAAAATTATGCCCACAAGACTGGAGATTTTGTATACCAACTGTAATTTTTGTATGAAATTAAAGTCATTTGTTATGGCTTTCATTTATGTCTCTCACTATTGCACTTTCTTATATATGTACTTTAACATCACAAACAGGAGTTTTGAAGGATCAATAATTTTTTACATTTTCATGACATATCTGCTGTAGCTTGAGGTTGCCCCTTTCATCCCTACAGGAACATGAAGGTTCATGATCATACCTGCAGTTATACCTTATCTTAGTCATGATCACAGTCCATTCCTCTAAGACAATTAATATTACTTTCTCTTCTACATATCAAGTGTCTTCATCCTGTTGATCTTTCCATACAGGCATTTGTATACTCTCTTTTTCCCCACATATGCTCCATTTTAAGCCAATTTAAACCTGTTGGTTGAATTTTCATATCAAAAGTAGGAAAAAATATAAACTGTTCATCATTACATATTTCCCTTCAGCTCTCACTCCAACCTCATTCTTTAGCACCATAAGCATCTATGCATCTCCCAGGCTTTACACAAAACCATGAGAGAAATCACCATATTTTTAATAATTTATGCAGTTTAGCTTTAAAAAATTAAAAGCCTATTTCTTTATTTAGGAAAAGAAGTCACTGTTCAAAGCTTCTAGGGATTTAAAATTCTGCTCTTGTCACTTAGTTTACTTCACTTGCTACAGTCTTTAGATGGCAGAAACATTACATTCCTTGATTTCAGTATAATCTGTGTGTTTCAGTGATTTTTAAAACTAAGCCAGTGAGAACATTATGTAAATGTGTACAGAAAAAACATATACACTTGTTTGAGGCCTGTCAGCTTAAACAGTATCACAACCAACTTGTACTTGGATTGTACATGATTTGAATATCAGCCTGAGAACAGTTGTCTTGACTGAAGATGATTGGTTTCCCTCAAAACCTACAGATGAATGCTGGATTACAGTCACAGTCCATCATTGTTTATATGATCACCCACATGTGTCATTTGATGCTGCATAACATACACAGTTAACACATCATTGTTAAGTAAACTGTAATCTATTTATCCATATCTCACAATGATAACAATATCTTGTAACTCCTGTATTTATTTCCATTACCACTGATAAGTAATCAGTCCCTTTGTTGGCTTTCCAAATTGTAACTTTTCCATTGTTATACTTCATAAATAACTACAGTACATTTCATTTACATGAGTAATTTTTAGGGAATATTTTGTGTATATTTTTCCTTGTGTCAAATCAATAAATTGGCTGCTGCAAATATTCAGGCTTTTCATTACACTGCATGTTGCTTTGTTCTGTGTTTGTATGTAACTAGATTTTAAGGTTTTTGGTACCAAGATATGTGTATATAAAATTAAGTATCTGTTTGTAGACCTCATATTAGTTAGGCTGTGATCATTGGTTATATCCAGTAATGTTTGTTACTTACCATCAACTCATTCTGATGTAAATTTTATTGACTCTGCCATCATGAGGTCCAGAAAGCAATGGGCTACCATGGCTATTTACTTTGGCATTGTAGGAAACTCTTGTCAGGTTCAGTGATGTTTCTGGAAGTAGTTCTTTATTTCTGAAATTCAAACCAATTCAAATTCAAATTCTTGCTTTCCCTGAGAAATGTTAACAAGTATATATCACAATGGCATATCTGCTTCTTAGAAGTTCCATGGTAGAAGCATAGTCTTTCCAGTGATAATGAGTCATAATTGTTGAGTAACAGAGCCTGGGCATTTAAATATATAAAACAATGGGGAGAAGATTATTATTACAGCGTTCCATATATAATGCCTCCTATTTTTTTTAAAAGAAAACTACAACAGATACAGAAAGCATAATAATGCAGTTAAATAGAGCCGGATTTCAGCTACTTACAGTTATTTTTCCACATAATCACCACCATTAATAATAATAATAATATCTTTATTGCTTCAAGAAAAACGTACAGGCGACACAATCACCACAGTTGTAGAATCAGTCCCAAATAGTAACATATACTATAATAAAACAGTTGCAATAATACAACTTAGTCAATGCTTAGTATAATAAATCAATAATAACTAAAATATGGACATTATAAGCAATTAATAATAAAAGTATACATACATTCGTTATGCACTTTTGCCAGTGATTAACAAGAGCCTGTATGCCGCGCCAGCAGAGGCTAGGCACTTTCTTACAGCTGCAATGACAGCACCATTGTCTGGAAAATGTTACCCACGTAGTCCATCCTTCTTAGGCCCAAAGAGACGGAAGTCTGAAGGTGCTAAAGCGGGGCTATAAGGTGGATGTGGTAGGACAGTCCAGCCAAACTTGTATGGGGTCTAGTGTTATCATGTTTCAAGCAAAAGGTTGTATGCTTCTTTGGCCTGACTTGGGAAATGCGGGCTTTCAGCTTAGTCAGCATCGTTTTGTAGCATTCAGAATTGACAGTCCCTGGTGGTTATCTGCTGATCTGTACGGATGAGGCACTGTTCATTGTAAAGAGTGGCAGCTGAGCAGGGACGCCCAGGGCGTGGCTTGTCGTGCACTTCACTTTCGCCACTGTTGAAACGCACTACCCACCGCCTCACTGTGCTGACATCCACTGTATTGTCTCCGTACACCTTTAGCAAGTGTCGATGGATGTCTGTGGGTACAATTTGTTTGGCAGTGAGAAATTCAATAACACATCTATGTTTCATACGCGCTTCTATGTCAGGCATCATTTTGGTAGACTGCTCTGCTGTCGCTATCTCTCGCACGACAACCAAACTAACAGTAGATTGGCGGGAAGGTTCAACCTTTACTACAACACCACCAACATCCATCTTAGATGTTACATATTAACACAAAAAAATAGGAGGCATTATTTATGGAACACCCCTAGTAGCAAGTTATAGCAAGTAAATGGTAGGTAACTGTAATAATATATGAGCTCTGTAGTGAATGAATGTGGAAAATCAAGCAAGGATTTTGACCCATGATGGGAAATGAACCTCACAGCTCTCTAGAATGGCGGTTCCCCATGAGTTCACTACAAACAAAAATTGTTCAGGAAATTTACTGACTAAAGCTGGTGTACTGTATGGATCATTTGGATATACAGGGACTGAACAAAATAATGGAAACATTACAGATACTGTACACATTTCTTTATTAATATGGTGTTAGACCACCTTTTGTCTTCAATACAACCACAATCCTTGGAATGGACCTGTACAAGTTATGAATGATCTCTAGCAGAATTTTATACCAGTCTTTTTGGAGAACATCTTCAAGGTCATTTAGAGATGTTGTAGTTGGGAAACTGTTCGTCACTTTAGTCTCCAAAACTGACCAGGGTTGTTCAATGATGTTAAAATCGGATGATTATGCTGGCCAAGGAAGTTGTTGAAGTTACATACACATACATACATCAGCGTTTCAGAGTATTCATAAGTGTGCAACTGGCACTGAATATAAAACTTGTCAAACAACAGTCACAAGACAATCACAGATAAAATCACAGAGACATCAATTTGACCATAGTTAAAATCTAAAACTTAATGTGTATATTGATGCCTACTGTGTGACATCCATCAGTCAGCATGCACTCCCCTTCTATTCCTTAGCTGTTGATCCCCACAGAAGAGCAAAAATTCATCAACAGTATATGACAGACTATGTATTAGAACATCCCTTATTTCTTTTATAAACTCTTCTTTATCATGCACTAAGTCAGTTAAATAATCAGGCAGACTGTTAAATATTTTTATACTAATGCAGTGGACCCCTTTCTGCCTCATTGCAAGATGTGATTGTAGGACATGTAAATTTCTTTTGTGTCTTGTTGGTCTCTCATAAATTGAATAATTAAAAGTAAAATACTCTGGGTTATTTATCATAAAAGTCATCAGAGATAAAATATACTGAGAGACCAGTGTTAATATATTTAACTTTATAAGTGCTGGCCTACATGACTCTCTATGTTTCATCCCAATTATTATTCTAATAGTCTTCTTTTGTAAGAGAAAGATCTTGGCCTCTGACGAATTACCCAAAAAAACTATTTTAAGTGTTGTAACATTACTATATGTTTTCATAATTTGTATTGCATAACATGCCTTTCCCAATCTGGGTAACAGTGACTCAACCTGTGTCTTCCAATTCAAGAACTTATAAATTTCAATGCCCAAAAATTTAATATGAGTTTCCTCTTGTAATAATTCATCGTTAAACTTTAAATGTACAGGCATATTGTCACAATTGATTGTTTCAAATTTTAACACTTAGTTTTCCTCAAGTTTAGGGATAAGTCATTGTATTTAAACCACTGACTTAAGGAATTTAACATAAGTTGATAACAATTGATTGTTTCAAATTTTAACACTTAGTTTTCCTCAAGTTTAGGGATAAGTCATTGTATTTAAACCACTGACTTAAGGAATTTAACATAAGTTGATAACAATTGATTGTTTCAAATTTTAACACTTAGTTTTCCTCAAGTTTAGGGATAAGTCATTGTATTTAAACCACTGACTTAAGGAATTTAACATAAGTTGATAACAATTGATTGTTTCAAATTTTAACACTTAGTTTTCCTCAAGTTTAGGGATAAGTCATTGTATTTAAACCACTGACTTAAGGAATTTAACATAAGTTGATAACAATTGATTGTTTCAAATTTTAACACTTAGTTTTCCTCAAGTTTAGGGATAAGTCATTGTATTTAAACCACTGACTTAAGGAATTTAACATAAGTTGATAACAATTGATTGTTTCAAATTTTAACACTTAGTTTTCCTCAAGTTTAGGGATAAGTCATTGTATTTAAACCACTGACTTAAGGAATTTAACATAAGTTGATAACAATNGCTGTTTTGTATATAGGTCTTAATGAGGCAAATCTCATTCTATCAGGATATATTCCATGCTCAAAAGATGCATTAAATATGTGACACAATGGTTTACTTATCTCAGTTATACAGTATTTCAATATCTTACTAGAAATGCCATTTGCAACATAAGTATGCTCTTTATTTCCACCTCCGTTGTAGGTATTAGCCTCAGTTCAGGGAATTTATCAAATTTCAAAGTGTCTAAGAATTTAATAGCTTCATTTTTATTGACACTTTTCGTTTCCAGATTCTCAGCTACAGTTATAGAAATATTTATTGAATACTTCTACTGCTTCCTTAGTATCAGTCACTTTGCTTTTCCCCACTTTGAATTCTGTTATATATATGTTATTACCTTCATGCTTCTCAAACCATGGCTGAACAATTCCAGCTGTGTGAATGGGTGCACTGTCATCTTGGAAAAAATACATTATTGTTCAGAAATAAAGTTTGGATCATGAGATGCACCTGATTACCCAATCTGTCCACATACTCCCTTACATTAATTCGGGCACAATGAGTAATAAGGGGACCAACAAAATACTACAATATTGCTGCTGAAACCATCACAGAACCTCCCCAATTTTTCATTCTTGGAACCAGGCATTCTGGATTGTAGGCTTCCTTGGGTGTTCTTCAAACATAAACTCTTCCTGATGTAGGAAACAGCATGGGCAACTTATCTGACCATATCATGCGTTCATTTCCAATTGTCCAGGTTTCATGGTTGTGACACCATCATTTATGCATCTGAGCATTACTTTCAGTAATCAGAGGTTTAGCAATTGCTGCCCTACCATGGATGTTGGATTTGTGAAGCTCATGTCAGACAGTTTTTGTAGAATGGTCTTCAAGATGAATATTCATTGTGCTGCAGTAGTTCTGTGATTTTTTAAACAATCCTCAGTGAATGACATTCTCATTCTGTCATTGTTGATTTTTCCTCACTATTCCTCTTCCATGATATTGTCTTCCCATGATTTGTGTATGTCGACATAATTTTAGAAAATGTTGTTCTCGATGCACCCAGTAATGTGGCAATTTTTGTTGCAGATGCTCTTGCTAAACATGCACCAATGATCTGTTCTCTTTCAGAATCGGACAAAAGTCCCGTTTTCCAATTCTTTCACACAGACTGTCACTCAACAGAGTGACTAATGCATTGTTATGAGCACTACAGAATGTAAACAAATGGAAGAAAAAGATTCAGTGTTGTCAATTGAAATACTTTCAATGTAGCCAGCACAAATTGTGTTCCTCCTTTTCTTAGTGTTTCCATTATTTTCTCCACCCCCTGTACATAAAAGCTTCGGGCATGTAACTTTCACCGATGAAACATGATTTCTGAGCATGCTACATTTAATGATTACATTTATTGACTTTCAACTTAAGTTGGAATATTGTCATTAAACATGACTGAGACATCCCAAAGGTCTGATAATTCAGAGCTGTTTCTTTTTTTACCACGGCTTTAAGCCCACCAGAAGTTTCAGCAAGATATGGCACTCTTAATAAAATATGAGACTTGGATTGGTGATGCTACCCAATATGGTGGTCTCTGAGGTCATCTGATTTCATTTACATCTGGGCCATATTTGAAAAACAGTGAATAGCTAAAAGTCAAGTTGGAATGGTATTGAATAATGTAACTTCTTAAATGCTGGATTATGTGTATGATGGATCTATCTATATATTAGGTGGATAAATGAAGCACATTTCACTCAGAAGCATTTGGATGTTTGTGATTCATTTTGACCTTTAATTTAATGGTTTTACTTTTAAAATGCTAAGAGTTACTGTGTAAAAATTCTGTGCTATAAATTATGATCATATAAGGCACATAATTTTTTTCTGTGTTCTCTGTTGTATATGAAATTATAGTCATACAATTTTACAGATGGATTTGCATTCTCACAAGAAGAAGGAGGGGCAGTGACACAGTCAGAGGTTATTCGTGCATACAACACAAACCTTCCCAAACCTGGAGGCATGTGAAATGTGAACAGGAATGGAGAAGTTCTACATGAACATGGGTTTGGTATTGATTTAGTTAGCTTCCTGTTGTCTTTACATTTTCCAGAAGTGCCTATGTCACACACAGTCACCCACATACTTGCCTTGGGCAAGGAAAGGTTACATTCAAAATACAGGTCTATACTTCAGACAACATTACTTCATTGCACTTTAAGTATTTATATTTTTTATCTTACAGTCTCCTTATTGTATCAGTGTACTGTGTAATATAATTCAAACATGATTTCATTTTGAAAAATGTTTATCAGTTGTGTTGTTCTTTAGTATTTATTTTGAGGAGCTTAACAGTAATCCAACTTTCAAATCGTACTAAAGTAGCTTTCCTGAATTCACCTAAATATTTTCTTTTAACAGCTATGATCTGTTTGTGTTACAAGGTTTTCCA
The DNA here is from genome assembly GCF_002891405.2 of Cryptotermes secundus. Lineage (NCBI taxonomy): Eukaryota > Metazoa > Arthropoda > Insecta > Blattodea > Kalotermitidae > Cryptotermes > Cryptotermes secundus. The sequence goes on from NW_019725426.1 coordinate 275,549, forward strand.
AACATAGTATAGTATGAACTAAAACCGAGATTGTTGTGTGAGTCATCCAGAATGGTTCCTTAAGAATAATAAGAGTGACAGTGATGACATAGTTGGCATTTGTTCAGATCTTCTCACAGTGAATGGTAAAAGAAATATGTAAGTTCTTTTTTAAAAACTAGCTCTGGACTAAGGCTGTGGAGCTAGATACATATAAATAATGTGTGTGAAAGATGTTCATATATATATATATATTATTTTTATGATGAGTGCCTTAAGGTTTGTGTAGTGCTGAAGACAATTTTCTGTTGAAATATGTCACTGTTGATATACATTAGAATTGTGTGGCCCAGACGATGCAAATTTTCTAGTCTGCAGGCATAATAATATGTTATATTATGTGTGCATACTATTCTGCATATGGCAGAATATTACCAAAGAGCAGATTGTAATTAAACTTGAATTTGTATATGTATGTATATATAAAGTGTTCAAGCTAGTGTGGAGCAATTTTGCAGTCTGTGTTTTTAGACCTGGCCATATGCATCAGAATGGCTAATGGATTTGATTGAATCCGCTGAGAATGTGTATGTACTAGTCAAAAGTGTCATCCTCTCACAATACAGCTGTAGCTAACCACTGCCGTGTTATTTATTGCTATGCTTCTCCTCATGCATAACCCATAGGCCAGGTATTAAAACACAGCCTATATCTCCATTATTAATTAAATAAGAACTAATCTAAAATCTCCCTGGAGGCAGTATGCACTCTCACTTGTAAATTACATTGGGCAGTGAACATTTATTTTGTATGTGTGGGAAAACTAAATAATGTAACGAGATATTTCTTCATGCTGCTATCATTTTCAGTGACTGTAGCATCAGAATATGTTGTAACTTTGGTTTTGTTTCTCTCTTAGTAGCTTTAGATTTGTGATACAATTGTGCTTTTTAATGTACAGGTTTGTAGAACATTGATAGTGTATGTAATTTAAGAAGTGTTTACTCTTCCCTCTCCGAGGCCTTCTGTACATAACATATGATAGTGCGTTACCATACTTTATGGACAGTTTGTTTGTTATTGAAGTTTGTGACATGAGTTAGCAGTCTGTTTCAGTACTGATTGTCAGATGTGAAAAAACTAGACCTTTATATAGAATCCCCCCCCAAAAAAATCTCTCAGAATTATGTCAAAGGATCTAGTCTTTCTTATGTTATTCATAGGATATTTAATGAAACTTATCAACTTTAGAGGTTATTATATGAGAGGACTTAAAATGGTAGTATTAATGGATGCAGGAAAAACAGTTAAGGCTAAGTTTAAAGTACTCTACCATCTCTTGATTTGCATATAACAGTGATTTTAAAATGTTATTCTGAAATACTCTGGAGATGTACTGACAAGTTATAATTTGTCACTTATGTACCATGGAATATTCTTTAAACATGCAGTCTCTTATCTATTTGTTAGAGATGGTACAGTAGCATTCTAGAAACATACAAGTATATGCTTATCAAATTTTTATGATTAATACAACAGTTTATTATCTGATCTAATAGGATGCAAAGAGGATATCCTAAAGTGCAATGCTTGATTTGCACCCTCTGTGGTGTAGTACCTGTGATTGTAACTTACTCAGGTGTCTTCAAGTAGACTAAGGAATAGTGATGCAAGGGCTGATAATCATCCCTATCTAAAGGAATTTTAAGAGACAATCAAATGTTCTTGCAGCTAAAACCAAGAGCGCTTTGGTAATGCTCGCTCTTTTACCAAATAATGATCATATAGTAATTACTCCAGGTTATATGGGATTGACTAAGTTTATACTATTAGATTGGTATGTTAATTTTCCATGAGCAGGATGTAACATTAGTTTTACTGATGCTGAAATCATGCAGTTGTCAGTGCTCCAACCTCATACAAAATCAGTCTCAGACTGTAGTAGACTACAATCTTTAGGACACTTAAGGGCATGGTAAATTTTTATATCAGCATACCTAGAGAAGTTACTTGAATGATGTAAGTCATCAGTAAACACATTTGAAAACAGAGGCCAGGACACGTCCTTGATGAACACCAGAAAGTATTTTAAAGACAATGAAAGAGTTCCAGAAACATGGAGCTGTGATTTCCTGTTGGTTAGGTAACTGCAAAATCAGTTTACCTGACCACGAGAAAGTCCAAAATAAATGGCAACAGCTTGACAGTGAGAACCAACTAAAGATTTGATAAAATAAGAAAAAGTTACGAGATTAGTGATGGTAAATCAAGATTTAGTAAAACTGTGCTGGCATAAATTTAAAGTAATGTGAAAAATGGTCATGAATAACAAATTCAAATAATTTGAAAGAATTGTTAAGAATAGAGATTGGTCTGTAATTACTAATGGAAGCACTACTGTCTTTCTTAAAAACAGGAACAACTACTGCTTGCTTCCATATGGTAGGGAGATATTGCCAAGGCAAACTTATATTAAAAAAATATGTTTCAAAACAGGTGTAAAGGTATCAGAACAATGCCTAATAACAAAGCTAAGGATGTTATCAAGACTGACAGATTTTGATGGCCTCAAATGTTTAAAGGCTGTAAAAACATCTGAATCATAAATAGAAGCTAAATGTAAAAATTCAGAAGATAATGGAAGGAAGGACCTGAACAAGGGTTATTATATAATTACTTACTTATGGAACCGAGCCCTTCTTGAGCAGAAGCCAAATCTGCAGCTACTCAAGAATTTCCCAGCATTTTATGGAACCCGAAGGTTCATTACCATGTTCACAAGAGCCCTCCACTTGTCCCTATCCTGAGCCAGATCAATTCAGTCCATACCATTCCATCCTATCTCTCTAAGATCCATTTTAATATTGTCCACCCACCTACACCTTGTCTTCCCAGTGGTATGTTTCCTTCTGGCCTTCCCACCAATAGCCTATATGCATTCCTCTTCTCCCCCATTCGTGCTACATGCCCTGCCACCTCATCATCCTTGATTTGATCATTCTAATTATACTTGGAGAAGAGTACAAATTATGAAGCTCCTCATTATGCAGTTTGCTCCAACCTCCTGTCACTTCATCCCTCTTCGGTCCAAATATTCTCCTCAACGCCCTGTTCTCAGACACCCTCAGTCTATGTTCCTCTTTTAATGTCAGTTTTACACCCATACAGAACCACAGGCAAAATTATAGTTTTGTATATTCTAATGTTTGTGTGTTTGGACCGCAGTTGAGAAGACAATAGGTTCTGGACTGATTGGTAGAAAGCATTACCTGAGTTCAATCTCCTCTTAATTTCCTCCTCAATCAGGTTTTGATTTGTTATCGTTGTTCCCAAATATCTGAACTGTGCCACATTTTCAAGACATCCGTTTCCTATCGGTATGTCATGATTTTGCCCTGCATTTTGGTGACGACACAGCAACTAATGCATGAAAATATTTAGCAAATATGTTAACAACATGTCTGACCAAATGAGTGAAAAGTAAAAAAAAAAGTAAATCTATCCCTGTACCAGGCCATGAAGGCCCATATGGTTGTGAGACGTTGAGGGTCCCACATTATCTAGACAATCAGCTCAAATATGGCGGTTAGGTTGTCAGCCTTACGCGCCGGCTGCGCTTTACTCCCCAGGAAAATTATTTAATTAATTCCTGACACTCATTTCTGCTAGAGGCTGAGTGAACCTCAGGGCTGTAGTGTGGCTACAAGGATTAGGTCAATTGAAAAAAATCCAGTGACCCCATTGGGACTTGAATCCATGACCTTCCGGCTTGTAGCATAGCCCCTCAACGAACTATGCTACCACGTGCCCCTGACCAAATGAGTACCATTAATAATAATTCAATTCAATTCAATTCATGTTCATTTACACGTAAACTTAACAGCACAGAGGCGAGTTACAAAGTTAGCTTGAGTACTTAGAAATACACAAAAAGAATTAAAAAACAAAATATGACAGTCTATATAATGGCAATAAATTAATAATTTATTGCCATTATATAGACTGTCATATTTTGTTTTTTAATTCTTTTTGTGTATTTCTAAGTACTCAAGCTAANGTTTCGACTATTACAGCCATCATGAGGCAAACACATGATTACCATATTCAAGCACTACTGAAATGATATTGCGATAGTGAAGCTGGATACTTGATAATTATTAAGCTAATTTTAGCCTTGACTATGTATTGTATTGTTGTGTTGTGATGGACTCTAATAAAGAATTGTATATAATAACACAACAGGTTGCACAAAATGAAAATTAATAATAATAATTGCAAGAAAAAATGAAGTTAGTGTTAAGAGGTGAGAAAAATAATAAAAGTATACTTCCATTGGTTATGCCATTTTGTGGTGAGAAAGGACAATATGCATACATACACGCATAGAAGTTAATAATAATAACAATAATTCAATTAATTTTTACTAATTTGTGTGTTGGCACAATATCCAATATAATTAAATTCACTGATATGTTGGGTTTTTGGACTTTATCCATCGTCCTGGTTTTTAAGATAACAAAATAAAAACACAACGTTTCAGAAACTGGATCTGTTTCCATCCTCAGGTGAAGGAAAACATCTATTCAGTTGGGTCCGTTAGAAAGAGCAGATCCAGTTTCCGAAACATCGTGTTTTTATTTTGTTATCTTAAAAACCAGGACGATGGATAAAGTCCAAAAACCCAACATATCAGTGTGTTATACACCATCATCAGAATCCTATAGTAACTAATTCAATTCAGTTCTTTATTATTTATGTGCTGAGTCAACAGCCGCAAGGCCAATTACAGACAGAGAACACTGAAGATACAAGTGATTACATTATGGACATCACAACATAAAGTCAAAGACAAATTATAGGCAAACACTGGAGGAAAAACACATTAATGCAGACAAGTAAACAAACAATAATAATAATAATTTCATTAACATACACAGTGTGTCCAGGTTCTGTTAGGACTGTGTTCATTAGAAATACAAGACGTGAATTATTTTCAAAATTTCACTCTTTTTATTCAAAATAGTCTCCTTCTGAATCAATCAGTCACTGTTCTCCTTTTGTGGAATCGCATTTAAACTGCGGTACATTCCCTTTGGATGTTCTCGATGGTGTCGTGATGGTCTCCTTTCATTGCCAACTTAACCTTTTGGAGCAACCAGAAATCTGCTGGAGCCAAATCTGGCGAATACAGAGGATGATCAAGGACTATGATCCCTTTTCTGGCCAAATATTGTGCACGATCTTCAATTTGTAGTGTGGGGCATTGTCGTGGAGGAGCAACCAGGAACCTTGCTCTCGATATTCAGGTCGAATTCGAAGAATTCTTGCCCACAAACCATTGAGGACTCCAAGATAATAATCATAATTCACTCTTTGACCTTCTGGCAGAAATTCCTTGTGATTGAGTCCTTTGGAATCGAAGAAAACAGCAGTGTCTTTACTCAACTCTTTTGCTTGCGCATTTTCTTTGTTTCAGCTTCTTTGGGCTCAACCACACTGCACTCTGCCACTTTGTGAGAGGCTTATATTGAAAACACCATGTCTCGTCACCAGTAACATTCGATTTTGTAAATTTTGTATCACTTTGGGCCGACCGTAACATGTCTTTGCAGTGTTCCACTCTGGCATGTTTTTCATCGCCTGACAGCGTGTGTGGTAGAAACCACACACAGACCTTCTGTTTGCCCAAATCCTTGGTCAAAATTTGATGCACAGTAATTTTTGGTATTCCCAAAAGGTCCTCGATGTGTCTTGCCGAAACATACCTGTCTGATGCAAGGATTTCGGTCACTTTTTCACATTTTCTTCAGTGCGACTTGTTTTCGGCTTTGATGCATGTGGAGCATCTTCAGTGTCCTCCCTGCCGTCACGAAATACAGCATGACATAAAAATATATTCAAGCGACTCAAACAGTCATTACCATACAGACTTTTCATCATTTTATATGCTTCTCCAGCTATTTTGCCTAACTTCAAGCAAAATTTGATGTTGGCTCTCTGTACAACCACTATTTTCCGACGAGCGTCAGAACAGTACTGTTACATTCAAGGTCAGAACACATATTGCAGTAATGCTTGCACTTTGAAATTATAGACAACCACAGCTGAGACTTCGCCAGCAGATGGCATTGCTGGGTAAAATTTAAAAAAATGAGTCCTAACGGATCCTGGACACACGATGTAAATCATAGTTGTTATGTAAACAGAAATGAAATGTATAAATATTTAATTGTGAACTGAAATAATAATAATAATTCATTTCAGTTCTTACTTATTTATGTGCTGCCTTAACAGCCCAATGGTCAATTTTGAAGTGAGCATGACTAAAGAAAGATAAAGAAAACAGCCACAAACAAAATACAAAAAAAGGAATATAAGCCATTTGACTAATGATGATGGTGGTGATGATTTATTGATTACATGCTGAGTGTAACAGCCAGGAGCCAATTATAGAGTTAGCACAAATGCAAATTAACATCATAAACAAACGTGGACAAAAACAAAGAAACAAACAATAAATGCTATATGAATTATAAGTTGTTAACAGTGATACTAATAATAATAATTCAGTTTAATTCAGTTACTTATTTATTTTTGTGCTGATCTCAACAGACAGTTGACAGTTACAGAGTCATCACAAATAGAACACAGCAGAAGCAGTAAGACAAAGGAATTGAATCAGTCAAGTTATTTACATTTCAACTGTGCATGACAGATGGAGGCATCAGTACACCAGAGAAATGTACAGAAGCCTGTCGGTTAGGTAATAACTGACCAGAAAATAATCCATAATTATTAAGTTTATGAAACACCAGTGCATGCATTACTAAAGTCAAAATAAGTAGTCATTTTGACCTTATGAATAAACTAAAGGGGTAACAAAGTCAAGGAGTGTGACAGAATCTGTAATAGTAGATACTGATTTGATGAAAGCATGTTGGAAAGGCTTTAATTTTAATTTTAAAAAGTGAGAAACATGGTCAGGTATGACAAATTTAAACAAACTGGGACATTTGTTTAAAATATCTGTGGGCCCATATTTACCAGCAGAGGAACTTTTCCATTATTGAAAATGGGCAATTGCTGCTTGCTTCCACAAGTTAGGTAGTATTCTGAGATAGCTGAGATTAAAAATGAACTTGAGAGCAGGAACAAAAATTTCAGAACATTTTATAACAGAACAAGGTATACCATCATATCTGATTTCAATGGCTGCAGTGGTTTTAGAGCATTCTGAATATCAAAGTTAGAAATATAAGCTAAAAACTTCCATACATTTATTAAGAAAAGAAAATGTTCCAGAACAAAAACTATTGTAAAGAGATTGAAAATGTTTTGAAAGGGCCTCAAGTAATCAGTATTATTTTTCCTAAATTTTAATACATACTTCTGAAATTACTTATGACAAGATTTTAAATCTTCATCAGTGGATTTGAACCACCAGTATCTGTCAAGACTTAATGGTTGTTTTAATCAGTTTCTGGTAAAAAATAAAAATTTGTCATAAAATCATCTTAAAAGTTCTTTTAATATCTGTCAAAGTAGCAGTTCTTTTTAATGTCAAATTTTAATTTGACACAAATCCAATGAGGATATTTATGCTTTTTACTGTACCCAAAATGAATAGCTAAATGTATAGCTTGGGTTACAGTTAACACTTAATCTTTCATGGCAGCATCAAAGATGTTTTGTTATAAAGTGAGGGTCAGTCATTAGTAGACAAGGCATTGTAAAGCACTTCATAGTCTCTGGCAAAAAATCTCTTATAAAAGTATTAAAATTTTGTTCAGAGTATTGAACTGGCATAACAACAACAATAATAATACAGAACCTAATTCTAAATTGATTTACTACACAGCAGTCACAGATGAAGCCCATGTAATCTCTGATATTGCAGTAAATTATATGTGAAAGAAGTGTTGGAGGAGCATTCCAGAAAAAGTAGGCTGTTTATTTATCACAAAATATTGTTGACCCTTATATTAAAGGTCTCTAATCTAGTAGTCAAAAGAAAGTGGTATCACAACACATTTTATTTCCAACTTTGTGCATCAGCACCTATGTTGGTTCAGATAGCATTTCTTGTGTTTCATTGTCTCATTTGCAGTGTAGCTAAAGAAGGCTAACTCCTCTGTAACTGTGTTGCAAACTCTGAATGTGGTGAGGTAATTAGTGTATTTTAGCACCATTGATATAATTCCTATATAAATTAAATAAATTTATACTGTTTTGACCATTCAGGCCATTATCAGGTGAGTCATTTAACATTAACACACTACTCTTTCTGCTATTATTCCCCTACCTTGGACAGTGTTTACAATTTTTATGGGGAATATCAGTGTCATTTATAGTATTAAGCCAGGTGTAAGTCATGTGCAAGCTTATCACACAAGTGAATACCTCATTCCACTACACACAAAAAATAGCGCACAGATACCTAAGCCAGCACATGGTGATCCAACAGCAATAACAACTGTTTGTTTTAGTTTATTTTATTTTCCCATAAATCAAATACATTGATACAGGACTCGTCATAACATAATACATCAGTAAAAAAACATATACAGGCAATTCTACCAGTATACAATACATATAGATCCTACTTATCAAAACGAAAAGCTGCATAAAAGTCAAGACAAAAAGATTACATCAACCACAGAAAACAGACAGAACAGAGCAGCTAATCATAAAAAATGTATCCGATCAGCAATCACATTATAAGTTATTTACAAGAAGCAAGGTTTTCCATTATTCTCCAATCTAGATATTCCTGCAATGAGTAAAAGGAACCAATATGGATAAATTATTTTAAAGCATGTCTAAACTTATCAACATCATTTGTCATGTTCTTAAGATTGTGTGGTAGATTATTATATATCATAGTCCCAGAACATTAGACACCTTTTTGGACTTTAGTTAGTTTATAAGTTGGATGATGTAAATCCAAACCTTGTCTGGTATGGATACTATGTATATTAGTGTGAAAGTATCCATATTTTTAACAAGAAACATGGATATTGAAAATATATATTTTGAGTAAAACAGCGAAATATTTAGACACCTAAACAATGGATGACAAGAGTCCATTTTTCTAGCTTTCATAATGATTCTGTTCTTTTCGTATTTTAAAAATTAAATTACTGTTGGCAGAATTGCCCCAAAATACAATTCCATAAGACATACTGGAATGTACATAGGCATAATAGGTCATCAGTAGACTCTCCTGGGACACAACGGCAGATAGAGTTCTGATGTCATAGACAGCCGAACTCAGCTGAATTGCTAATTGATTAATAGGATCTTTCCAGGACAAAGTACTGTCAATGATAAAACAACAGACTCCGTGATTTTAGTCCGCAAGCGAACTACACCCACCGAGCGACCGCCACTTGTCGGCGAAGTTTAGTGCCAACTTTTGCGGATAGATGGTGTCACGTGGTCAGCGCAATGAATCCCCATGGCTGTGAATTTCGGTATTCTAGACCGGACCCGCTATTTCATTGAAATAGCTCCTCAGTTATCATGAGGCTGAGTGGACCCCGTTCCAGACCCACTATTTCTCCGAAAAAGAATGTGATAGTGCCAGGAATCGAACCCGGACCTCTGGATCTGTAGCCAGGAACGCTGACCACTATCAATGATTAGTCCAAGATATTTGACATTACAAGTGTTGTGGANTGCATTAGCGAATTGTTTGAAAACCACCATTTATTTTTAGCAGAATTGCTTTGAAGGTATTTTCAAGTTCTGTGGAATTAGAATTAGAACACAGTATACTAGTATCATCTGCATACAAAATTGGTATTTATTTACTAAACAAGGCAGATCATTGATATATAAAAGAAAAAACAAAGGCCCAAGTACTGAACCTTGTGGAACACTTTGTTTAACATTTTGCCATTCAGAGACACCCTTTTTATAATTATTATTTATTAAAGTTCTTTGATATCTATCAGTCAAGTAAGATTTAATCAACTTCCCTGATATACTATTGATGCCATACAACTCCAATTTAGCAAGCAATATGTCGTGATTGACACAGTCAAACGTGTTGGTTAAGTCACAAAATAATCCTCCAACAGAACTTTAATAATAGATAAATGTGCTGGCATACAAAGTTATACAGTGGTATGAAATACAGGCTACAAAACTAGAGAAATTTTAATTTATAACATTAATAATTATGTGTTTTATTGTATTTGTACTTAATTTAAAATTAACATGAATTTTAGCCTAATATTGTAATCTTGCATATGAATTACAGCTGGAATAATACTATAAATGACACAAATGACGTTTCCACTAAAAATTGTAAAAAAAAAAACGTAAACACTGGCTGACATAGGGGAATAGTAGCAGAAAAAGTAGCATTAATATAAAATTACGTACCTGATGATGGCTTAAATGGCCAATACATATTCTAAAGTGAAAACAGTATAAATTTATTTTGTTTATACAGAAATTGTATCAACAGAACATATAATAAATGGTGAGGGAATGTTTATTTATTTACAGTTTTTATGAAGGAATGTAAAATTTCATGTGAGAAATGTGTTAATGTACTGTTCTGAAGTTTTCCTTCTTTGAACCATTCTAATGCTTTCATACTTTTGTTATACGTTAATCTCATGCAGTAAGTATATAAATATGCTATCCAAGAAATGTCTTCAAGGTTACTGTCTCATGGAATGTAATGCTATGTGGTTTGGTAAATTGATACATCCTAGACAAGACCATATTCTAGATACTCGCCACCGTGAGAACCTCAGATTTCAAGAAATGTTCGATGGAGCTGTAATCTCTGTAAAATTATCCCAAGCTACAGAACATTGAATATCCTTTTCATGGAAATGGAAAGCACCTCACTGTATAGGGTAGTTAATTTAGTTAAGTAGGTAATTAGATAACACAGCTCTCATCTTTAGTCTGTTCACCAACTTTCTTTCCATAATTTGTGACATTGTGAAAGTCAGATCAGTCACTGAGCCTTTGTTCTTAAATCCATTTTGTTCCTCTATATCCTTGCTTATTTTTTGCATGTGATAATCATTTATATATTTTAAGATGCGACTTAACATTATGATTACTTTGACTCTGGGTGTCAAAAAGTCCCACAGCCAAAGAATAAATGTATGAAATTAATATCATAATAAAAGTTGACTTTTGGTAGTAGGAAAAAGTACTTGTTTGTATGTACAGGTATTAAGTATTACTTGGATAAATGAATTCTGAGAATTGATGAGTAATGGATAACACACAGTGAAATAATGTATTATTGATAGAGTATTTTCTAGCTGTAAATGGTTTAAAGTGCTAGTATTGTTCATGGTTTGCCATTTTAGGACAGACAACTCTCTATGCTCACTCTCCCCAAATTACTTCTCTATCCAGGATTTCTAAAAATTAGGAGTCACATTTTTTCTTACACTTTCATGTATGTCTCTCCATGTACCGAATAGTTCAGTCCTATGATAAATGTAAAAGTGAGAGAGCTATTAATGGTTACTATGTTCTCTCTCTGAAAACTCTAGACTTGTAATGAGGATGTTAAAATTTATAGAGTTATGATACAGATTTAAAGCCATGGATTTGATGTAAGTACCTAGCCAAGGAAGATAAGTGAACAGTGTTATATTGCAATTTCCAGGAGCTTGGAAATGTATGTGTGCAGTGAAAAAATGTACTCACATTTATGTTACAATTTATATAAGTTCATAGAAGCAGTCTGAATGGTTATGTGGTAATTTCGTTTCTGGTGACCAGGCCAATTTTTTAAATCCATTTATAAACTAGATTCACAACAATGCATTGAAATTGTACTTATGTTTTACACTTCATGATAAGTTACTGGTAAAGCCATATACATAAGAATATAAATGGACCTTTGAGATTGTGAAGTTTTAATTTGGGGGGACCACATTTCTCCATGTACTATGGACAGAACTCTTCAGTCAAATATGCAAACTGCTACAAAACTGATCTTGTCCATAATATAACTTCAGTAAAGGTGAATGGTAATTTATCTCGTGATGGTCAGATTATCACTGATTCATTTAGTAAATACTTTGTTTCGGCTGTTCAAAGTAACTACCAGAATAATGCTATACCCAATTGTGCAAATTCTAAAACTTATTTATTTAAGGCATTTACCCAACCTTTTCCTGCTATAAACTTAAAATGGGTATCACCTAAAGAAATAGAAGATATAACAAGGTCACTAAAAATAAAGAACTCATATGGATATGACGGGATATCAACAAAAATTTTAAGAAGTAGTATTCCCTATATTTCTTCTCCCTTAACTTATGTATGCAATAGAATGTTGATTACTGGCAGCTTTCCAACAAGATTAAAATTTTTGGAAATAAGACCTATATTTAAAAGCGGAGGCAAAATGACATATCTAATTATAGACCTATTTCACACCTCATATCACTCTCTAAGATTTTTGAAAAAATACTCTATAATAGATTATGTCAACATATTGAGGATATTCATAGTCTTGTTAATGAACAGTTTGGCTTTAGGCAAGCATCATTAACAGATTGCGCATCTTATCACTTAATTAATAATATCTTAACAGCATTAGATAGTAAATTATTAGTTGGGGGTATTTTCTGCGATCTTCATACGGCTTTTGATAGTGTTAGTTAAGATATTTTGTTGTTCAAAATGGAATTCTATGGGATTACAGGAACAGCTTATAACTTAATAAAATCCTCTCTACAAGACAGATATCAGAAAGTGTTAGTTAATGTTAACTCAAGTAAATACTACTCTAGATGGGAATCTGTTACTGTTGGAGTCCCTCAGGGGTCCATATTTGGTCCCTTGCTCTTTCTCTGATATGTTAATGATATGCCTAATGTAATATCCGACATCTCAAACCCTGTCTTATATGCTGATGATACTAGTCTGATAATTACAAACCCTGATATTCAAACATTTGAAAGAGATATAAATACCGCCATACACAGATTAAATAGATGGCTTCATAGCAATTTATTATCATTAAATCTGGAAAAAAACTTATTTCCTTCAATTTTTAACCAAAAACACTTATGCAGCTGACTTAACTATATCATACAGAAACAGACAAATAACTAGTATACATACCATAAAATTTTTAGGTTTAATAATTGATAAAAATTTATCATGGCATACTCATATTGATCAATTGATACCTAAACTAAATAAGATATCCTACATAATTTGATTTTTGAAACCATTACTGTCTTTAAGAGACCTTAAAAATGGTTTATTTCTCATTAGTCCATTCAGTTATCTCATATGGTATAATATTTTGGGGTAGTTCAACTCACTCTAAAATTATATTTAAAATCCAAAAAAGGATAATTAGAATCATTACAAATTCCGGCAGCAGGGATTCTTGTCGATATTTATTTAAGGAACTGTCTATTTTACCATTCTACTCTCAGTATATATATGCGCTTTATTAATGTTTGTTGTTAATAATATAGATTTATTTAAAATGAACTCAAATGTTCATACTCTTAATACAAGATCTAATTGTGATTTGCATTTTCCAGTGGCAAATCTGACTGTATGCTAGAAAGGAGTACGGTGCTCTGGTATTAAACTTTACAATCACATTCCATCAACTCTTAAACAAATATCATATGATATCCCAAAATTTAAAGTTGCTTTAAAGAATTTTCTGACCAACTCTTTCTACACTGTGGAGGAATACTATTGTTATAAATAAGAATTTAAAAATTTGACTATATCTCACAGGAGTAGAGATGCCTGTGTGGAGGCGAGGTCGAATACCTTCCCTGTGACCCTGCGAGTCATAGGCGGCGACGAAAATGGAAGTCTCAAATCTGAGACAGTAAAATATGGTCTCAAGTCCCAAGGGACTCAGACCTGAGAAAGACTGCACTGGCAAGGGCCAGCAGCATATACAAAAGGCAGACCCGTCCTCTTGTCAGAGAGGGCACCCCACAGAAACAAGACTGTAAATGCCAAACACTAATAGATATCTGGTCATGAGCCCCAGCCAGGGCTCGACACCAAGACTTACTGACTGACTGACCGACTATCAGTTGCAATGTGACTTGGACTGGACTATATCTGAAGTATTGAAATTGCTGATTTTATGACTGTAAATCTTGATTATTTTGATTGTAAGATGTCAACTTTATGCTTTTAAATGTACTATTTTGTGTATAAATATTGTAGTTATATTGCATGTTTTTATAATTTGTCCAGTCATGTATAAGAAAATTTATTGAGTTGACTGGTTTCAATCATTTTTGAAACTATGCGTGTATGGGACTTGTTCCACATCCAATGGCGTTTTAGCCCATCTGGATCTATGGAATTGGAAATGAATATGAATGAATGAAATGTGTTCTGAGAAATTCCACAGTAAAGAAATAAATATATTAAATTACTTACAGTTATAGTTTAAATGGAAAAAAATATATTTACATATGCAGGAATGCAGTGATATGGATGTTTAATTCTGACAGTTGACTTGTATAATGGTTAAACATATAACTGACTGATATATCCCAGCACTGAAAGATTTGACACATTGTCAAGAACAGTTCTTTATGTGTTAGGAAGTAATTCAATATATAATTTAATTAACTTCGACTTTAATGGACTTTCTTTCATATTTACATATGTGAAAGTTATGGAAAAAGCTGTAATGACAATGTTTGTGTTTTTCTTTATTAACAAAATTTACATGGTGTCAGAATGTGTAAATTAGTACATTCATTTATTCTGCTTACAAACCTTGTAATTTTCAGGAACTAGGGACATATATCATGAAATCAGCATGTGTATCACACGTGCCTAGTGGAAGCTATGTATGTCTATTGTACGTTTTCTTTGGCACTTGCAGTCCATTCTCAAAAGGTTACTATACTTGAAATGCCTTGAAAACTGAACCACTAAGGGTTAAGACCCTTTACATGTCATGTAATTATTATATTATTACCAAGTTTGGTGAATGTATGAAATACAATAATGTAACCACTGTTCACATTCTTCTGAGCCCTTTCACCATATAAGTCAGTCCCTGTGTTCTTATCAGGTAGGCAGAAGCAAGGAGAGTCAAAACGCCATTCATATGTAGGGGCATTAAGAAACATTCACAAGAAATGTCTCATGCTTTCTGTCTAACTCTTAACTGTTATGCAAAATAATATTTACTGATTTTGAATTGCTTCATTTTTGGTCCGTTACACTATCAATCACAAAGTCAATAGAAAGTCCGTCGAGTGTAACAATGTTTTTAGGTCACTTCTTTATCACATTTGCCTTACATGTTTCGGTTTAATAAAACCATCATCAGCGGCACATATTACAAACACACGAAAACACTGGCATTGTTTAAATGTACACAGTATATATGCTGCGTGGACGCTGCTACAATTGTCGATGTGTAAAAGCACAACACTTGCTAGGAATGTGGAATGCACGTTCAACTCTCGCATTCCATCCGAAATTGCCCTCAAATTAAACCGTCAATGTTAAAATATTTAAAAGTTTAAAACATTTGAAGTAAAATGTTAGGCTCCTCCTTGTTAATTCATCCCAATGATGGGAGATGTCAACTTGAGGTTGTATAGGCTTATGGTCAGATGTTTCTTATGCGTTGTGTGTTGTGTACATTGACGGTTTAATTTGAGGGCAATATCGGATGGAATGCGAGAGTTGAACGTGCATTACACATTCCTAGCAAGTGTTGTGCTTTTACACATCGACAATTGTAGCAGTGTCCACGCAGCATATATACTGTGTACATTTAAACAACGCCAGTGTTTTCGTGTGTTTGTAATATGTGCCGCTGATGATGGCTTTATTAAACCGAAACATGTAAGGCAAATGTGATAAAGAAGTGACCTAAAAACATTGTTACACTCGACGGACTTTCTATTGACTTTGTAATATTTACTGATTTTAGGCTTTCACAGTGGTCGGCTGTTGATATTGTTCAGTTCTTTGGTGTGTGGATGTGAGCAATGTTGCCAACATTTTGAAAGTAAATGCTACGTGCATCTTCAGGGTTGAAGTATGCAGGATGGGTAAGTTTCTATACGCAAACACACACACACACACACACTGGCTCACCCACCCAGCACATTTGAACTCTGAAGATAGAGGAAGCATATACCTCTGAAATTTTGTCAACATTATTCACATCCATATGGTGTAATCATGCAAGAAATGAAATAACATATACAGTATTTCTTTACATAATATTTTTCCATCAGAAATGCAGGAGGAAATGATATTTCAATTGGAAAATGACTGTGATTGAACTAATTTAGTAATTTGGATTGGATAATTTGGAAACTGACAAAGCTCTGTGTTGTGACAGTGGAACAACGATTTAAGTACCTGAATTCTGGGTATTTGAATTTTCAGAACTCTCTGCACCCTTGTTCATCTACACTGTATTTACATAGGAAACAGACTGATGAACACATGAAAATATGAGATGAAAAATGTAAGTTGATAACAGACTGTCAGTCTCATTTTGTTTTAACTACGTAGTATGAATTATATTTTAAGAAACTTTAGCTTGAACAACTTTATATGTACTAATTCTTGTTACTGTGTAAATTGTATGTAGGGAGTGGGAATTCTTGCAGAAAGTTGTTCCATTACTAAGTCTTTAAAATATATGGTTCCTTTAGGAACATGATTGTTTTCTCAACTGGAGACTTGGTATGTTATCTGAAGTTCACAGTGTCTTTATATGAAAAATGGCAGTGTTGTTTGAAATAGGTACCATACTGGCTAGATCATAATTATGAATGTGTACTGAGATTACATTTTTGTTTTCAGTATGCTTTGTTGTACTTGCAAGACATCATTGTAATGAAAATGATGAAATATTGAATGACTATTTAATCTGCAAGAATGATTTAAAAAGTAATTCAAGACTGAAATATGATACTATCTTAATTTATTTTGGAGCATACTCAGATGATTATTACAGACACTGAAATTTGATGTTATCATAAATTTAGTTTCTTTCTTTCCTGATCCATGCCAAGATCCTTAGTTCTTCATACCTCTGAATTCTAGTCATCTTGAGTGATAGTAAGAACTAAATCAGAAAGCCAAGGGATATATGTAAGATTGTATTTTAAATTCAGTGATTTTATAATATATATGATTGCCATCTAATTTTCTATAATCACAAGTGTTGACTGTCTTATGCATTCCATTCCTGGTATTTGAGCATTTAATATTCTTTAAATGTTTTTAACTGTGTATTTTGTCAGAAGACTATATCACAGTTGGATTTCAATGCACCAATTATCAAAGGCTCTAAATAAATGTCAGATGCAGCATATGAATTCTGTAGGTGTCTCAGTACCTGTGTTATGACTGTTGGAAAAAATAAAGCAGCATTTTGTAGGACAAAAGGGAATACCATTACATGTGATACAGATTATGGGTTGTTTTCAAATTCTTTCAATTATGTGCTCCAACTGAAAAATATTCTGTGAAGGATATCAGCAGCATGTTCAGCATGGTGAACCCTCATACTCCATGAATCTATATCATCTTACTGATAAGTGTTTTTAAGCAGCTTTCTGTTTCTACGAATTGATGTTCCATGTTAATTGATTCCTTTGTTACAACGGCATGGTACATTGTTTTGTTGCAGATCAAGCAAGCGGCCTCCAGATCTGGAACATAGGTGCACACATATTAACCCTTTGAGGTCCCAAGTTTTTTACTCCATGTGGTCCTATGAGGTCCAGTTATTTTTTAAGAAAAACCATGGTGCTCTTTCATTACTAAGTGACTAGTAACAGAAAATACTGAAAGCCATACCCACAGAGTGCAATGTAGGACCACAACAGAAAATATACAAGGTTGACTGAGTCAGAATTAGGACCTCAGAGGGGTATATAAATAATTCCAAAGAGCAGAAAGGGAATATTCTGAAGTATATGCTCTGTGATCTAGTGGTCAGAGTTCATGTTTACAGATCCAGAGGTCCAGGGTTCGATTCACGGCGCTACTAGATTTTTTGAGAAGTAGTGGGTCTGGAACAGGGTCCACTCAGCCGTGTGAGGATAATTGAGCAGCTTTTTCAAGGAAATAGCGGCTCTGATCTAAAAAACCGAGATTAACGGCCATGGGGACCTGTTGTGCTGACCACATGACACCCTCCATATGCAAGAGTTGGCACTAACTTCACCAACAAGCGGCAGTCGTTTGGTCAGTATACTTTGCTTGCAGACTACAGGCCATGTTGCTTTTTTATATGGACCTACCACAGAGATAACAATCCTCTGTAAAATGGTTTTGTTTTTTCATCTGATGACAAAACTTCAGATGTAAGCATATTTCTTGGCATGGCACAGACAGTGTTCAAAGTTGGACAGTCTGTTCATATTTGATAGTTGTTTTGGATCTGTTGGTTGCAGAGGTAGTGAAATATAAATTTTATATAGTATGACAGCATGAGAGTAGGTGATCTAAGGAGGGTGGTCATAGGACTGGGTACGACAGTGTATTTAAACTTATCGTCAACTTTCCTTGGATTTCTATTGTATTCTTATTACATCACCCAAGGCCTCCATATGGCCACACTGGACCCACCAGTAACCATAAGCTTGTGCTTCATTAACTCCAGCAACATATAATCCCAAAAAACATAGCCCCTTTGTCTTCCATGCATATTTCTGACCAAAAATGTATGTGATGTTGAAATATCTTATACTGCCATTGTATGGATTCTGGCTTTCAGTTCTGTTACTACCCAAGAAAGAAAAGTGTCCATATCCTATTTAAAAGTACCAGATTTTCATAGCAGCTTATTAAATGTCATCAGATCTGGAGTCAGCATTCTAGGTATCTGCTGGGAACTCTACACATGTGTAACATTTCATGAAGAACGTGAAAACCTACAGAAATCCCCATTTCATGAGCTATAACAGGGACTGTGATGTGAAGATATTCTAATACCGTAACCTTCACTTGTCACCAATTCTCTGGGCAGCAACTTCTAAAGGAGGCTGAAACCTAAGGTCTCAATTGACTCCCTTCCCTACCTGAAGATTCTGCTCTAAAACTTTATTTGGCAGTAAACAGGCAGAGACTCCACCTACAAGCTGAACTACTGAGTTATCACTGGTGAGTGTTCACATGATACTGATGCAACATGTGATGGCCTGCAAACACTTATACTCAGTCTTGTATGAAGTTCCTGTTCCATGTCATCATGCTGTAGCCAGTTCTGATACTCTCAGTTACTCAGTATAATTAAAAATTAATAGGTATTAAGAATCACCTTGGATGAGTTGAGTCAAAGTAAGAGGATGACATATAAATCACCTTACACAATTGGCATTGCACAATTGACAGAGGGGATGATGAGACTTAGCATCCTAAGTCGTTACCAAACTGACAGTGGGGAAAGAAAAACTGTCTTGGGATTCATACCAACAGGCCTTAATGCTCTAACTTTCAGAGTTCATGAAGATACTGAAATGTCTCACACTGGTCTGCCATACTGTTATATTTTTCACTTACAATCTGTTGACATATTATTATATACTGAAGTTACAGGAGATTGTTAGTAGATGTATGTTGAAGTGTGAATGGAGAACAAGAATTACAGAGTTGAATACAAATATTTGTGAACAAAACATTTTTCATTCAAACTTTTCCCAACCCAGCTATTCTGAACATTTATGAATATCGTCACAGTTTAGAGTGACTATAGACAGGGTTTCGATTGGTGAACAGCTTTATTGACTATTTACAGGTTGTAACTACAAATAACTATGACACTTATTTTTTTCAGTGAATGCATCCTGTTATGTATCATATATTATTTCTTACTGAAAACTGTCGCAACACAACAATCAATAATACATGTAAGTATTATAATAATATGATACATAACAGGATGCATTCACTGAAAAAAAAAATAATTGGCAATAGTGTCATATATCATTTCTTACTGAAAACCGTCACAACACAACATCCTGCATCACCTTGAGGCTGGAATGCAGTGAGCAGTATGCCTTCGTGATCCCAGAAGACTGTTAGCATCACTTTCCTGGAGGATGGTGTCACCTTAAACTCGCTTTTTGGCAGGTGACGCAGGATGTTTCCACTGCATTGACGCACACTTTGTCTCTGGCTGGTAATGGTGAATCCAAGACTCATAACCTATGACAATTCGGGCTCGCATATCGTGTCCTTCATTGTGGTAGCGACTGAGATGCTGTAATGCCAGACCCATTCTTTGCATTTTGTGTTGTGGGGTCAACATGCGCTGGAATATTAAACATAATCATCATCATCATCATCCGTAATCTGTCAAGACGACAGGTCCACAGTCTCTTTCAAAACAATTCCTCCACTTAATGCGATCTAGAGCTTTCTCCTTCAAATGAAAATATCCTCTTCTGTCCCCAAGGTAATCCAGCATGTTCTTACGTCTTCCCGTCACTTCTATCCGCCCCTCTATCTTTCCTTCAATAACTTCTTTTAGAAGGCAGTTACCGCGTAAGATATGACCAATCAAATTAGCCTTCCGTTTTCTTATTTCATGTAGGATATTCCTCTGCTCACTGACTCTAATTAACACTTCTTCATTTCTCACATAATCGGTCCAACTGATCTTCTCCATTCTTCTCCAACACCACATTTCGAAACTTTCCAGATGTTTCTGATCTACTGCCCTAAGTGTCCATGTTTCAGCCCCATACAGAGCTATGCTCCAAATGTAGCATTTCACTAGTTTCTTCCTCAAATTTAAGTCCAATTTGCTGGTAAAAAGATTCTTCTTCTTGCTAAATGCAGCTTTTGCCATGGCAATCCTGGATTTAATTTCACAAGTACACCTTCCATCATCTGTTAACAAGCTACCCAAATATTTAAAACATTTCACATTCTCCACTTGTTTTTGGTCTATCTTTATTGTGACTGGGGTTGGTTGTCTCGAAATTTTCATTACTTTTGTTTTCTCCACATTCATTTCCATGCCATAGCACCTTCCAATTTCAATTAGTCTATCAATCATGCCCTGTAGCACAGTTTCTTCCTTAGCCATTAACACAAGGTCATCTGCATATTTCACAGTTTGAATAATTTGCCCTCCTACTTTGAAGTCACCGAGCCCATCCAGAGCTTCCTTGGTAAGGCATTCGGTGTACAAGTTGAACAGAATTGGTGATAAAGAGCATCCTTGTTGAACTCCTCTTCCAATCTGCATACTTCCTGTCTCCCCCCTGTCCAGTCGTACTCTAACAAACATGTATGAAAAAATTTGAGGTGCATGTGGTAGAGTAGTTGGTTGAGGCACTATGCTACAAGCCAGAAGGTCGCGGATTCAAGTCCCGATTAGGTAATTGGATTTTTTTCAATTGATCTAATCCTTCCAGCCGCACTATGGCCCTGGGATCTACTCAGGCTCCAACAGAAATGAGCACCAGGAATATTCTTGGGGGTAAAGGGCAGGCAGTGTGTAGGGCTGACAACCTTGCCGCCATTTGTGAGGCGATTGTCTAGAAAATGTGGGAGCCTCGACATCTCACACCCCTAAGGGCCTGCACGGCCTCTTACAAGGATACCTTTTACTTTACAAGGGGTCAGCATGCGCGGCACCCATTGTTTACAGCCTTTGTGAAAACCTAACCTGTCATGCATTATGAGGTGGGCCATGCCATGTGAACAAGCCTGGTTCCGACAGTAGCCCAAAGAATTTTATGCTGCTGGTTTTCAGGCACTTGTGAAATGATGGGACAAGTGCCTTAATGTACAGGGAGATTATGTTGAGAAATAAAAGCATTTTTCAAATCAGTACTCTCATTTCTTTAAGTTCTATATCAATTTGTAACTTACTTATTGACTTACCCTCGTGTATATATATATATATACACACACACACACACACACACACAGCAAGCCATTATAAAATAAACGTCAGTTATGTATACAATATCTGTAATTAAAATAAATCTACAAAAACATAAAACCAATTATAGAATTATATAATAAAACAATATACCAATTACAAATCTCAATCTATGGTTTAAAACAATCTATTTGTACTTATTGCTACTAAAACTCTCTTATTCCTCTCAACAACTTCGCAACAGGTACATCGTTTTCATAAGTTTCACACTCCTTCTCAGTCACGATTATCCAATCATCATCATCATCAGTAATCTGTCAGACGACAGGTCCACAGTCTCTTCCAAAACAATTCCTCCACTTAATGCGACCTAGAGCTTTCTCCTTCAAATGACAGTATCCTCTTCTGTCCCCAAGGTCATCCAGCATCTTCTTACGTCTTCTTCCTCGTCTTCTTGTCACTTCTATCGGCCCCTCTATCTTTCCTTCAATAACTTCTTTTAGAAGGCAGTTTCTGCGTAAACCATGACCAATCCAATTAGCCTTCCATTTTCTTATTTCATGTAGGATATTCCTCTGCTCACTGACTCTAATTAACACTTCTTCATTTCTCACATAATCGGTATAACTGATCTTCTCCATCCTTCTCCAACACCACATTTCGAAACTTTCCAGATGTTTCTGATCTACTGCCCTAAGTGTCCATGTTTCAGCCCCATACAGAGCTATGCTCCAAATGTAGCATTTCACTAGTTTCTTCCTCAACTCTCTCTATCCAATCATATCCCTAATTATTTACTCTGTAGGCAATTGCACAGATGTAAACTACGTTTCTTTTATGGTACAGCAGCAATAAAATGCAAAAATATAAATCTTTATTTCCAACAGTAATATTCCTCTACTGTCAGGTACTCTTGCACAATGAACTCCACACAAAAACATCAGCAGGTCCATCAATTTTTTGGCCATCTTAAATGGGGAGGTTGTTCTCTTTGCAGACGATACAAATATATTGGTTATTGATAAAGATAAAAGCATCCTTCAAGATAAAATAAAGAGAATTATGATCCAGCTGGAATCTTGGTTTTCAAAAAACAATATGATTATAAATAATGATCAGACTAAAGCTATGTTATTCCAGTTAAAGAACCGCATGACATCTCAGGGCCAGATATTATTTTTAATAATATAAAAATTAAGTATACATCTCAGTTTAGATTTTTAGGTATTAATATAACTCAAAATCTCAAATGGAGTGTACATATTCAGTCCTTGTGTTCAAAATTGAATAAGGTATGTTATATTATTAAATCTTTGAAAGATGAGGTAAGTTTACATATACTCAGGAATATATACTTTGCCAAATTTCAATCGTTGGTAAGTTATGGGTTGATTTTTTGGGGAGGAGAAAATGTAAGTATTAAAGTCTTTAAAATAGAAAAAAGGATGCTTCGTTTCATAAAAGGTGTAAATAACAGAGTGTCATGCAGACCTTTATTTAAAGATTTGAAGATTTTAACTATTATGTCCTTGTACATCATAGAGGTGTTGTGTTATTTTAAGAGATATAATATATACACTAGGAGAAATACTGATTTATACGAGTATAATACTAGGAGGAAAGATTATCTTCATGTACAACACTGTAACACATCAGTTTTTAAGCAAAGTGTTATTAATGTGGGCATTAAATTATATAATATACTTCCTTTGGAAGTTAAAAAGTCAAAGGGAAGAAACGAATTGTCAATGAAAAATTCGTCGAGTGTAACAATGTTTTTAGGTGTAACGGACCAAAAATGAAACAATTCAAAATGGAAGAAACGAATTTAAACATAAATTAATATTATTTTTATTTGATCGTCCTTTCTATACATTGAATGAGTTTCTTCAACAAGGACATGAGGAAGCATAGCAAGGTTTCTTTAATTAACAAAAAAAGAGAAGAAAAGGGAATTGTAGTAGTTATTGTTATATTTTTAAAATTGTTAGTGATGTTTTAAGGCAAGTACAGTTTTATTTTTAGTCTAATACATTCTACCATTATAGAGCTTTTAACAATGATGTATTTAGTGAGTTGACTTGTTCAAGTGTTGCAGTTGTAACAGTATGAATGCAAATAAATATGAATATGAATATGTAAGCAAACGAATCACTGCAGCGCGTTACAGAACAGCTGATTTCTAAGAATCCAGGCGGCAACTCAATCGAATTCAATCGTGTGAAGACTGGCACGCTCCGTTGCCTGGATATTGACTTTCTCAGTCTCCCCGCAAGTTGCGTTTCCGTTACCTCAATTTGCGCTGCCGCGTATACGAACATGTCTTCAACTCCGGCTCATAACACTTCTCGGAAATCGCGGTTGTGTTTCAGTTTTCAGTTTCCTTGGTGTGCGCCCTGCCTAATTCGCACCTTTAACTATATTGAGCGCACGGAGAATACCATGGAAGTAAGCAGCGGATATAAGATAGTAATTAACTGTGGAAAGATCACGAGCGATTTCGAGGATGATCATTAAAATGCTGATTGTCTTTGGTGGGGCCATGTACAGTTTCGTGTTGTCTTTTGTTAGCCTCTAGCGGCAAGAGTTGGTAACTATCTCATTTCAACTGAGTTGTTGCCCGTGGAAGATGCCTTCTGCAGCTACTGCGAAACTAGAAAAACAAGCCTCTACGGAGGCTGTTGAACCTATCCGACAAGCAATTATAGTACTTGAACATAAAATACGAAACTTGGAAAAGAGAAAGGTGTGTATTATTCTGTAATTACTTGATCTCATGTCCGTGCGTTTGGGAAGAGAGAACTGTCATTTTGGTGTAATGCTTCCGCCATATTTCATTGTACCATGTGCTTGTAATAATTATGAACCAGTTTGTTTAATAAAATTTAGCATCATTGCGCATAACATCACAGTAAACATTTAAGAGTCATCCCAGAAAGAAGGGAACTCTTAGTTGGAGTAAATGGAAGGAAATAATCGTTTTATATAGGCATGAAATAGGAAACATGGCCGTCAAAGTTTTCGGACTTACCTACGATTAAGAATATTTTTATTTGCTAAGAATATTTCACATATTTTGCGGATGAAGCTCATCATGGCTCGGAATTCATTGAAAGCAGCGTTGCATTGTAAAGTGTTCGGGTGTGTGAGATCCAGTTTCCATGCGTAGACAACGCTTACTTGCTTTGTCTTCTTACCGAACTCCATAACCATCAACGTGTTTTAATTACAGTGCGGTAGTAAAATATATGGCGTTTATTTCAGTATCTGAAAAAATGCCATAGGTAGATTTATTTAGTGGGTTTTTTTTTTCCAGTGGAGTGTCGATTTGACTCTCCTAGGCTAATTTCATTTTTGTATCACGATTTCAAGATTTATAGCATAGTTTGCCCAAATGAAAGATGTTGAAATGGCACATTGGTATAAGTAATTGCACCGAAATCTTCAGGAAACATTTGCAGCGGTACAGTTGATTAGTTATATGGATTTGAATGATTTTTTTTTTGTAATTGAATTGTTTTTTTGTATTCCGCTTAACTATAAGCAACATAGTCTTATTTTATAAGTCTTCTTGACAATTGCTTAAGAGTATTAGCAAGATAAATTGACACAATTCTGTATCTGAGGCTTTTGCCTACTATAGATGTAATGGAATAAGGAAGAAATAATAATAATAATAATAATAATAATAGTAAGAGGAATAGCACTAATCTACTAGTATGTGTTAATATATGTTTGTAATTACATTGAAATTGTATAATTGAAGAAGAAGCACATGCTTCTTGTTATGTCTTTTTCTCCAGGTGTTATCTTTTTCACACCTCATTTCATGAAGATAGGGATGTATTCTGTGACTCATTATGTTAAGGATGTGGAACAACTGAATTTACAACACATTGTGTTTAGAAAATATAAAATGTAGTGTGCCCAGTAACATCAGAAAAGCAAGATACACTACAATAGACCTTAATACTCTCTACCAAAATAAACAATTGTGAATATACATATTTACACTCTGCACAAGAGCTGTACTTAAGACACATTTAGCCATTTTCGATAACACAATAATCATACTGTAGATTAATGCATATAAGTGCACATAGTTTTACATAAGGATTTATTTATTGCTAATATTCATTTATCAGCAGAGTAGAACGTGGTCTAGAGGAGTTTTTTTTAATGCTGTGGTACCCTATGTTTGTGGTTAAACACTTTTGAGGTGCTTATTCTTATATTTGTGTGCGGATTCGTTTTCATTGTGATTCAAAGCTTAGAAGTCTTTGCTTTTATGTACTTTTGGACATTCTGTTTCCCAGGACTGGGATTCAGACTTTCAGATATTTTACCTGGCTAAAGTCTCATTGTGAACTTGAGACTTGGTTTTTTTTGTCGTTCTATATAAACGTAGACACCAGTGCCAGATGCTTTTAAAATTGAATTAGTTAGCTATAGAGCAAATGAAAATCTGTTCAAAGACATGGGGGTCATGTCCTTTCAAAACAAAGTGTGATACCACATGACAGATAAAATTAAAGTTTCCACATCTCTGTTCACTCACCATTTTTACAGCCAAGTATCAGTACATCCCATACTTCTTATGCATACTCAAGTCCCTGGAATAAATTATGTTACAGATTTCTTTTTGAGAAATTTTATGGGGCACAGTTTCCCTATGTTTCTCAGACTTCTGTTGTCTGAGTCACCCTTGATGTGGATAAAAATGTTTGAGGGCTCAGCCTGTAAAGTGACGTAAATTTTATTTAACAATTCAGAAATATGATTACAAATTGATTTTCATTATATCTGTGAAGTACTTTTTCTGTTGTGGCTGTATTTAATGTGGCCATTTTTTCTCAGCTTAAACATATGATAAGAAGATGATTAGTATTTTTGTTAGCCACTGGAAGAGAGCCTCATTGGCCCTCTGCTGTACATCCCCACACCAAATTTTGGGAAATGCTAATCTAATAGACATGCACTACATCATCACCTGTGTGCACTTCATTCTCATATCAGAAACATCTTACAAGTTTAGCATATTCATAATTTTATGTTATGGCTGTCTGGATTATTACACCATATTGAAGTAAGAAAATTGGTTCCAGTGTTTCAGAGGAACACATGCCATTATCTTCATACCATACTAATACAGTGTCTTTTTTTTTCTGTGGCGCTACAGCCCCAATTTGGGCCTAGGCCTACCTCCATGAAACTCACTTCGGTTTACTAGATCTTACACATTCGGTAGGACTCCTTGGGCGAGTGATCAGCTCATCACAAGGCCTCTACCTGTAGACAAACACAGAAAAACGCACACAAACATCCATGCTCTGAGTGGGATTCGAACCCATGATCCCGGCTTCCGAGCGAGCAAAGACAGTGCATGCCTTAGACCGCTCGGGTACCGTGACCGGCAATACAATGTCATAGCCAGGAGAAATGAAATATGCTGAAAAAAATATGTACCCATCAGCTATACAAACATCATTCTGTTTTAGAAATATGTATGCACTTATTTCTGCCAGGAGGTGTAAGGAAATGTAATTTTAATTTTTTGTGCTATTTCCAAATTATAAAAAACATACACCTTCCCAATAATGTGACTATTCCTGCTGTCTTTATTGTGAAATATTTAATGAAATATGAGGAGAAAAAATTTCTAAATTCTTCTTTTGTTCTACCTGCAGTAGACATGCATGTTGCTTTAAATTAGCAATTATTAAATCTCATTTCTGCTACCAGAGTGCACCATGAAATGAAATGTGTTTTGTCACCTGGAACGCTAGTTTATGGAGCCAGGTGACTACGAAGATGCCCCTGTAAGCAAGATAATACACGTTACAAATGTAGGATTGTTGAAGGGTTGAAACAGAGGTGATGCACAGTAGGTCATGATGGTTGCGATGCAAGGACCTGTCAGAGCCTACCCCTTAATTAGTTCAGTTATTCATGAAAAGAAATGTACATTTGACAGTTATTGTATCATTATCAGTAATCTGTCAGATGACGGGTCCACAGTCTCTTCCAAAACAATTCCTCCACTAAATGCGATCTAGAGCGTTCTCCTTTAAATGACAGTATCCTCTTCTGTCCCCAAGGTCATCCAGCATCTTCTTACGTCTTCTTCCTCGTCGTCACTTCTATCCGCCACTCTATCTTTCCTTCAGTAACTTCTTTTAGAAGGCAGTTTCTGCGTAGAACATGACCAATCCAATTAGCCTTCCGTTTTCTTATTTCGTGTAGGATATTCCTCTGCTCACTGACTCTAATTAACACTTCTTCATTTCTCACATAATCGGTCCAACTGATCTTCTCCATCCTTCTCCAACACCACATTTCGAAACTTTCCAGATGTTTCTGATCTACTACCCTACGTGTCTTTGTTTCGGCCCCATACAGAGCTATGCTGCAAATGTAGCATTTCACTAGTTTCTTTCTCAAATTTAAGTCCCGTTTGCTGATAAAAAGATTCTTCTCCTTGCTAAATGCAGCTTTTGCCATGGCAATCCTGGATTTAATTTCACTAGTACAATTTTTATATGAAGTTATAAAACCATTGCTATTAAGAAAAGTGTCTATTCTGAGTTATACATGTAAAGAGGTGAGTAGAGGTCTATAAGGGAGAAATAATGGACAGGTTTCTTTTTAGTCATGGGGTGCAGATGAAAAGTACTCGTATGGCAAGAAATAGCACACAGTGGTGCAGTTGCATTGCGGAGAACTTGCCATAACTATGGTCCTGTTATAACCTATACATAACTGTAATCCATCTCTCGGTGGACTCAACCAAGTCCACTGCACATTCTGTTGCAATATGGGCAGTATGTAAGGTGAACCAAGATATGGGGTGTTTGAGAATAGGTTGGTGAGAATATTTGGGGGCTAAGAGAAAATAAGTAACAAGAATTGAAAATACTGCTTAATTGAGGAGTTTCAGAATATATTCTCCTCACCAAATACTATTAGGGTGATTAAATCAAGGAGAATGAGATGGCAAGGATATGATATGAGAACTGGAGAATAGATTACTTGGAAGACATAGCCATGGATAGGAGGTTACTGTTAAAATATACCTTAAAGAAATGATGTGAGAGGATGTGGATTGGATTCAGCTGGGTCCAGTGCTGCACTCTTTTGAATACTGTAATAAATCTTTTCGTCCTGTGAAAGGTGAACAATTTCTTACATGTACTATCTTCATTATGTTTGTAAGACTGAAGAGTTTTCCATATTTTTCCTGGCCTTGGAAGATATCCTTATGTGATCTTTATAAAAGTTTAGATGTATGTCACTTCTGTGTGTAGTAGCTTCATTTTAGAAGTATTATAAAATTAGATGATTGGCCTCTGCGATATTTAAAAGCAGTATCTCTTTGTCGTGCATTTCTGTGATACTTAGTTATATTTTCAAGAATGAATGCTTGATAATGGACCTAAAGATACCCATTTAAACTTGGCAGTGAGTCTTTGCTGCACAGTTTGTCTTGCTGTTTCCCAGAGCAGTGTTCTGGTTACAGCAGTACCATATGAACTGTGTTCCTGTAGTTAATTGCAGGCTCAGGGATTAATGAAATTTTGGGATTGGCTTTCCAGAGATGCGCCTGTGTGTTCTCTGATTTTACATTTAACCCTATGCATACCATACAAGATATATAATTAATTGTTACTGCATACAGGTGGGTTATTTAAAATACCGTAAGATGCTCAGTGTCAGAAATTAATTTGTGATTATTATATTTTGTATGCTAAAAACTCAAAATAGAACTGAGATAAGAATTAGTTGATTTACCTGTATACAAGGTTTCAGAATAATCGGTTGCTTTGGACTGTGTGTCGTCTGTGTTAAATGGTTTCTTTCCTTGACATGTGTTTAAACTGTTGAGTGTGTTAAGTTTGATATTATAGGTAGCTGAGTGCCACAGGCTTATGTTTCATTCTCAGCAGAACATTTTGTTGGTGCTCTGGTTGTCTTATAGTTCATATACAACAGTATGTATTTGCTGTGAATTGAAAAATAAAAATGGCCTAATCAATATTGTTTCATTGTGTACTTATGCTATTCTAGTGCCTAGTTCCTTATTTCATGTGCAAAATTTGTTTCATGTATGATTCATTGACTGTTCCCTGCATAGCCTTGAGCTGAACAAGGTTTACATTGAATGATTCGACTGCACTGAATTGCACAGTATTTAGTTGTTGATGCAAGATACAAATCAGGCCACGCCATAGCTCAATTGGTTAGTCATTGGCTTCGCATTGCGGTGCCCCACGATTGATCCCGGGTCTGGTCAAGTAGGATTTGTGGTGGACAAAGTGGCACTGGGGCAGGTTTTCTCCAAGTACTTCGGTTTTCCCTGCCAATTTTCATCCCACCAGTTGCTCCACAGTCACCCTCACCTGTCATCTGGGGCTGGTACGATAGGCCAGAAGTGCCAGTAGCAATAAAAAAAAAAGATACAAATCTTAAATTTTATCAACAAGCAGTACTGCTTCTAACTTATTTTGGAGGTACTTGATTCATATCTCAGCTTAGATACTGAGTATTCTGACAGGTTTTTTTTTTCGTAGTTTTTCTCAGTCCCTTCAGATGAGTACTGGGATAGTACACTCAATATGTCACTGATGCTTCCTCCCAGATTGTTTTCTGTTTCACTGATATTGCTGTACAAGACATAAGGGACAAATCTGTAGATGAATCAAGTAGACTTGCAGCAGGAGGAAATGTGCAGAGAGTGGAAGTACTCAGAAACCAGTCCCAATACAAAACAGTAACTAACAATAACAGACAGGTGGGAAATTCAATTACAAATAAAAATCAAATGTTCTCTGATGCTTCAGGGAACATTTTAAACACATAGTAAAAAAAAGTTATTTTGGGGGTATTAAAAAAATAAATGATGATGTACCAGGACAGTGCAGTACCATTCAGGTGGTGACAACTACATGTTGCTGGAAAAGGTTTTCCCTCTCAGCCGATAAAGATTGAAGAAATAATCTCCAGTTACATGTACCATTTGTGAAGTCTTGATTTATATTTGAAATTATGGCACTCAAGATCGTCATATGATGAGATACTGTCAGCTTTTTAATATCAGCTGAGAGGCCTTCAAGTGTGAAGTTGAACAGTGTCATTATAAGCTGCCCCTCTATCTGGACGGTCTGTTGAATGCTTTAATAATTGAATCAGCATTATCTGGTGCTATATTTTGACAGTTTATTCCCTTATTGGATTTGGTGTCCATTTTGTTTTCCTAGTCATAGAAGAGGAATAAAAGCTGTTTTGCAAACCTTAATATTGTGACATGATGGCTGAAAGCCAGAAATTTGGAACAAAAAAGAGGCAGCCTTTGCAATGCAACACTGTTATAAACACATTTGTGTGACAACAAATAACCAATAGGAATGATTCAGGCGATGCTTTTTGTGGGGTCCAAATCAATGCCAGCCTAGTTGAGTCTCCCAGAGTCGTGAAATAGTAAAATATGGTCGTCAGTCCCATGGGACTTTGAGCCAAGAATCTATGCTGGCAAGGGCCAACAGCAGTTTAGCAGTCGAGTCACCCTTGAATTGCATTGCTGCATGCCGCTACCAAGCAACAACTAGTGAAAACAGCAGATTGAGAAGACTTAGTGTTTGTAGTAGTGATTTTTAGAGTGCATAATTAGTAAAGGTGTTATTATTTGCAGTTACATGTTATAAGATTTCAGTAAATCTAACTATCAATCCAAACCATGTGTCTAATTAGCAACACATGACAGTATGTATGAATTGTATGTAGAAACAGATGTTTGAAATCTCCTCAAACAGATGTTAAATATTACAAGTTTAAGGGATGTGCACTTTCACGTGTCTGAATAGTCACATCATGGCAATGCCATTCTGGTTTCTTCAAGAGGGAGATTTTAAGCATGGCATCATTTGTTTCATGCTCTGATGGGTAAAGTGAGGAGTTTTGGTAAGGTAGCTCTTGTAGAGATGTGTAGAAATACACAGAGGAACTGATAAATTAGCGAGAGAAGACATGACAGTAAAAGTTAAATTGAACACAGGCATTTTTTAATAAATTTGATGCACTTGCAGGTAGAATAGTTAGACGGGGCCACCTGAAATCATATGATACACAGGCCTTTTGACCAACATCCTCTGTAAAAGAATATTTTATGATTGTATATTAATAAAATAAAATTAAAACTGATAAAGTATGCACTTTAGGTACCATTGCTACAAACTGAGAATGCCTGAATCTCTATCACTTGCAGATCTAAGTGTACCTTTAACCTTTAAATGCCGGACTTCGAAATAGTGGTAAACTTGAGCTGGCCGGAGTTTATTTAAATGCCCGCTGCTGGTGCTCGTTTAAATGCCTGTTGCTCCCTTGCGTTTAAATGTCCGTTCCTGTTAGGCGGTTAGTCAATTTTAAGCGTTGTGTTTAAAAATGCTGTATCTAGCACAATTTTTATGATAAATGGATGGTATTAACTTTGTTTATATCAGCAAAGAACGTAGTGTCGCATATTATAACGGAAGATTTGAAATTTTTAATACAAAGTGTTATACTCTATTTTCAATTTTTTGTGTTTTAATTTTGATGCGTACTGCAAAAATTGTTTCCCAGTTCTTCACAGAGTTGTTCTGCATTATAAATTCATTTCTGTTTGTAACACTTGACAAATTTTAGCAGTCCCTGGTGTCATAAAACAGATGGAAGCAATAAAATCATTTGGTCTTCTGCTAGCACTGCTTACACCCTTCGGATTTTCGAATCTTTGACTGAAGGTCAGAAGAATGAAAGAATGGCTATTCAAGAGAAAGCTAGAGGGGTCCCTTCTTCAGTGCTAAAACCTTCCGTTAGAACTGCAAAAGCTTATTGCCCCTTCTATTTGAGTGAACAGACAGCTGCATCGTGGCTGAGATACAGAGCGCGATCTGTTTTGTGTGCGTTCGTAGTGAAATTGAATATGGTAGTTTTATATACATCAAGCAGGTAACAACAAAAAAGGTATGTACATCAA
Source organism: Cryptotermes secundus (assembly GCF_002891405.2). NCBI lineage: Eukaryota > Metazoa > Arthropoda > Insecta > Blattodea > Kalotermitidae > Cryptotermes > Cryptotermes secundus. Next base: position 308,410 of record NW_019725426.1, read on the forward strand.
ATTTTACAATATATTTTTAACATACCTATCTGCAGAATCTGCAATAAAATTACTGGATCGTGGATAAGTTTTGGCATAACTCATACGTATATTTTTATTTGCTGCTGTTCAGTTAGGTATTATTTTAATTCCTCTATTAGGGTTTTACTCAAGTCTGTCTGGTAATTACTACATTTGAAAATAAATATTTAGGAATGTGCATGCGCTTCCAGTAGCGGAGTTTAAATGCCTGACTGGACAAAACGGGGTACTTTGGCCACGACGACATTACTCATGACTGGCACAAACTGGGCACTTCGGCACTTAAAGGTTAAGAAGTGATGTTCCCCTTATAGAGTTTTGCAGTTTATGTTACCAGTGTTCTGAAATTTTCTTGATCACAGGTCTTTCTGGTACTTTACGTATACTTGTATCTAGATGTGATTGAAGGTTAACAGTCATGTTAATACTGTTAATTAATCCTTATGGACAACAAGAGTTATGTTACCATTGCACTTGCAGAAACTTTCGTCACCTCATGCAGTCATGGCCCTTTTTATAATCATAATTGTAATGTGATTTGTGCATGATCAACCCTATTTTACATGACATATTTCAGTGTACAGCCAGTTTATGTTGCGTCTTTTAATCTCTTTGGCCTTGGTAATACTGTGATTTGATTTTTTATTTAACCCCTCTATAACTATCAAGTCATTGCATATTAATGGCAGCCATCATATCAGTAAAAAATATGGAAGTTACCAGAGTTAACTCTTTCCTGGGAAGTGCTAGTTATTCAGCCTGTCACCACTGAAACATTTCCCCAAGTACTGGACAGTGTCCTACATAATATTTATATAAGGTATTACCTTTTTGGAAATTGATCTCACTGTTCCCCATGTAAATTGTAGAGAATTGAAAAGACTTGTGCTGCTTACTGAAAGAAAATTGATTCTCAAATTTATTTTCTTGATGAAGTTGTACCTTTGTTTAAAATGTTCAGGTGACTTGGAAGTATAGAACATGCTAGAAGGTATGATATTTGATGTTTGTTTCAACAGAGAAAAATTGAGTCATACCGAGAGGAGCAGAAAAATGGAAAGGACTTGAACAGTGACCAACTTGCGGCTGTGGCAAAGTATGAGGAGGTCCAGCAGACACTTGAATTTTCTCGTGACCTTTGTAAGCAGTATAATGGGATTGCTGTAGATGCTGCCAAACAGCTTAAAAAACAGGCAAGGAAGGAAGCTTTGGAGAAAGCTCAGCAGGAAGTGGCGAAGGTGAAGGAAATTCTTATGGTGCAGGTGAGTTTGTGTTGTAACTTTTGTTAACAGCATTTGTGTACAGCATGGAAAATGTGAGAGCTGATAACAAGATTTGAGGTGGTTAGGATTCATGTTGTGGTCTTCTGGATTGTAATGTCTCAGCATCTGATAGGTGGTCGCTGATGTTTTAGAGGATAGAGGTGGATAGAGGCAGTATGCTCTCACTTGTGAGACTACACAGAGCCACAATGCAGGTGACAGTGTGAATTGCAAAGAGCTGTTGAGGCAAGGAATATAGTTAAAACGCCTTTTTGTTTTCACTCCAGTGTACATTTTAAGTATATTTTAAATAGTTTCCAAAATGGCATTAATATCCTAGAGTGGTTTCTTTTCTCTCTAGAATGTTATGCAGACTGTTAACAAAGCACAAATTTTTAAGTGTATATTGCATACATTTTCTTCTGAAGTTAGCATGGGGCTAAGATGTACTGTCCCATTATCTCGTGTGTGATATTTATCATGAATAAAAATTAAGTTACTTTTTGAAAGGGAGCTGGGACAGGGTAGTCTGTGTAGTGACTTACTACAGGCTGGAAACATCGGGGTTGGAGTTTGAGTCCTGGTAGGGTCAAGAATTTTCTCTTCTCGTCATCCAGACTGGCTCTGGGGTTCAACCAGCCTTGTATTGAATGAGTACTGGGGTCTCTCTCCCTGGGGCTAAAACAGTAGGGGTGTGACACTGACCACTCACCTCCACCTAGTGCCGAGGTCAAGAAAAGGTTGATCTGTACATCCACTCCCCATATGCCTTCATGACATAGTGTCTAACTAATTAAGCACAGGGACAACTTTACCTCTTTACCTTTTACTTTTGGAAGACATTGCTAAATCATTGTTGCCATTACTTGAGCATGTGTGAATAACTTCTTTGTTTATCATCACATACCAAATCTAAAAATGTTTAAAATTTATGCAGTGTTGTGATTGCTAAACCTTGCCTAGTTCTCAGAGGTAGTTGTATAAAGCTGCATCGTCATGCTTCGTTTAATGTTGGGAATACATTCCTGCAAGTGAGAAGCCTAGTTGGCGTAACATTATGCAGCCGCATTTATAGTTCAGTAATTGTGGAGATACATTTGTGAATCATAAGTTATTGTGATTATATTAAATAAAATGGCCAGATATAGCTAAAATTATGTAATTATTTAAAATTCCCTATAAAATGTGCATGTATGAGGAGTGACAAACTGTCTCTTTGGACTCGTGTTGCTTATCATTTTTTAGTTGTCCCAGCTTCCGCCCTTAATTCCTTGTGGCTTTATGCTACTTATATAATAAACAAGTTATTATTCAGCAGCACATAAATATTGGCAATCAGCATGTTTTTGCAGGCCTTAATGCTACATGCCTTTATACTTGCTGCCAGACTTTATTAACAGGGAAATCGCGAACAAGGAGAACAGTAATATTTCTGATATTAATAATTGTTTCTGTTGAAGGAGAGTATTATTAAGGCAACATTCACCCATATGTTTTTTAAACAGTTGAATAATGATAACATATTTTAAGTATTGTAACATAAACTTTTGTTTATTCAGTTCATAGTTCACTAATTGTAAAAGGGTGAGCTGTGCGTCTTCTTGCAGTGAACATTATATTCAGGAAAAGCCTGTAAGTAGCTGTGTTTCTCTCTACCGTAGTCTTTTCCTTCCATCTTCCGACCATTTTCCTATCCACCCCGTCTTCCCTTTGCCTTCCAGGGTACTTTACTGCATTCTGAGGACATTTTGGATCTGCACCTTCAACAAGTGTGGTTGTAGCAAGGTACTGTTTAGGTGCCTACAAACATTTGGTTCATTAGGGACTGCGGGTGGGTGTTTTCTAAATTGGGGTTCAGCCTGTTTTCATGTATCCTTTTCTCATGGGCTGATTGCTGTTTTTCCTTTTTTTTATATTGTAACGTGTTCACGTTACTGAATACGCCGTAGAGATCGTTAACTGGTTTATTGAACAATCTACAACTATCGGCTACACTTAATTATCACACTATTACGGGTTTCTACAGTTTACAAACCCTACAACAAAATCTCTTAACACAATCTTCACTTGTCTTCACGTACTGATTACGCGGGAGCTATACAAGTCTCCCTGAAATACACACTCCGAGTATAACTGTACTACAGCAATCACTATGTCTGGAAAGCACACAATAAGTCTTCCGCTCGCTGGCTTCTTAGTTATCGCACACTCGCAGGCTGNGTATTGTATTATACATTATATTGCTTATTGTATTGTTTTTGTGCCTTAGGTCCTGTAATCATTGTAGATTATCAACTGCTCCAAGGTCACTGGTCACTTCTGTCCATATATGAAGGCTCACTCCATATGTCTCGGTATCATTATTTCTGTATAGTCTGGTTGAGGCACTATGCTGCAAGCTGGAAGGTCACAGGTTCAAGTCCTGATGGGGCCATTGGATTTTTTTTCATTTGACCTAATCCTTCCAGCCGCACTATGACCCTGGGTTCGACTCAGCCTCTAACAGAAATGAGTACCAGCGGAATATTCTTGGGGGTAAAGGGCAGCCAGCGCGTAGGGCTGACAACCTTGCTGCCATCTATGAGCTGTTTGTCTAGAGGAAATGTGGGAACCTCAACATCACACAAGCCAATGGGCCTCCACAGCCTGTTACAGGGATACCTTTACTTTACTTACTTTACTCGTCTATTAACTGCATAGCCATTGGTCTTGCAGCAGTGTCATTGTTTTTGTTATAACTTTCCTAAACCTGGGACCATCTCTAGATGTGATCAGGAAAGCTCAGGAGAAGATAATGGTTTATTTCCTGTACTGTTTTTGTCCTGACCATCCCTCTGGAAATACTCTGTGTCTCAAAGGTGTTAGAGAAACAGTTTTGGCCATGATGAGTCATTTCTTGCAACTCTCATAAATGTTAACTTTTTTAAAAGCAAAAATCCCATTGAACTTGGTTTTTCTCAGGCAGAATGATTTCCACAGTTAGCAGTTATCAGTAGTTGATTTTCAAATTATGTAGGTATTTTACAAGTGTTTGGATGTGTTTTGTAGGATGTTCTGCAAAATATGGGGCAAGAGAATGTTCGTGAGGATTTTCTTGCTGGTCGAAATGGAGCAGTACTGCTGAGTGGGGAAGATCTGAAATATTTGGACGACTTGTTCACTGAAGTGTCGCTAAAACATGGAAGAGAGGATGGGGTTCCTCCTTTCCAGGTGTGTTGAAATGCTTGGTATAGTTATTTATTCCAACATGAGTTGTACAAAGATGAGATAACTTTGGCCAATTTGTTATCATTTTATCTAGTTTGAGTCAAGGTTTCTGGTGAAAGTGTCTGGCAGTAAACATGACTAGTGTTTTTGATGTTGCCCTTGTTTTTCTAAACGCAGCTTCTTGGAGACTGGACCTGCAGAATGTTGTCATTATTGTAGATCTGTTAGATCTATACTTTATGGCAGGTACAAATGTTGCATAAGATTAGGCTCTTGGAGAAGTTTCATAAAACATGTTTTGAGATTCATGGGCATGGTGAATTGATACAGCCAAAAATTAAAGTTGCTTAATGGCTCTTGACATAGGTTCAAGTAATTAGATTCCATCAAAGTCATCTGTAGTTATGGAAATGTATATATTATCATGTATACTAGTGACTGTAGATGGGGTTTGGATTGGTGAATAGATTTATTGAATGCTCGAAAGTTTAACTACCAATAACAATAACAGTCTCACTTGTTTATACACACTATAAAGATTGCTGTAACTACAGCACACAAAATAAAAGTCTTCTATATCTGCTTCCAGTGCTTTTGGTGGTTAATGGGACTCAACAATGGCTATTCCTGTGCAAAGTTTTCACTAGGCGTTTCCTGGTAACGAATCTTAGCTGGTTGACCCCCCGGTACTAAACTCTTTTACGAGTGATTGAATCAGTTCACAAATGAACTCTCTTTAATAACGTGGGCTTAACCGAGGAGAGACCACCGCCTTGAACAGTTCATCTATTACTGCATCTATTTGTTGTCATGGATGTGTTTCTGACAAGCCGCTGTCTAGCAATGGACCATTCTGTGTATGTTTTTTGCCATGGGAATGTTGTTAATTTTTGTGGCAAGGCATTCTAGCAATGGACTACTCCAGCTTTCAGGCATCATTTTACAATATAAATAAGACCGCTGATATAACCTTCTTTTGCATGCATTTGAGGAAACTAAACATCTACACCATTTACTGAATTTCTCATTGTCAGCAAAGATACTTTAAAGAAGAATTGAAAGGAAAATAGAGGATATACTTGGAGAGGATCAGTTTGGATTTAGAAGAGGAAAAGGAACCAGGGATGCAATTGGGATGATGAAAATTATAGCAGAACAAACTTTGGAGCTAGATGAAGAACTGTGTGCTTGCTTTATAGAGTGGCAGAAGGCATTTGACCGTGTAAATTGGACCAAATTAATGCAGATCCTAAAGGAAACAAGTAACGATTGGCGTGAAAGAAGATTGATTAGTAAATTTTACATCGATCAGAAAGTTAGAGTGCGACTGGACAGAAGGGAGACAAGAAGTGTGAAGATTGGAAGAGGAGTTCGACAAGGATGTTGTTTATCACCAGTTTTGTTCAACTTGTACAGCGGATGCCTTACCAAAGAAGCTCTGGACGGGCTTGGAGACTTCAAATTAGGAGGGCAAATTATTCAAACTGTGAAATATGCAGATGACCTTGTGTTAATGGCTAAGGAAGAAACTGTGCTACAGGGTATGATTGATAGACTAATCGAAATTGGAAGGTGCTATGGCATGGAAATGAATGTGGAGAAAACAAAAGTAATGAAAATTTCGAGACAACCAACCCCAGTCACAATAAAGATAGACCAAAAACAACTGGAGAATGTGAAATGTTTTAAATATTTGGGTAGCTTGTTAACAGATGATGGAAGGTGTACGTGTGAAATTAAATGTAGGATTTCCATGGCAAAAGCTGCATTTAGCAAGAAGAAGAATCTTTTTACCAGCAAATTGGACTTAAATTTGAGAAAGAAACTAGTGAAATGCTACATTTGGAACATCACTTTGTATGTGGCTGAAACTTGGACACTTAGGGCAGTAGATCAGAAACACCTGGAAAGCTTCAAAATGTGGTGTTGGAGAAGGATGGAGATCAGTTGGACCGATTATGTGAGAAATGAAAAAGTGTTATTTACAGTCAGTGAGCAGAGGAATATCCTACACGAAATAAGAAAACGGAAGGCTAATTTGATTGGTCATATCTTACGCGGTAACTGCCTTCTAAAAGAAGTTATTGAAGGAAAGATAGAGGGGCGGATAGAAGTGACGGGAAGACGTAAGAACATGCTGGATTACCTTGGGGACAGAAGAGGATATTTTCATTTGAAGGAGAAAGCTCTAGATCGCATCAAGTGGAGGAACTCTTTTGGAAGAGACTGTGGACTTGTCTTGACAGATTACAGATGAATGAATGAAGGTACCACTGGATAAGCCTGTAAAGTGTTTATAGACATAACCTGATTACCAGGGTCCAGATTTTGATGACCTGAAAATATTTAAAAAATGACCTATAAAATGACTGAAAAAAATCCAGAGAAATTACCTAAAATATGAACTAAAAATGTAATATGTCAGAATATCTACTAATTATTTTAAAATGTATTTTTAATCTTTATTAACACTGAACTCATCTTTTACTCTTTTAAGTTTGTCCTCGTTTTTTATGTTGAAAATTATGCAATATTGATTGAATTTGAAGCTAAATGTTTTAATACGATTTTTTCTATCATGTTAGAACGCTTATCAAATGTACATATATGGTATGTATTCCAACATTTAAGTCTTACCTCATCCAGAGTTACAATAGATGACAGTCAGCATGCAGAGATTCTCGAACGTGAGAGAGCGCCTATTGTCCGACAGCACATTCTTATACTTGGAGAAACTCTTTTCCACATCTGCAGACACACTGGGAGCATACTTGAAGTGTACCAAATCACTAGCAATAAGTTCTTCAATACTGAAAGCACTGAAGGACTCTCCTGTCAGAATTCGAGAAATGCTGCATAATGTTTCATAATTTGAGTTTTTATCTAGAACATGTTTCATTTTTCTTGACATCATTTTACCAATGTCCCCTGACACTTTCTCCAAATCACTGGCTATTTTTTTTCACCAGAGCAAGCGAATCTTCTAGCATTGATCCTTTCTCCTGCAAGCATTGGATTCCTTCTGTCAAGGAACTGAAATTTGCCTTCATGAAGGCCACCTGTCCTTCCATTTCAATGCACGAGAACTGTTCCTGAGCATCTTCAATTGCCCTCACATCCTCCGTCTTCATTGAATCTACAGTGTTTTTCACTACCTGAAAATGATCGCAATAGTAAATTGCAGCATCAATCCACATTCCCCATCTTGTATTGACGGGTTCAGGGGCAGTGGAACACCAGGAGCCATAGACTTGAATTGCATTTTACAAGCTGGAGCCTTGACAAAAATCTTTGTCCTCGACACCAGAGCATCCACTTTAGGAAATTTTGATCTCACTTCCTCCGTCACTCTATGCAGTGCATGAGCTAGGAAAGTAACATGCACCAATTTCGTATAAAATGACTTTATTGACTTGCCTGCTTTTACAATATATGGGGCTGCATCAGTCACAAAAAGCAAGACATCATGTCGTATACCCTTTGGCCACAGTAGAAACATTGACTTCTTGAAAAGTTTACAAATTGTGGAATGGTTAACGGGTTCTAGCACCTCACTCATAAGCAGAAACACTTCACCTGGTCCGCCAATTTCCGAGGGTCCAATGATGACATTTGCCACATAGCAAGCCTCTGTATTGCAGCTCTCATGAATGGAAACAAAAATTTCTTCCCATGCACTTTATTCCTAATCATTTCCAGGATACTGTTGTAGCACTGGGAAAGGTAGTTCTTCCTGAGTGTGGATTCATCTGGGATAGAACGACCACAATTTACTTCCAGAAAAAATTTTCGGTTTTCCATTGTTCAGAGCCCAAAATGGAATATTTGCAGACTCCAGAGCATCACACATCTCTGAAAAAATCCGATGACTTATTACCACCTCCGGATGAACACTGTTGCAGTAACATTTGCACAGGTTTCTTTTTGTTTGAAATTTGCACTGCTCGTATATGTTTGTTGTGGCTGATGTGTTGTTGTACCGTGAATCTTTTTTCTGCCGCTACTTTTGTGTCACACATCTTGCAGTATAAAATGTCAGTTGTTAGTTGAAAATATATCATCTCCAAACTCAGCTACAAATTGCTTTAAATGACACGATTTAGTTGGCTTTGCTTTTGGCATTGTGATAAAATTAATCACTCTAGCGCAACACAGAACTGAACTTTTGTCACCAAGAACCTTTCATCAACTGTATCGTTATCTGTACAGTCAAGGGTGAGGAACCGAAGACAGAAGGAGTTTATTGAACAACAGTGTCATATGAAGCAAGAGATTCCGACTAGAAATATGTGTAACTCAGCAAATTGCTTTGTACAAAGAGCCACAGTGTTAGAAGTCATTGCCGTACCCTGTTATGTATTGTCAGCACTTCGTGAAACAAACGGAAAGGACGGGCCAGGATTACAACCTATTATTGTATACTATGGCCTTTGTAGAGAGCACTTAGGAGAAAGAGAAAGAACACTTTACTTCCATATTATTCACATTTCAGAAAACATATGAAGAAAAATTCCCTAAAATGGTCAAAAATGACTAGAAGTACCCTTAAAAGCCCAAAAATTTACCAAAATATTACCCCCAAAATGAAAAAATGACCTTAAACCTAAAAATGACAAAAAATCACCCATAAAATTTACATTTCTATAACCAGCAGCTCATACCCGAGATTTATATATTTAAGACCATCGCATAGGATACAAGGAACAAAAGATGACATGTCATGAAAATCCGGGCTCTGCTGCTTACACAGTAGCCTGTTGAAGTGGCCTGGTTCTAGAGATTGAAACACTGCCCTGGAAAGCCGGCTGCATTATGCCATATGCAGAAATTCCTGACAGACAAATTAAATATGTACAAATGTTATGTTCAGCAAACAACATTTTTGTTAATTGAATTTGATTATATATTTATAAATTAGTTAGAAACTATGGCCCATATATTTATGTACCTTATTTGCTTCGCTTCTTTCCATGTATAAGACGCAGCGCAATTTGTATAGCCATTTAAAAAAGAAGGGTGTCTTACACAAGTTAATGTTAGTTATGAATCGTGGAATAAAGAACTAGAAATTTATTTTTCATTTTCAATGTGATTAAATAGTATATCCTGTAAAAAGTGTTGCCTTGTATGTTTTGTTGTAGGAGCAAGCTCAGCATTCAGCAGAACATCTTCTCAGCATTGTGGAGGGGAAGAGTAAAGAGATTGTAGGAACAACATACGCAAAACTGAAAGAATTGTTTGCTGTAATCCAAGCCTGTGGCTACTTTGATCAAGTGGCGGAGGAAACGTGTGAGGAACAAGCTGACAAGGTGTGGTTTTTCATGATGTGTTAAGTTTTGAATAAGTAAAAACAAAATTCCATGCATAATAAAACATGTCTGAAAGGGAATGTGAACCTGTGCTGGAAAAATTTCAGGTTCCTGGAATGTAGAGTGAAGATCTATGAAAAGTTACTTCTGTTAAAAAGGAAACTACTTTATGAGTCATGGGAAGTATTATCTTTAGTTTTTTTTTATTGCTAGTGGGGTGGGACTAAGTCCATTGTACTGTGGCCACTTGTGGCCTATTGTACCAGGCCCAGATGATAGGTGAGGGTGATTGTGGAGCAATTGGTGGAATGAAGATTGGCAGGGAAACCGAAGTATTTGGAGAAAACCTGCCCCAGTGCCACTTTGTCCACCACAAATCCCACTTGACCAGACCTGGGATCGAACCCGGGCCACCGCGGTGGGAAGCCAGCGACTAACCGCTTAAGCTATGGCATGGCCAATCTTTAGCTTGATATGGATCTAAATTAAGTCCCCCCACCCTTTTCTTATCTTATGTAGGGAACGCATGCTTAAAACAATATACTTTAACCTTTAAGGTCTGAATGACACATATATATGATGCAAGCAGCAACCGGAGTTGGCTGAATGACACGTATATATGAAGCAGGACACATGCACTCTTTGGGAGTGCTGACAGTTTGACCTTGGGTTTGAAACCAAAATAAACCTATATGAGGTCATGTCAGTGGTTCATTCTTTAGCTCTGAACAAAGAAATCGTTTATCTCGGTCCTGGTTTCGAAACTATTTATGTTTATATATAACTGTTTATGACCTGGTCAGCCAAATATAGCCCAGCTTTGTTCTTGGAACTGAAGAGGAAATACTCGTTGGTGCTTGCAGATCAGTGCTTCCAGAGCTTTCAAGGAAGTGTGACATATTCAAGGATTGGTTTTCAGTGGCAGATTATCAGTTGGGAAGTCAGTATCGGATTGTGTTTTATTTCTTTTTCACTTAAAAAATTAGTGTCAGACTGTCATATATTTCTTTTTATATTATTTTGTGTCTCGGAAGAGGTATAAACCGACTGAGCCAGTATTACTTTGTGAGTAAAAGGCATCGTTGTCACTGTGACTTTCCATATCAGTGTCGGACTAGCACCTTTTCAACTACTATTACAGTTATTTTTTATTGCTAGTGGGGTGGGACTAAGTCAGTGTTCCGCAACCTTTTTCTATTCGCAGCACACCATGAAGTATCCATGACTCAACACGGCACACCAAAATGTTATTCCCCTCAAAAACTCATGATATCAGACAATATAAATACATAACGTGATCAGCTTATTAATATAATATTATTATATTGTTATTTTATCAGTAAACAGAAATCGACTTGTGCATTTATTAGCAATGAACTTTAATTCACTCTAGAGTGTAGAAAATACACTTCTATTACTATTAAAGTAAATACAGTAATTCTACTCATACCTTCAATGTGATACTTGTGCCTACGTAGCTGCACACAGGCGACTGATCCGTGATGGAATCGTTGACAACGCAAGTCTCATTTCTTCATCGATGGATTTGAGCCGCTCCCTCTTTGATGTCTNAATCGGGGGTATATCAAATGACCCATATATAATTCTCTAACTAGCAACCAAAATTTGCGAACTACTTCAGAGCACAGCTGTGATAGAACTGGAACAATTGTAAAACGCGGTATCTCTACCATTAAAACAGAAGAAGTGACACTATACCGACTTATTTTTGAAATATTTATAATTTTAAATGAAGTCCAACAATCGGTGGGTGCATCGTTACAGGAAGAAAGTCATGAAGTTGAAGAAGCTCTAACTTCTAACAAACAGGGGCAAATACCAAAACAGCATTATAAAATACAGGAAAACTCATGCTAATCCCTGCAGTTTTAGGGAAAAGAACGCACACAGAACATGAGGCAAGCATATCAAAGAAGTTGCATAGATGCGAGAAAATTAAAATGAAATTAGTAATGAAATTATGATATAA